>NC_140974.1:61832679-61977679 GCF_056783735.1 Eptatretus burgeri
CATGCCAACGAAACCCGCCAAGGAGCACGGAGTCGGGGCACAGCCATGCGGCCACATCTGCGGCTCGTCCGCCAACGCGTCATGAGGACGTGGGTAGGACCCCCCCCCCCGTCTCGCGGGCCTGGCCGCTCCTTCAGGTCACACGCACATATTGGCCTACAGGCCCGTCTGCCCCCTTGTCTATGAGGGTGGCTTCTTTCCTTTGCTTTTGAGTAAATGTGTGTTGGCGCCGTCTGTAAAGTAGAACTGTATAAGTGTTACCGTGTGTGCGCATAGTCGGTAGTAACTCTGCGTCGTTGTTGCTTTTGTTTTGGTTGCTATATGTGCATTTTGACTGTTTGGCTGTATATGTGTGCTTTCCGTGTGCCGGGAAATAAATGTGCATTGTGTGAAGTGTTTTCCCGTTTCGCTTCGTCTTTTCTTTATTGACCCTCCATCCTGCTTCACGTAAAGGGTTCGTAGTGGGCTTAAGACACCCGGTAATTTATCGGAACTGTCGAGGCCGACGATAACACCGCTCGGTTATCACTGCAGCACAGAAGGACCGCTTAAGCGGTTCGTGTCCGGAGTCGGCCTGTGGCATTGTACGATCGCCCGGTCGACCATCCGCGCAGGTACTTAGGTAGATCGAATTTGGCGAGCAACCCTATCCTGCGCGGGTGGGCAATTGGCACGGTCGTGGTGGGGTTAAACCCCCACCCGTGACTAGCTCCCGGCGTTGTTCCGAGAGGGTCACGACTGAATTGTCCGTCCGGTGAGCGACGCGGTCGCAATTCGAGTGATGTGGCCGGCGGGCGCGAATTCGCAACAATATACATACATTGTATAAGATTGGGGCGGTTGGGATTACACATTTTTATAGAAGAAGAAGAAGCAGGCGCTTCCAACCAAAGTAAAAACTCAATCGACTTTGCTAATTTGAGCAAAAAAGCAAGATCCCTGAGACCGGGTCTACTCTCGCTTTTTTGCTCAAATTAACGAAGTCGATCGAGTTTTTACTTTTGTTTGGAAGCACCTTCTTCAAATATATATATATATGTATATATATATATATATATATATATATATATATATATATATATATATATATATATATATATATATATATATATATTGTTGTGGTTGACGAAATTCGCAAACCACCATTCAGGTCCCTTAGGTGAGATATCTCTGTAAGTATATGTGTAGTTAGGCCCAAACCCGTTGTTTAGAGGGAATAAATGTCATTCATTCAGGCTGCGACCCCTCTAGATAGCCGTTTTTCTTTTACTATCTTTATTTTGCACCAGCCGCCATTACTACCATTACTACCACCACCAACCACGTCTCAACAGCCATCACACAACAACCACCAACCGCAACGCCGCTTCACAACAACAGCCACGACCTTTACCGTCACAACTCGCCCTCGCAACCATCGCATCACCGTCATTCCTGCGCCGCTTGTGGGCACCGATACTGGACTCGTGCAGGGCGCGCACCGAGCAGCGGGTGCAGAGGCACAGCCTTTCTGAAGAAAACGGATCAAAAACGACTCACGCCCACTTCTGTTCCGTCCTATCGGCGAGCGTGGGGCGATTTGGCCCCGCCTCCAGGTGCGTCGGAGTGTGGTCGCTATATGCAGATTCTCGGATCAAAAAGCATTCACGCCCACTTTTCTTCTGTCCAATGGGGAGCCAGCCAGAGGTAAAGGGTCGAAGGTGAAGGAGCGAGGCCACGGGGGCTATAAAGGGCCACGTTCGCTCGCCAAACAGTCAAGGGCAGTTCGGAGTTGAGTTGGGAAGAGCCAGTCAAGAGAGGAGTCGGAGAAGGCAGTTGGACGGAGCTGTGGAGAGTTTGAGAGGTGGCGGCGGCGAAGGTAGTCGAGGGGGTGCTCGTGTCAGAGTCAGGGAGCTGCGGAGAGGAGAGGCCGGCAACGCGACCGAGGTCGTGGTGGAGACGCTCGTCGCGGGACCCGAGCCAGGGAGATATCCTCCTTCCCCCGAGCATCAACAACCCCCTCCTGTTTCCCCCCGCGCTGAGATAGTGCGAGAAGGGGGCCCCGTTCCCACCCCATTCCAGACACTGTCCGCGAGGCCCGCGGAGTCGGGGCGTCACCGCCATTTTGCGGCTCATCATCAGACGGGTAGGCCCGACGCGGTCTCGGCCCCAGGCCCGTCTGCCCCCATCATCCTTGAGGGTGGTCCTTTTCTTTTGCTTTGAATATATGTGTTGTCGGCGCCGTCTGTGAAGTAAAACTGTATAAGTGTTGCCGTGTGCTCGGTAGTCGGTTATATCTGCATTGTGTTTTGCTATTATATTTGCTTTTTGTGTATTATTGTGTGTTTCTTCTTCTTTTACATTTGCTTTTGGTGTAATTGTATATGTGTGCTTTCCGTTCATCGCGAAATAAATGTGCTTTATGTTGAACTGTTTTCCCGTTTCGCTTCGTCTTTTCCTTTATTGAATCTCCATCTTACTTCACGTAAAGGGTTGGTCGTGGGCTAAAACGCCCGATAATTAATCGAACCGTCCAGGTTGACGATAACACCGCTCGGTTATCCCGATAGTACGGAACGGGTCGCTTAAAGTGGCCCGTGTCCGAAGTCGACCTGCGGCGAGGTGCGATCGCCCGGTCTACCCTCCGTGTGGGTACTTAGGTAGGTCGAATTTGGCGAGCAACCCTATCCCACGCGGGGGGCCGATTGGCACGATCGTGGTGAGGCCGAAAGGCCCACCTGTGACTAGTTCCCGGCGTTAGTCCGAGAGGGTCACGACGGGATTGTCCGTCCGGTGGGCGACGTGCCGCGATTCGAGTTACGTGGCCGTCCGCACGCCGGCGGGCGCGAATCCGCAACTATATATATATATATATATATATATATATATATATATATATATATATATATATATATATATATATATATATATATATATATATATATATATATATATATATATGTGTGTGTGTGGCAGAGGGACATCCCCAAAGTGCCATCTATCGCCACCATGTGGTCACACTACGTTAGTATAAGTGATTACACAATGTCAATGTATCACTATATTGTCGAGCCTGGTGTTGGCTTCACGGTTAGGGTGATAGCCTGGGATCCTAGGGTCATTAGTTTGAGCCCTGTTGGCCACTGTATTAACACCAGGGGGTTGACTCAGCCTGTAATCCTTCCGAGGTTGGTGAAATGAGCACCAGTGTACTGGTAATAGGGGCACTGCATCAGTGGCATAGCCGTGCCCCTAACCAATGATGCAACCAGCAGCCAAAAAGGCAGCGCACGATGGGAACTATATCGTCAATATTTGGAGGGACGATAATCAACTTGAAATAAATCAAAATCGCCCAGCCGTAATTATATATCAAGATAGATTTGATTTTTCCTCTTATAAGTGTATACTTTTTGGTGCAGGGGCAGGGAAGTAGCATGCGGAGACAAGCTTTCTCCGGTAGCGGCACATTGTCACAACCAACAGCACAACTTCGTGTGGGAAAATACGGTTGTCAAAGCCTCGGCACCTTGCCAGGCTCACCGGGAAATCCTTGAAGTGTGGCTTTCGGGCATACGGTCTATTAACCGTCACATTGACCTTCATGCTTCCTATCGAAGATTACGTAATCACCCACACTCCTTACCTGTGGGTGTGAAGGTTAGGCCTGATACCCAATGCTGGGGCAGACATGAAACACACAACACCGAATTGATGACCTAGACACCTGAACCGAAATTAGATCCATCCTCCAATCCCACTCTTTTTATTAAATCCATCCCAAACCTCATGCCGATTAGTACTCCCGCAGCCCAATAATAATGCGCAGCCATTCCCTTCGGACGCAATAAGTGTCGAGTAGCTGATGTCTCTGCAGCTGCACATTTTTTTGTTTTGTTGTCACCTCTGATGACGGGAGATAGTATTCTTCTGAAACGTCAGAATTTTAACAAAGAATTTTATTCTTTAATGTGCAGCGTACTTTTACTTTCCGTATAATATATGTATGTATATGTGCATGTATACGCCGTATTTTGGTTTACTATTACACCTGACCGCAAACTCACCTGATTGGTGAGGCAGTGAAGCAGAGGTTATGTTCTCATGTGGCAGACGGACATTAAGTCTGCTCACAGATCATGCAGTTTTGGCTGTTATGGGACGCGAACTGTGCTTTCCTGCTTTACTAAGTTAGGAGGTCCTAACAACATTTAATTTGACCAGGTTGAATGGTCACAGGTAAACGATTATGTTGGGGGTGGTCATCCTGGTGAGCTCCAACAAGAGCGAAACCATGGTCGATGACTCCACGATCCTTTACTTGTGACCTTGTATCCTCAGTGTTTAAAATAAACTGAAGTATGCGTTGCTGAAGCTATCTGGGCAGGAAGTGAAGCTATACACATGCACTCATGGTGTTTAAACCAGAAGGGCCATATTTTGGTGTGTGTGTGTGTGTGTGTGTGTGTGTGTGTGTGTGTGTGTGTGTGTGTGTGTGTGTGTGTGTGTGTGTGTGTGTGTGTGTGTGTGTGTGTGTGTGTGTGTGTGTGTGTACTGTATATATACTGCATTTTGCTAATTATTGTGCTTAAGTAGACCATCGATTCATAGCTGACCTGTTTGATAGGCCCTTTAATGTCTTTCACTATTTTAATAAAACATTGTCGTCATGTATGTGAAAGGGAGGGGAGAGGGGGTTACATTTTAGTTAATTTTATTTGTTTAGCACAATATGTTTCCATGGTGATGACAATTTTGAATGGCCAACTGAGATGATGCATATTATGATTGTTGTATTGTTGTGATGTGGGAATTAGATTAAAAAAAAACTTGCATAGGTGAAGGCTCATGAAAACGTTCAAGCTGATCTCATGAGATCCTCACATTGGTGAATTATTTGCACAGTTTTGAGTATCCGGGGATCTCAAGAGGAGGAGCCTCCAGATCCGCAGCTCATGAGACTTGACAACATGCTGCTGGCCGAGGGTGTGTCGGGTCCTGAGAAGGGTGGAGGGTCCGCGGCAGCGGCAGCGGCAGCTGCCGGCGCCTCTCCGTCGGATAACACCATTGAGCATTCGGACTACCGTGCCAAGCTCACTCAGATCCGGCAGATTTACCACACGGAACTTGAAAAATATGAGCAGGTGGGTACTCATAGAACTTTGCAAATAAAGTTAACTGTGTATGTAATAAGAAAAAATAACAACGCAGTTAGAATTAATGGATTTATATATTCACAAGGGAAGAAGAGGTGGGCTTTGGGGGAGGTGGGGGCTGGATTATGCCTGGTGTTGGCTTAATGGTTAGTGTGGCGGGCTTGGGATCCTAGGGTCCTGAGTTCAAATCCCGCTTGGCTGTTGAATTAATACCAGGTGGGTTGACTCAGCCTGTCATCCTTCCGAGGTCGGCAAAATGAGTACCAGCTTGCTGAGATGATTGAGCCATTTGAGTATCCTGCATCAGAGTGGTGACCCGTCCAGGATTGTGCCCAATAGCCCAGGAGACTGCTTCGGCAGCACCAATGCTCTGCACAGAGTATGATCCCAATGGATGGATGGGGACTGGATTGATGAAATTGAGTAATAAAATAAGAAGAAAGTTTGGGGAGAATGTGGGAAGAGTGGAGAGAAAAGGGGAAGTTTTGAAGAAGAAAAACGGTGCCTCAAAAAATATCTAATTCCTGTTACGTTTTGAATACCCCTTGTATAAATTGTTGTTGCTAAGGATGACCTGCACCCATAATCGATATTACCCCTTAGTCTGTGAATAAATGGTTACATTTGCACAGTTAATCTACGTGTGTGTGTGTGTGTGTGTGTGTGTGTGTGTGTGTGTGTGTGTGTTTGTGTGTGTGTGTGTGTGTGTGTGTGTGTGCATAACTCCAAAACCATGAAATCTAGTGGCCCCAAACTTTGTACGCATACCAAGGGAACTCCAAGGAAGTACAGGAGTGAAAATTTGGTGTTTGGGTTAATTGAGACACCCCTTTTTGAAGATAATTAACGGCTTACCTCATTGAAAGGCTATTCCTTGGTCAGCCCAAATTCACCTTGCAGGGGTCTCGCCGCTATATTGATTTGGCCGATTCAAACATGCATTCCCTTGGAAACACGATCTACTCTCAAGACTAATTAAAGTATATAATCATTATATTCTATCAGATTTGAGAATCGCATCACGTGGACTGAAAGTGTCAAAATCTGGAGTGAAATCTGAAAATTTTAACAAATTAGCGATTTCTATAACTGAATGTATTTATTTAATGAAGGCATGAAACTTAACTTTCTCTGCTGTTCGGACAATTATGTTGAGTGAAGAAAAGATTATAGAATGTGCAGAAAGTGGAACTTCAGAGAGAACAACAAAAATAATTAACTAGTGGGATCGAAGCTGTTTTACAAGCCATAGCGTTACAGTCCACAAGGGTCATTTTTTTTTTTTTGGTAATTGTGAATGCAGTTAGTTTTATTCACATTTTTGTGCAATTTGCTTTCTTTCTAACATATTAATGTAAATATATGAATCTACAGTATACCTATAATACATGTAAAAATTACATATTTCTGTGTTTTTTTTTAAGTTTGGGCAACAAACTTGTATGGATGCACCACGACTCGGCTCCTGTGGGGACATCTTCAGAGTTCGGAAGGCAAAATAAGTTTGAGGATTACAATGAGTAAAAAATGTTTTAAATGGTTAAAAAGCAATGAATCGCCATATCACCGCATCATAGCCGAGAGGTACGCATGCTCGCTCTTAGCTGGCTAGCCTTGGTTTGAACCCCGACCCAGTTATAAACTGTCATCCCGGTGTTTCACAGACAGAGTGATTCATCAATGTGTGTTCCTGTCTCTCAGATTGACTTTAAACTGGGCAGCACATCTGCCAGAATCCCCTCTCTCCCTCTCTCTCCCTCACTCTCCCTTCCCAACCCCTCTCAACCACCTCGTTTCCTCTCTCCCTCTCCAAATTCTCTCTGACTCTCCCCTCTCTCTCCTACCCTCTCTCTCCTCTCCCTCTCTCTCTCCTACCCTCTCCTTCTCTCTGCCACCTCTTCCCCTCTGTTAAGGGGACTGTTAAGGACTGACGGTTTAGTTTTGAATTTAAATGGCTTCCCAAGTGTGTGGTATGTCCGAATCCGATTCGAAGTCAGCCGACCGGAGAGGTGCAAAGGTCGTTGCATGTTTGTGCATGTATGCAGGCAGGCAGACCTTTGCCAGGTAGATCGCGTGCATTTTAAATACTCTCGTCCAGTTTTATGTAGAACTTCTTCTTCTTCTTCTTCTTCTTCTTCTTCTTCTTCTTCTTCTTTCGGCTGCTCCCGTTAGGGGGTCGCCACAGCGGATCATTCGTATGATCCGCATTGTGATTTGGCACATGTTTTACGCGGATGCCCTTCCTGACGCAACCCTGGTCGCCTCTTACGACACAGTACAGGGATATGGTACACCTATTTTAACCGGGGTATACACCGGCCCAGTACACTGGTACTCATTTCGCCGACCTCGGAAGGATGACAGGCTGAGTCAACCCCCTGGTGTATTAATTCAGTGGCCCAACGGGGCTTGAACTCAGGACCTTTTGGATCCCAAGCAGCTGCCCTAACCACTGCGCCAACACCAGGCTTCAGTTTTATGTAGAACCCGGCGGTTAAAAATAAAATTTTGCTGTTTGGGTGTGTTTTAGTGCTTTTCCCTTCCCCTCATGCTGCCTTCCCATCCCCTCACATTGCCTTCCCTTCCCATCACACTGCCTTCCCTCCCCTTCCTCTCACACTGCCTTCCCTCACCCTCCCCTCATGCTTACCTCCTCTCAACCCCCTCCGCTCTCCACCACCCCATGGACATCTCCAGGCGGTTTCCATGTTCTGTACGTGCTATTTTAACGTACCCAATCTCGTTAAATCTTGTACGACCTCTCTCCACACCCCCCCCCCCAACCTTCTCCACAAGTCCTACCACCAAACTCAAGTCGAGAACTCCTCCCCCACTCTCATCCTCAAGTCCTCCCTACCAAACACAAGTCCAGAGCCCCCTCCCCTCACACTTATCTTCTGCCAAACCCCTTCCACCTCCCCACTTCCCCCTACCTCCTCCTGTCTCCCCCATCCTCCTTGCTTCCACCCATTCCCAGAGCGCATAGCGTTGTTTGGTGAGGCGTCGCTCTTCTCCCCTTCCTAGCTCCCCCCTTCCTCATCCCCTTCTAGGCTCCCCACCCCTCCTTGCTCCCCCCTCCTCACTTCCCCACTTCTTGCTCCCCTCCCTCATTTCTTCCTCCCATCCCTCCTCTGTCCCTCCCTGCTTGCTTCTCTCCCCCTTTAATATTCCAATCAGCAAAGCAACAGATTTTATTTGCTAGTATACAGATAAATATGAATACATACAGTGCCTGCATGTTGGGTTCCGTGACTAATGTGGTTAAAATACACAGAAATACCGGCTCTGCAGCCTGTGCTGTGTGGAGAGGACTTTTAGTCTAGCAGAACCCGTTCGTCTTCTCAGAGTTAAATCTCTCTGGCTCTGTTTTGGTGTGAACCTTGCAGTGGTCACCAATGAGTGGTAACCTGGTTGCTACAATGATAGGACTGTTGCGAGACGGTAGCAGGAATATAAATAATCATTTTCTTGTATCTTATGTGTGTGTCACGGCTTGTATGTGATGCCGTGGGTTTGAAGCGAAAGCACAAGCTTGCAAAAAGGTTCAGCATTTGCCTTAAGGGTCGAGAGGAGACACCTTTTGCAACACGGTCAGCCATACCGAGGTTGACTTGCGGAGCAACGATAACAAAGACCTCAAAGCACAAACAAGTGGAGATGATGGATCAGACGGACATGAAGAACGTAACAAGCAGAGAGTTGGCAGACGCTACTTTGCAAAGCATCGATGGGTATCTGAACACAGGAAAGGCAGGATTGCGATATAAACCGCACCGCCTCGCTCTGACAGCCACAGGTTCTCTGCTCGTCGGGTGAGCGACGGCCGATGGAGGAGACTTAAAACGCATCGCCACGCTCGCTCCGAGGACCCGGTCAGGCAAACGTTCCTCAACGCTTCTCTGTGGGGTAGCTCAGTCCGTTCCGCTCCCGCCCGTCATTACCCTCGCCTCTAATGTGCCGTGAGACGGATGGGCCACGAGTCGGGCACAGGTAACGGCGCCGGGGCCAGTTACAAATCGCCGGGTGCCTTTATGCACAAGTCGTTAGTCAAGGCGGTACGTAGACGATTCGGGTCTCCGGAGGCGCGTCTTTTCTGGCAGGCTTTATCTCTGGGGATGAGCTCGACGGGCTGTCAATTTGTCTTTTGGAAAAGGAGAAAGATATGTAAATGAGGCTCCATAAGGCATCCTTTACAGATGTCCTTGGTGGTGTTATTCTGAGCTGCGTTTATCGTCGTCTGGCTTTCCTGGTGAATGCAATGGGCTCTTGGTGGATCACTTCCATGCTTCTGAAGAAGATTATTGTTGGAAAAAATTGCCATTTATATGTTATCCTTTTTGTGATGAGAAACTCGATTTTATTTATTTACGAGCAAAGACAATCTGTGACTTCGCTGAAAGGAATATTAAGGAGGGGGAGGGGGGGAGAGAAGTATGGAAGGAGGGGAAGGATGAAGGGATAGGAGAGAGAGAGAGAGAGAGAGAGAGAGAGAGAGAGAGAGAGAGAGAGAGAGAGAGAGAGAGAGAGAGAGAGAGAGAGAGAGAGAGAGAGAGAGAGAGAGAGAGGAGGGGTGGGGGAGCTATAAGGGGTTGGCTAGGAAGGGGGAAAGCGAGGAAGTGGGGTTGGAAAAGCAACACCTCACCAAGCATCGTTATACACACTGAGAAGGGGGGGGGGGGCAAGGAGGATTGGAGAGAAAGAAGGGGGAGTGGGGAGAGGGTTTGGGAGGAAGTAAACGTGAGGGGAGGAGTTCTCAACTTGCAGTTGGTACTGGGACTTGTGCAGAATTTGTGGGGGGGGAGGGGGGACTGTAGTACAGGATTGAACAAAATGTGGTATGTTAAAAGAGCATGTTAATATAGCACGGGGAGACTGCCAGTGGATGTCCATGGGGGGGAGGGGGTGGAGAGGGGATTGTGTTTGGGAGGAGGTAAGCATGAGCGGAGGTGGAGGGTAATCAGCGTGATAGGAAAATAATGCGGTGCGAGGGGAAGGGAATGTGGTGTGAGGGGAAGGAAATGGAAGGCAGCGCAAGGGGAGAGGAAGGCAAAGTGAGGGGAGGGGAAGGGAAGGGAATGTGGTGTGAGGGGAAGGAAATGGCAGGCAGCGCAAGGGGAGAGGAAGGCAAAGTGAGGGGAGGGGAAGGGAATGTGGTGTGAGGGGAAGGAAATGGAAGGCAGCGCAAGGGGGGAGGAAGGCAAAGTGAGGGGAAGGGAAGGCAGTGTGTTGGCGGGGAAGGGAAGGGCGATAAATCGTGGCCAAACAGCAACATTTTCTTTTTTATCTGATGGGTTCTACACAAAACCGGGCGGGAGCATTTAAAACCCACACCATCTACCTGGCAAAGGCCTGCCTACATGCATGCATACTCACACATGCATGACTTTTGCACGCTTCCGGTCGGCTCACTCCGAATCTGATTCATACATGCTCCAGTCCACTCAACACGGTTGGGGGAGCCATGAGAGGGATGGGAGAGAGAGAGAGGGAGGGGGAGGAAATGGGAGGGGTCAGAGAGAGGGAGAGGGAGCGGGGTCGGAGAAAGGGAGAAGGAAGGAAGAGAGGGCATGGGGAGGGAGAGAGGGAGAGGGGAGGGAGAGAGGGAGAGGGGAAGGAGAGAGGTGGGTGAGAGGGATAGGGGTGAGAGAGGGGAGGTGGGAGAGAAGAGGGAGGAGTGCAGAGGGGGAGAAGAGAGGGGGGATTCCAGCAGATGTGACACCCAGTTTAACGTCCATCCGAGAGACGGCACACACATTGATGAATCACCCTGCCTGTGAAACGCCGGGATGACAGCTTATAGCTGGGTCGGGATTCAAACCCAGGCTAGACAGCTTGGAGCGAGCATGCATACCTCTTGGCTATCCTGCGTGATGTGGCAATTCATTGCTTTGTAACTGAAAACATTTTTCACTCATTGTAATCTAATTTATTTTCTCTTCTTAATGCCGGAGATGTCCACATGGAGAACCGTGCCACAGTATCGCCTTTGAAGCTAGTAGAGATCGAAGCTTGAAGAGTGCTCCAAGCAAGCATTCCAACAAAACGTTTGAAGAAACTTTTAAAAACGAAACGTTTAATTTTTGTATATGTACACTACCGGTCGAAAGTTTTAGAACACCCCCATTTTTCCAGTTTTTACTGAAATTTAAGCAGTTCAAGTCCAGTGAATAACCTGAAATGGTAAAAAGCTAACTGGTAAACTGCCAGAGGTTAAAAAAAAAAAAAAGTTTAGGTTACCAAAAACTGAAAAATAATGTGACTTTCAGAGTTGTTAAAAAGGCCCTTTTCAGGGAACAAGTAATGGGTTAGCAACTGCAGCTGTTCTGCAGCAATTGAAGTAAATTAAGCCTTGAAAGTTGATGCAAACAATTCCTACAGGTGTCCCAACTTTTGTTGATTAGTTACAAACCCTCTGTCTGTATAAAAGCAGTGTTTGAACAGACTGTGTTGCTCCACCCCCTGAAGCATTATTTGGACAATATTGCACTCCAGGAAGTAGTATATTGCTATCATAATGGTGAGAAAAAGACAATTAACAAAGGAAGACCGACAGACCATTATAACCCTTAAAAGTGTAGGTTTTTCCTTTCGAGAAATTGCAAAGTAAGCCAAGGTGTCAGTGAGTACAGTTTCCTACACCATCAAAAGGCACTTGGAAACTGGAGGAAACTCTGACAGGAAGAGGTCTGACAGACCCAAAGCAACAACACAATCAGAAGACAAGTTTCTGAGAGTCAACAGCTTGCGTGATTGGTGTCTCACAGGACAGCAGCTTCAAGCACAGCTTAACACTGGTCGAAGTAAGGAAGTCTCAGTTTCAACTGTGAAGAGAAGACTTCGAGATGCAGGTTTGACAGGTCGAGTGGCAGTAAGAAAGCCATTGCTAAGATGGCAAAATAAGAAAAAGAGGCTTGCCTGGGCCATGAAGCACCGCCAGTGGACTACTGAAAACTGGAAGAAGGTTTTATGGACCGATGAATCAAAATTTGAAATCTTCGGTTCATCACGCAGGGTTTTTGTACACTGTCGAGTAAGCAAAAGGATGGTTCCAGACTTAAAACCCATGGAGCTGGTTTGAGATGAACTGGACAGAAGGGTGAAAGCAAAGCAACCTACAAGTGCAACACATTTGAGGGAACTTCTGAAACAGTGTTGGGAAGAACTTTCCAAACAATAATTTGATTTCCATTGAAGAAAGAATGCCACGAGAATGTTCGGCTGTTACATCTGCAAAAGGTGGCGACTTTGATGAGTCAAAAATTTAGATTAAATTTTGTTCAACAAAACAATTCCATGATTTCTTTTTTTATCTGGAATTTCAGAGTACATCTTTTTATTTCAGAGTACATTGAAACATTAAACTGCTTAAATTTCAGTAAAAACTGGAAAAATGGGGGTGTTCTTAAACTTTTGACCGGTAGAGTATTTTTTTATGCCGAAGTGATGGGTCGTATAATGAAAGATCATACAAAAAGTGGAAACATGGTCTAAAATGAAATTGCACATTTTCAGTGAGCTCGCCACCGTCCGACGCACCCCACAACAACGTGGGGCCAACACAGACGAGTGGCCCCTGAACTTTGTTCAAGTCGATCGATATACAGTATTCAGTGACAATGCAATTATTGTATAGCACTCACAAATTGGCGTAAGCACTCAAGGAAACACTCCAATGAAACAGTTGATATGGAATGGCTGGCTTGGCAAGTGATTGGCGATCGCCGATCCATCATATTAAACACCTCCTAGAGACGCCGAAATATGAAACTATGTCCGAATTGGACAACTGAACACCGTTTTCACAGTCGGAAGTGCTGCCAAGTTCAATTTTGGAGCTTAAATTTTGTAATTTGACTTAATTTAAGAGATTCTAGTGGTTATGGCATGCGCGGAAATGAAATAAAGCCACAAATGCTTGCGTCTTCGGGTGTATTAAGCAATGCAATGTATCCAGCGATTTATTGGTATGATGATGATGATGATGATGATGAGGCATTTGATGATATGTGAGTAAAGTGAAAAAAAGAAAAAAAAAACAAGATTCTCGTAAACTGACAGAGGGCTGACCAAGATGGCGCACTGCCATATTTGTAAGGCTTATTTTGTTTTTTTCTTGATGAGCACCTGCTAAATTACCTTCAAAAGGGGTGTTTAAATTCACCCAAACACTCAATTTCCATTCATACATCACCTTAGGAGTTCTATTCGTATGCATGCAAAGTTTGGTGCCGCTGGGTTTCATGGTTTTGGAGTTATGGAGTTGGACGGATGGACACACACTGACATTTATTTGTGTAGATTTATGGTGATGTTGAGATGACCAACGTTTTGCTGGTTGTAGGGGAATGCGGTTGACATTTATTGCAGATAATCAATCAAAAACTCACATACTTGCAACAATATTTGTGGCAATACCTTTGAGGCCATCCACATATTATGTACACAATTATGGAGAACTTTTTGACATCACTACCTCGCTCTCCACCCACCCTTGTTCTCTCCTTCCCTTTCATTTTCCTTCAGTGCTTCAAAAAACCCTCCAACTACATCCCCACCCCTCTCTTTTCTCCCCCTCAGCCCTCCCACACACTTTCCTTTCATTTTCTGTCCATTAAACCCCCTTCAGCTCCCCCACCCATTCCATTCTCTCTTTTCTTACATGATATGTGGATGTCCCCTTCTTACAGTGACCCTGGCTCTCAGGGAGCTTGTACGTTTATTTACAAGGACAAGGACAATAGAAGACAAAGGACTAATTTGCAGAGGGATTAATTGGGGTCAAGCTCATAGTCAGGATGCAAACCCTTATTCATAACGAATTTGACAAAAACCTCAACACATTTTTGTAAATAGAATGCACAATCGTAATTGTTTTGATTGTATTACTGATGCCTTGCTGCTTGTGACATCATTTCTAGGCTTGCAACGAGTTCACCACACACGTGATGAACCTGCTGAGAGAACAGTCTCGCACACGGCCCATTTCGCCGAAGGAAATCGAACGCATGGTTTCCATAATCCACCGCAAGTTTTCTTCCATCCAGATGCAGTTAAAGCAGAGCACATGTGAAGCTGTCATGATTCTGCGCTCGCGTTTCCTTGATGCAAGGTGAGCCCGCCTGTGTTCTTGGCTATCTATTGCTCCATATATTTGAGTGACGTCCGAGCACTGCTTTAACTCCAGGCTATCTTGTGTATGTCTTGAGTCGAAGCCCAGTTGACTACCGTTGAGGTCTTCATTGAAGTTTGAATGTCGTGCACTCGTGGCTTATGAACTAAATGTGAACCCAGATGTCATGTTGTCATGAATGCTTTTATGAAAGTTTTGATTTACAAATGTTTGTTGTTCCCATCCGAGCACTTGCCTCATGACTCTGGGAGCTCACTTTTAAATCCTATATTCTGTGTTGAATTGTCCATCTTTTCTTAGTGCCTTTTTCATGCACATAATGTGTGCAAGCTTCTCTGTGAGCCTTTGATTACTGTAGAGAGATTTAATTGTAAATCAAGTGATTCATCACATCCTGTATTTTCTTTCTTTCTTGGTTGCCTTATGGATTACTGGAATAATAATGTTGACACAAAAGACTTAAGGTGGCCTCAAGTCAAAAACTTTTTCACTCGTTTCATCACATCTCACGACTCGGCCGTTTTTACTGGCAGGCGCAGGTCAACGTCATGAGGTGACGCAACGAAACTCATCCCAACATGAGTCGAGTTGAAAGGCATCTTGTATGGCATCTTGACCAGACGCGGTGGCGTAATAGTTGAGGCTTCCACTCCGAGTCTGGGAGGTCGGTGGTTCAAACCATGGCCGAGTCACACCAAAGACTTTAAAATGGTACATGCTGCTTCCTTGCTTGACGCTCAGCATTTAAAGGGATAAGAGCACGGACAATCCCCGTAGGTTGGCATCCATGCGGAGGAGGAAATTCCTCCTTCGGAAATGCCCCGCTGAGTGTGGTGAGAGAGGCAGCACCATTGTTGTGGCGTTGCTGGTACCCAGAGTGCCCCAGGAAGTGACAGTACTTCCCCCAAGCTCAGTGGCTGCATTTGTCTCGCATAACAGTCTCGTGTGTTTGTCTGTCCATGTGTGTGTGGCAGCTCCACTACAAGCTTTACATCTGAATATATATATATATATATATATATATATATATATATATATATATATATATATATATATATATATATATATATATATATATACATAAATAAACAATTAAAAGGCACTGCATCATCAGTGTGCTTGAGTTATCCGTGCATTATGAGTACGTGTAATGCCTGTAAGTGTGTCAAGTACTCAAGTTAAAAGGCATTTATAAAGGCAAAACAAAGTTAAAAGGCAAAACAAGTGCAGATATAGTTGTAGACTAAAATGGATCAATGGAGTCCATTTTTAAGTCAAGGCCCAAAATCAAAAATAAATGCAGATGAAGGGCTGAGAAATAGCGACAGTTGTAGCCCGATAAGAAAGGCAATAGGAGTTAAAGACCGGTCGGTGAAATAAAGACAATGGTGGGACATAGGGAGTAAAGGCAAAATGACAGTTGGAGGACGCTGGAGGGAAATAGAGAATGAAAAATAGAGAGAGGACGGCGGCACGTGATGACTCAGTTCTGAGCAAGTGCAGAGAGACCCACAATGAGGACATCTCGATCAGCTCCAATCACCACCCCGTCCAGATATGCATTCAACTTTGTAAAATACTAAACTTTAATTGATAATGAAACTTAATGAGTGTTGTTGGTTGTTATCTCCATATGCGGGTTTCAGAAGGGGGAATGGTGCCCTCCCAGGTCTCAAAGTATTCACCTTCGTGTGTGTGTGTGTGTGTGTGTGTGTGTGTGTGTGTGTGTGTGTGTGTGTGTGTGTGTGTGTGTGTGTGTGTGTGTGTGTGTGTGTGTGTGTGTGTGTGTGTGCATGCGCACGTATATGTGTGAGTAAATATTTCTGTTGTGGGTTGCTCTCTCCACACGTGGTTTTCAGGAGATGGAACGGAGACCGACAAGGTCTCAAAGTATCCACCTCTATTATATATCTTTGCTCTTGTGTACAGCTCTGCTCTTGCTCTGGTGGTTGGTCTCTGCCCAAGTTGCGCTTTTAATAAAGGAAAGATTTTTTTTCTTCAGGACAAACAATTCTCCTTCCTTTAACAAAGTACCATCCATTGTAATGTAAAATGATGCAGACCGCTGACAAATAACGGTCTTGTCAAAGCGTATCTTAGAAGCTGAACGTGTTGAGAACTTGGGACACGAGACTGGATTTTGTTGTTATTGTTGTTGTTGTTGTTGTTGTTGTTGATCAAACCCATTATTAGTGCGTGCAGGTCGAGAGAACCTGACTGTCGTAGAGTCGTGACATGTCGAGCCGACAGAAGGCCACCCGAAGAGTACATGACCTTTGAGCTCTTCAATGAGCCCTAACTTTGTATTAAAAATAAATAAATAAATGAATGAATAAAAAAAAGGAAGATATAAAATATGGGATGTGTGCAGCTGAACAGGAGGCGACATATCGGGAGGATCTGAAATTGAACACTACAATGAGGTGACAGTTTATTGGTTTACTGACAGCAAACAGACACATCACATTTCCAGCATTAGTGGCATAAAAGTCTGTTGGCAGCTTGTAACGAGGAAGAGGAACAGCTGCAATACGTGTGCTGGAGGGAAAAAAAATCGAGGCTTATCGAATTTCAAAATTATTCTATCACAATTATGCCAAATTATCGTCACACTGATATTCATGGTTTGCCGTCTTGCTGTTCCGTCATGGACTTGTACCTGACGTCTCTGTGGACCGTTCCACCGGATAGACACGTCGGGTTTGAGAACAACCTGATGGCTGACTATTTCTCATCTGTTTCTTTGTTTGTGATCCATCTTGTACAAATCTCGGACATCTGGGACAGACTAGTAGATTACTCGTGCAGTAAATGATTCTTGTGAAATGCCTTTAGAATACAGGCCAACATGACGAGGCCGATACGTGTGCGGTGAAGATGCCATGCATGTTCTTTTCACGGAACGTGCATGCAAAGCGAATTTGTGTCACACGCTCTTTGTCCATTCATCTTCTGCTTTCAATTGTTCAAACTTTCCCCAAAGGTTCGTTAGAGTCGAAATGCCTGCCCCCCCCCCCCAACCACGCCCAAGTTCATGAACAGACATAACTAAGTTTACTCTTAAGAACATTTGTTGCTTGTCATGTGATTATATAAGGCCGATTGTTTGTGCGTTCTACTACTCCGGCCAATTTTGATCATTTTAATTCACTTAAGTCAAATTTCAGTCTTGACCTGAATTATCGCATCTCGAGCCTTCATTTGAAGCTTGCCGTATCCCGTCTGTCACGTGCACCTCTTGGGCTCAACATTGGGACACTCTAAACCCTCCGCACACTCTGTTAATTGTTGTTTACTCTCCGATGCACGACGGCTCTGCCCGGCGATGGAGATAGCCGCATGCCCAGGCGCGAGATTAACCGCGTCTCTGTTAACAGGCGAGAGGTAAAAAGTTTGGGTGCATTTCGGAGTGAGCACGCGCTCCCTACGGGCTTCATCAGGCCCACGCATTCCATGTATCCGCCAGGGCATCTGGCGCGTTCTGCATCTCCTTAATGAGTATCTGATCTACACCTGTAATCCACCTCGTTGAGTTATCTCTCTCGTACACCTGCGCCACCTCTGTGTGCAATTATTATTTTTATTTATTTATTTTTTGCTTGCATCCATTCTTCCCCTCTCAACTCTTCGCCATTATCACTTGCTCTTGCATTCCTTTGTGGCATTTGCTTCGCATGTGCAAGTATCGATGTGTAAAGGAATCTTAAAGTAAAACGTCATAGTTACTACAACAGACATTTAGCAACTACAAAGATTTTGCAATTTAATTACAACAAAGAGATTTTTTTTTTTAATGTAACGTGTACTTATTGTCAGCGTTCTTTGCGAAACTCTCCCAATTTCCTATTCACTCTTGCACCATACACCACCCCATAACCTCAACCCCTCCTCCCCCAACCATCCCACTTTTCCCTCTCATTCTTTATTCCCTCTTCTGCATATTCTGCTTGCTCTACCATTCTGCCAACCTACTTTCTTATTCATATTTTTACTCATGCCTTCCTTGCTTTTATTTCTCTCCCCATCTCCGAACCCCCCCCCCCGCTCCCCAACCGTTCGTTCATCGTTTCCTCAGCAGCGTCTCACAAATTAGGAATTATGGAGCGAGCAACGTGCATTACACACATCGGCAGCATGACACGCCTCTGCACGGCACTTTCCCTTCCTTAGCAGCGCTCCTTTCGCTGCCTCGGCAAAATGAGAATCAAACCTCGCGTCGGAGAGGCATCTGTTTCGGTTCATTACGAAGCAGAATTGCAAGCACGGCCGGCCAGCTTTTGATGCATCTCCCCGGCTCCAAAATTACGCATCTGTCGCCCCAATCAGCGAAACAAACTCCCCGGTCCGGACGCTCGTTTGGCCACAAGCGGAATGATGGGGACTCCGCAATGCCTGATGTCGAAGTCTTCGCCGTGCATTTCTCGTGCCCACTTTTTCGAATCTTTTTTTTTTTTTTTCACTCATCCCTGTCATGAGGTCTGAATCATGAGATTAAACACATGCGCACATTTGTCTGCTGTTGTGCAAAGGTATTGGAACGTAAAATAACACAAACTCGCAGAACCCCGTGGTAAAAAGAAAAATACCACGATATAAAAAAGGAAGTCTTTTATTCTTGTGCTGGTTGAAAGAGCTCAAAAATAGGAGCTTATATAGTTTTTAAAAGCCAAGAAAAAAAAAATTGGGAGCGACCGAGGCAGCAGCCTATTGCCTATACACCGCCCGGGTTTAAGTTCATGTCTAGTTGAATTTTTTTTTTTAATTTTCCTGTGGGTTTGGATTAATTTGAAGCAAGCTTTACTTGATTTTCTTTTCTCCGAGGAGCGTATCCATGTTTCAGGGTGGAACAGACAGACAGATACACATATTGCATAACAAGCCTATTATATCTACGTCGATACATGTTTTATATAATTTAGTTCACTTTTCCTTTTGCTGTTGTCCTCAAGGTTTCTTCCGATCTTTTCATCGTTTGCCTTTTGTTTCCTTTAGTGCAAATGAGACATTTCATTGCATCAGGACATTTGACAATTTCCATGAACTTGTTGGTTTGATTTCTCCACGTGACCTGCAATCACTATTGCTTTGTCTGTGTTTGCTGAAAGGACAAATTGAAGAGGCTTCACGTTTGAATTTATATCTGACACTCCACACGTGACGGCCAAAATAAACGCATTTGAAACGATCATATTTTGGATTCGTTTGAACCGCGTGACCACTCGACAAACTGTTGTCTTTCTCCAGGCGAAAGCGACGGAATTTCAGCAAGCAAGCGACCGAAATCCTCAATGAATATTTCTACTCGCACTTGAGCAATCCGTACCCAAGCGAGGAGGCCAAGGAAGAGCTCGCCAAGAAGTGTTGCATCACGGTCTCACAGGTCAGTATGAGCCGGTATGTGACGCATGCTCCACCCGTCGACCAAGGTGACAGGAGGGTAGGAGAGGGACAGAGAGGAAAGGTTATCTGGAAAGGTTACGTGTAAAAGTTGCGTCTTTGTTACGTACCTTTCTGTTGTGGTTTAGTGTCATCTACGAAACATTTGATTATACTGGTTAAAAGTAGCACTGGTTTGGAAGTTAACAAAAACAGTGAAGAGTGCTTCGGGGGAAGTTTTACTTTCTTCAGTGGAAAGAGTATGAAGCGGAACGATGGCGTCATCTCGAGGCGGCGGCCTCCTTTTGCCAATTCACCATTCGAGTCACCGCATCCCGTACGCGTCGAGCGCAGCACCAATGTTAATGCGATCGATGTTGGGGGGAGGGAGACAAGAGCATGGAGAATGGTAGAATCGAAGCTTCGAAGCAACGTGTCACCTGGGCACTCAGGAGCCATGCTTTTATACGCTTTTTATTTCATGTCGGCAAGCCGCGCAGCTCACCGCTACCCCACCCGCGCACCCCATCCCCAGCAGCTCTGCCTGCACCATAATCTTTTATTAGTGCGTTTTTGCGACTTTCCATTTGAGGGCGAAATTGAGTTTCTGGCGAGTTATGCAGGCCATTTGCAATGTTTGACGGAGTGTTAACAGATTTGTAATAGAACTTTGGAGAATCCCATTTCTTAAAGATAATGCTTTCATGAATTATGGTTTTTGCCGCAGCCTAATGTAATGATGCATATTTTTCATGCAGCATAACTCAAAGCCAACGGGAATAATATTTTTTAATACCGTAATGATAAGCCCGTTTGGCTAAAAGGCTGCGGGCACAACTCCTTTGCTTTTGAGCTTTTGTTCCGTTCTAATTGTGAGAGCATTAACGGTGAACGAATATTATGATTCAAGGGAAAAGCAGGGAAACCTGATGAGTCAGGATATGAAAAGGTTCTAGTTGTTTGATTAAATGTTATCGATGCATCTAGTTCAAGAGTCGGATGTTAAACTATTCTGCTGTCCTCACAGTGAAGTACCCAATCCCGCCCCATTCTCCCCCACCCCCCCCCTCCCCTCCCCTTAGTCTGCAAGACAAACCCATGACACATAGGCTGTGAATGAAATAAAACCAGGAAGCACTTATTATCAGATGAGCATTCATGTCAGTAAGTCAACGCCAAAAGCCTTCGGTTAACCTTCAACCCCTGTGCGATGCTCCCGTTTGGAATACAATTCGCAGAGACATCGGGGTTGCATTATTGGGAGTTTTGGGGGCTAAACGGTAGTAATTTTATCACACACTATAAGTGGGCTGTATGATGTGGTAGATGTTTTTTTTATTTAAACTTGAAAAGAATCATATAAGGGCCTTGCATGCCAGTGCCATGATCAAAGTGCAGTCCTTATACGATTCGATTGAGGGATATTACTGAAGCCCAATTATTTTAAATTAAAAAAAAAAATCAGAAAAACCTTTTGTGGTTTGTCTCCACTTTCAACAGTTAGCTCGACGAGCCCACGAGGATATCCGTGTGTATCATGAACGATTGTATGCCGCGTCATCTTGGGGCATTTTGGGGAATGTGTTTGATCCCTGTTCTATGGTTTGTTTGTTTTTTGTGCTTTAATTTTCATGTCTGCCCCTTCACCACTGCATCATCCTCAGGTCTCCAACTGGTTCGGCAACAAGCGGATCCGCTACAAGAAAAACATTGGCAAGTTTCAGGAGGAGGCAAATCTCTATGCCGCAAAAACGGCCGTGTCGGCGACAAATGCCACTGTTCAGCACAGCAGCCCAGCAAACTCTCCCGCCACGCCGCCTTCGGCTGGTAACCTGGGCCTCACACCATAACCCTCACCACTACTTTTTTCTACCGAGTGCCAGGAGCCTATTTTTTTGCCTCCATTTCAGTGCAAACCTCTCCCCCATGACTACATTCATCTTGCTCACCAATCTTTTAGACCGATGTGATAATAGCCAGGCCTCACATGTTGCAAATGGCAGCTCTAAGTGTTGGCCGCATGCACGAATCAAATGTGATCCGCTATGTCAAATCGACTGCACTGAGTTTGTTTTGTCGTATTATCTTTACTATGTGTCACGCTAGTCTACACAGCACATTGTTGTGGTTTGAGCAGGCCCAAAGTTGTCTTCCAGGAAATATTTCAGTAATACGAATTTTAACTCCAAAGTAGCAAGTCTCCTTACCGACTTTTGTTATCAACACCTACAACATGCTTTATCCCCGTCTTGCTAATTATCTTTAGTTACCTTTCATTGATCTCATGTTCTCAAAGAAGACTTCTGAGTAAATTGGGTGCATGGCTGTAAGGCTGTTGTCTTTCTCTCATTCATCTTTTATGACTCAGCTGGTGTGGCCACCTTTCCCTTTCTTGTTCCCTTACCCTCCCCCATCCCCACTCCGTTCCTCCCTTCTCCAGTATTTGCTTTATCTGCTTTGGTTCCTCTTCCCTGTTCTATTTGCTGTGCCCTGATTCCTCCCTTCAGTCAGTCTCTCATTTCCAGGCCCCCCGGGTTCGTATAGCTTTCCAAACACTGGGGACATTTTCTTGATGAATGGGGATTCCTTCCAGAATTCTCAAGTCGGAGCCAATTTGCAATCACAGGTAGGCCAGAGGGGCCGGCAGTGCGGACATGTGACCGCGCCTTGATTTTAAAAAAAATTTAAAAAAAATGGGGCCTTCTGCATTCATCGACACTAGAGGCCTATATAGCTCAAGCCTGGCCTGGCTTAGCTTTGGCTCCCAAATCACGTGCTATGTTGACTTGAATGAAATAACCAGATTCAGAGGAAAACTGAGCTTTGTGGGAGATTTGCAGAAACCAATTTGATGATGAAGGAGGCCAAAATCAGATAGAAAATCTTTTTGTTTGAATCTGTGTGAATGCAGTCGGCTCTGGCTTGAAGCAACAAATCACTTTTGATTGTATAAAGGGACATCACAGCTCCTGTGTATTCCTCTTTATCTTCGCATCTCGTTTTATTTTCCATTCCTAATTTCTTTCACTTCATGGCATCTTCGCCCTTCTTCCACCATGTCATAATTGTTCTAATCTTATTTCTTTTGCTATTTGTTGTTGCTCAGACTATTCAAAACTGCCTTTGTCTTCGCAGTTTCTCTTCATTTTTTTTTTTGTTTGTTTGTTTTTTTTCTTCATTTGCTCTACCTCATTTTTCTCAAAGTAATAAGTCTGCAAAGTTAATCACACACGCACGCCACAGTCCTCCCCCCCCCCACCCAACCCCAACACCCCGGCAGCACTCGTTAACACCAGGGTGTTAAAAAATGATTTGTTAGGGTGAGAGGAGAACGATCATTCGGGAGAGAATGTAAGTTGTGACTTTACAACATTGACATCAAAAATAGAGAAAATTATTTTAAAAGCTCCACAAACGCTTTGAGCTGTACAACTATGTTTATAAATACTTTTACATGTCGATAACTTGACTGCCCTTTACCTGTAAATACCTTGAGACTGCTCCTTACATGCAGATACCTTGACATTGCCCTTTATGTTTTTATATACCTAGAGATTGCCCTTTACCTATATATACCTTGAGACTGCCCTTTACCTGTAGATACCTTGAGACTGCACTTTACCTGTAGATACCTTGAGACTGCCACTTATATGTCAATACCTTGAGACTGCCCTTTACATGTCGACACCTTGAGACTGCCCTTTACCTTTAGTAACCTTGAGACTGCCCTTTACCTGTAGATACCTTGAGACTGCCATTTATATGTCGATATCTTGAGACTGCCCTTTATATGTCGATACCTTGAGACTGCCCTTTACCTGTAGATACCTTGAGACTGCCCTTTATATGTAGATACCTTGAGACTGCCTTTTATATGTACAGTGGGGAGAACAAGTATTTGATACACTGCCGATTTTGCAGGTTTTCCCACTTACAAAGCACGTAGAGGTCTGTAATTTTTATCATAGGTACACTTCAACTGTGAAAGATGGAATGTAAAACAAAAATCCTGAAAATCACATTGTATGATTTTTAAATAATTAATTTGCATTGAATTGCATGAAATAAGTATTTGATCACCTACCAACCAGTAAGAATTCCAGCTCTCACAGATCTGTTAGTTTTGTCTTTAAGAAGCCCTCCCATTCTCCACTCATTACCTGTATTAACTGCACCTGTTTGAACTCGTTATCTGCATAAAAGACAGCTGTCCACACTCAATCAATCAAACTCCAACCTCTCCACAATGGGCAAGACCAGAGAGCTGTCTAAGGACATCTGGGACAAAATTGTAGACTTGCACAAGGCTGGGATGGGCTACAGGACAATAGGCAAGCAGCTTGGTGAGAAGGCAACAACTGTTGGCGCAATTATTAGAAAATGGAAGAAGTTTAAGATAACAGTCAATCTCCCTCGGTCTGGGGCTCCATGCAAGATCTCACCTCGTGGAGCCTCAATGATCATGAGAAAGGTGAGGGATCAGCCCAGAACTACACGGCAGGACCTGGTCAATGACCTGAAGAGAGCTGGGACCACAGTATCAAAGAAAACCATAAGTAACACACTACGCCGTCATGGATTAAAATCCTGCAGTGCACACAAGGTCCCTCTGCTCAAGCCAGCGCATGTCCAGGCCCGTCTGAAGTTTGCCAATGACCATCTGGATGATCCAGAGGAGGAATGGGAGAAGGTCATGTGGTCTGAGACCAAAATAGAGCTTTTTGGGTTAAACTCCACTCGCCATGTTTGGAGGAAGAAGAAGGATGAGTACAACCCCAAGAACACCATCCCAACCGTGAAGCATGGAGGTGGAAACATCATTCTTTGGGGATGCTTTTCTGCAAAGGGGACAGGACGACTGCACCGTATTGAGGGGAGGATGGATGGGGCCATGTATCGCGAGATCTTAGCCAACAACCTCCTTCCCTCAACAAGAGCATTGAAGATGGGGCGTGGCTGGGTCTTCCAGCATGACAACGACCCGAAACACACAGCCAGGGCAACTAAGGAGTGGCTCCGTAAGAAGCATCTCAAGGTGCTGGAGTGGCCGAGCCAGTCTCCAGACCTGAACCCAATAGAAAATCTTTGGAGGGAGCTGAAAGTCTGTGTTGCCCAGAGACAGCCCCGAAACCTGAAGGATCTGGAGAAGATCTGTATGGAGGAGTGGGCCAAAATCCCTGCTGCAGTCTGTGCAAACCTGGTTAAGAACTACAGGAAACGTCTGATCTCTGTAATTGCAAACAAAGGTTTCTGTACCAAATATTAAGTTCTGTTTTTCTGATGTATCAAATACTTATTTAATGTAATAAAATGCAAATTAATTATTTAAAAATCATACAATGTGATTTTCAGGATTTTTGTTTTAGATTCCATCTTTCACAGTTGACGTGTACCTATGATAAAAATTACAGACCTCTACGTGCTTTGTAAGTGGGAAAACTGCAAAATCGGCAGTGTATCAAATACTTGTTCTCCCCACTGTAGATACCTTGAGACTGCTCTTTAACTGTAGATACCTTGAGACTACCCTTTACATGTTGACATCTTGAGACTGCCCTTTATATGTAAATACCTTGAGACTGCCATTTACATGTCGATACCTTGAGACTGCCCTTTACCTGTAGATACCTTGAGACTGCCATTTATATGTCGATACCTTGAGACTGCTCTTTACCTGTAGGGTACCTTGACGTTGAGGCTGCCATTTATATGTCGATACCTTGAGACTGCCCTTTATATGTAGATACCTTGAGACTGCTCTTTAACTGTAGATACCTTGAGACTACCCTTTACATGTTGACATCTTGAGACTGCCCTTTTTTGTCGACACCTTGAGACTGCCCTTTATATGTAAATACCTTGAGACTGCCATTTATATGTCGATACCTTGAGACTGCCCTTTACCTTTAGATACCTTGAGACTGCCCTTTATATGTAAATACCTTGATACTGCACTTTACCTGTAGATACCTTGAGACTGCCACTTATATGTCGATACCTTGAGACTGCCCTTTTACATGTCGACACCTTGAGACTGCCCTTTACTTGTAATAACCTTGAGACTGCCCTTTACCTGTAGTAACCTTGAGACTGCCCTTTACCTGTAGATACCTTGAGACTGCCATTTATATGTCGATATCCTGAGACTGCCCTTTACCTGTAGATACCTTGAGACTGCCCTTTATATGTAAATACCTTGAGACTGCCCTTTACCTGTAGATACCTCGAGACTGCCATTTATATGTCGATACCTTGAGACTGCTCTTTACCTGTAGATACCTTGATGTTGAGGCTGCCATTTATATGTCAATACCTTGAGACTGCCCTTTACCTGTAAATACCTTGAGACTGCTCCTTACATGCAGATACCTTAACATTGCCCTTTATGTTTTTATATACCAAGAGATTGCCCTTTACCTATATATACCTTGAGACGGCCCTTTACCTATATATACCTTGAGGCTGCCCTTTACCTGTAGATACCTTGAGACTGCCACTTATATGTCAATACCTTGAGACTGCCCTTTACATGTCGATACCTTGAGACTGCCACTTATATGTCAATACCTTGAGACTGCCCTTTACATGTCGACACCTTGAGACTGCCCTTTACCTGTAGATACCTTGAGACTGCCATTTATATGTCAATACCTTGAGACTGCTCTTTACCTGTAGATACCTTGACGTTGAGGCTGCCATTTATATGTCGATACCTTGAGACTGCTCTTTACCTGTAGATACCTTGAGGCTGCCATTTATATGTAAATACCTTGAGACTGCCCTTTACCTGTAGATACCTTGACGTTGAGGCTGCCATTTATATGTCGATACCTTGAGACTGCTCTTTACCTGTAGATACCTTGAGGCTGCCATTTATATGTAAATACCTTGAGACTGCCCTTTACCTGTAGATACCTTGAGACTGCCCTTTACCTATATATACCTTGAGGCTGCCCTTTACCTGTAGATACCTTGAGACTGCCACTTATATGTCAATACCTTGAGACTGCCCTTTACATGTCGACACCTTGAGACTGCCCTTTACCTGTAGATACCTTGAGACTGCCATTTATATGTCAATACCTTGAGACTGCTCTTTACCTGTAGATACCTTGACGTTGAGGCTGCCATTTATATGTCGATACCTTGAGACTGCTCTTTACCTGTAGATACCTTGAGGCTGCCATTTATATGTAAATACCTTGAGAGTGCCCTTTACCTGTAGATACCTTGACATTGAGGCTGCCATTTATATGTCGATACCTTGAGACTGCTCTTTACCTGTAGATACCTTGAGGCTGCCATTTATATGTAAATACCTTGAGACTGCCCTTTACCTGTAGATACCTTGAGACTGCCCTTTACCTGTAGATACCTTGAGACTGCCCTTTATATGTCGATACCTTGAGACTGCCATTTATATGTCGATACCTTGAGACTGCCCTTTACCTGTAGATACCTTGAGACTGCCCTTTATATGTCGATACCTTGAGACTGCCCTTTATATGTCGATACCTTGAGACTGCCATTTATATGTCGATACCTTGAGACTGCCCTTTATATGTAAATACCTTGAGACTTCCCTTTATATGTCAATACCTTGAGACTGCCCTTTACCTGTAGATACCTTGAGACTGCCCTTTATATGTCGATACCTTGAGACTGCAACCCTCTCTACCAACATTGTGCTGTGGCCGCTGCGAACTCTATGACACATGATAACACCATTCACATGCAAAGCATACCCATAACTATTTTGGTTAATTCAAGACGTGTAAATAAAACCTGCTATCAATTAGAGGTTTGGATGCAAGTCATTTTAACCTGTGAAATATAAATTAACGTTTCGGAATTGCTCGTTTTTCAAAAAGTGCCGGGTTAAGGGTGCTCCGAACAGACAAACGAGGTTTTTTTGATATTTGGCAAAATCCTCTTTCAATCAAACTTCCTGTTTTGATAAAAATGATCATTCGTAATGTGCTCGGATTTTGCCATTTCAAATATTCCTCACAACTTAAAATGGCTTCAAGCAATGAAGGAATGAGAGAATGAAACTTCTCTCATTCGCTCACGGCTGCATTGTCCTTTTTAAACAGATTTCATCCCTGACTCACACATTCCTGCGTTATTTCACCATTTCACATCCATCACGTGGCTCCATCATTGTTCTGTCATTCGAGGAAATTTAATCTGCTTATGCCAATCAAATGTTCTTTATTTGAGGTTGTGATGGTACGATAAACATGCTTCACAGGTATTGCACTTGTTTTTATGTGGAATTATTTGGGTAGTGATGCATTGTGAAGATCATAGCTTCCCCTTCCTACTTGTCTCCATGTTGCATCCTTCCTTAAGTGGGAATTGTATCTCGTATCTTCTTAGACACGAGCATGTGTAGCTTCCTGTGCATGATGACACGTTTCGCGGAATTCAATTATACTTGGGCAATTGCTTTTCACACGTATCCATCACTCGAATACTGTACGAGTTCCGCCTCGCTTGGAACGCATGGACTACCGATAACCGTGCAACCGTTATGTCCTGTGCTTGAGAGTTTTTGACGAGATTTGCGCAAGTTGTGCAGAAGTAATAACTGGAACCCGCTTCTTCGCAGGTGGCTTCCCTTCACCCTGTTATCAATCAGAACGCAGGATACAGTGACAGCGTCGTCGGAAGGCGCATGTACAGTCCATCAGGTGCACAAGTAAGCAAAACAAAATGCACTGCACCACACCAATTTCCACGAACAACACCCAAAGGGACTTCAAAAATGAAGAGCAAAGAAAATTCAACTCATGACAGTGGCAGTTGACACAACACGATTGATTATAGGATGGATGGTTCATCGAATCCTTTCAAAGTGATCTCGGGGAAACTTTACAACCAATCTGCAATTTTAATCCGTTTGGGATTCGGGCGACAACCGTGCAAACAGCACCCCAAAAGAGATCAGATGAAGAATATTCTTACCAAAGTTCAAAGATCTAAGCCTGCAAATTATATGAGGGAAACGCATAGCATTAACCCGTGCTACCAAAAGTCTTTGTTCTTCCTTCAAACATGGGATGCTGTAGATTTTCGAAAAACCTGCGGAGAATTTGATGTTCTCAACTCGGAGCTCTAAACGTTTCTCCTTTTTAACTTTGGAAGTAGATTTGATTTGCTTCAAACTTGAAACCATAACATCACCTGCCATTAGTGAGCTGTTGCTTTAAGGACTACTCAGCACAACATCTGTGACTTTTTGAGATAACTGAATCCACATTGGTTTGGGTTTACATACTAGATGGTAATCCCACAATGTGTGTTTGATTCTGCCCTTCAGGACAAACGGTATACCTGCCATGGTATGGCTTAGCGTTAGTGCCTTGGTTTCTGTGTTATTCCAGTATGTGATAAACCGACTGCACACCAAGAGGAAGGCAGCACCTTCTGGTCATTATTGGCAAAGCAGTGCTTCTTTGTTCCCCATTCGTTCATTAAGCTCCACACAGGATGCAGAAGAAATTCCCTTTGACATTCCAATTCGCCAGATGTGACTCCGCTCTACTGCAGTGAGGGATTTCATTGGGTGGTTCTTCGGTTATCAAATCGAGCATGATTGTCCACAACCGCGTGCACAGTTTACATTGACTACTCTCCTCTCCTATATACTCTCATCTCTCCTTACACCGACCATCAAACATGGTTGTGAATGAAAATAACAACCAGAGAGGTCATAGAACACCTCACCCCTTGCAGTCTTGAGAAGAAAAAAAAGGACATGGTCGGGGTCTTCGAGCAGCAAATTTGATTGGTTGAGATGACGTAAAATGCCATAATATTTTTTCCAACTACTGCTAAACGGAAGGATTTTGAAAGTGTCAAAAAGATTTGTGTTCTACAGTGTTCAAGTATATAATTCAACTGAAATAACAGAAATATTTTGAAGGTTGAAGGAAAAAACATTCAGAAGTTTACTGCCATTGACGCGGCATCTTTTACATCACCCTATTTAACACGTTACATTAGTTATTCGTGCTTGTTGTTTGTGTCCTTTAGAACGTCCTTAAAAACAGTAACTCTCCTGTATGGAAAGATTTTACATTTTGTTAGACTGCCAGACAGGCAGACAGTGTAATAAAATTATCTCACAGCTCTGCGCATGTGTGATTGGGCCAAATTCAGAGCCAAAGTACTGTTAACCTCGAGGTTCGTTTTCCGATTTGTGTTCAAAATATAATGTTCAATAGAAATCAAGTTGTTCCTCGATTATTAACTGATGTTTGTAGGCACACAGAAAAAGTGAACCAATTGCTTTGCTCTGCTTTTCGGTTCTTGCACGTGGGAGTAACAATAGTCCAATTGGTTTGTACAACTAGGATACATCAGGTCTCCTCCAATGAACGTAGACAGCCAACATACGATGACGCAGAAACACTCGGTTACCCTTAGTCTGTTTGAGCATACACAGGAATTTTAATGGTGTGTGTGCTAAGACAATATTATAATGATTTGTTCTTTTGTTTTGTTTGAGTCATGCAGAGAAAACGTTTCTTTACACATTTAAAAACTGAAATTTTCTACAATCCCCACAAAAATGTCTATGCAACTCGTTTATTTATCTTTCAGCACCATACAAATTGGCATTGCTCTCCGAGCTCGATTTTGCGTTGCACACATCGCATGTTTCTTGCCACCCGAGATAAAATGTTTGCATCTGCGAAGTGAAATATAGAGATTGTGCGTGGGGCCAGCCTCGTTGTGAAGTAAGCGACGCGGACTGCCAGGCTGAGTTACAGACAGCGGTTAACAGGGGTGCAGCGACGTCGCTTGCAGTCAGGATCGTGACTGGCGCTGGGGGAAACGGGTCCTTGTACCCAGCTCACCGCCGAATCGTTTCGGGACGAGGGGAGCTATTGGGCCCGACGGGGCGGTCGCTGTTGCAGAAAATTAATCCGACATGGCTGCCGAGATTTCCATGCGAAGCGGCTCTGCGTGCAAACTTCATTTGTCACCGAGAGGCGGGCCGTACACCCGAACGGGCAGGCCGGGCGAGTGTTATCGGCAGCTGTGGTCTCTTGACCGACCTAGGAAATGTGCAGCAGTTGAAAGCCCTTTAACCAGGAATAGCTTGGATCACAGAGGGGTCAGGTGAGAAGTGAGGGGACAGGGCAGGTTTGATGGTTTGTGTGATTTGGGATAGGTGGCATGTGCATTCACAGATTGTGTAAACATTGAGATTCCAGGCAAAATATTCTGGTTGTACCTATTTGTTTCATTGGCAAAGCCTTAACCAGATTCTGTCTTATATTCTTCGAGAAACAACTGGTTCTATCATTTATACGTGATTCAGTGCCTGCCATCATTTAGGGTAAAGTAAAACCCTTGCTCTCGATCCACATTTTCACTTTACAAGCCTTGCTGCACAATCCAGTGTGCTTTTGATGGCCATGCCATCGGTTCACTCGAGGTCTCGTGACACGATGTGCATTGGCCTCATTCATTCGCCCTCCTTTCAGTACAGCTCAAACTTTTGGCGGACATTTCCATGTCCAGGGATAATCAGTCATTCATGTTAAACGATGTGGTGTGAAATACCTTTTCACAACATTATTGCCACTGCTGGCATATCCTTGCAGAGTATTCGATGAATTAAAGATGTCTTTGGATGTAATTGTGCTGAGCTTTGATCGAGCAGTGGAAGAGAAAATGAGGAAATTTGACCGGATTGCTCGACTGAAGAGCTAACCTAAACCTTATGCCGACAGGATAGGGGTATATGCGTGGTATTGAAACAGGTCACAGATAGGAATGTGGTTCGACCAAGGAGAATCAAAAGGAAGAGAGGTCATCATTTAATATGAATTGATTGTGAAGGAAGTTGTTCTCTTGGGGGGAGGGGGTGGCTGTGCTGCCCATCTCAAGTTGCATTTGAGGCATTTATTCAACCACAAAGTAGGGACTGGCATTTAATTTAGACCAAAGCACAGGGATTACTTACTCCCTCAATGCCATCAATGATTCTGCTTCTTCGTTTTTTGATGACACTGATATATAAATAAATATATATATATATATATATATATATATATATATATATATATATATATATATATATATATATATATATATATATATATATATATTTGTAATTTTGAAACAAATTTCCAAACCTTGAAATATAAACCCTGAATACCACCACCTTCGGCTACACCAACTCATAAAACTGTGGGATGTCATTCCATTTATTTCAATCTTACACCATCACCAACATTTCCTCATGGAAATGACCTTTGATCTTTGACATGTGCATTTTGGTGAAGTGCTTCTTTTTGAGGATGCAACTTTTCATTTTGCAACAGACCATCGACGGCCTTGACCCTGATTTATCGTGTTTTCTTGTGTTGTTGCAGGCTAACGGACGCTGGTTAGATGCTCCTACTCCTCCGTCCATCACTTCACACCCGGAAGCGCCTGGGAGTGCAGACTCCGACACATCGAATTAACTCTGCCTGGCGCAGACCCCACTCCCCTGATCTGCATCATCCATGCCAAAACACTTCTGACAAGTGCTCCCACAACAACTTTCCTATGGTCGACCAACCCAAGGGTCCGATCACCAAGGGCCTTTTTGAGCGCTTCGTAAGGTGAAATGGAGACCGAGACCTCTAGGGCCGAGGGAGGGAGGGAATAAAAGTGGAGGAAAGACTGGAGCGATAACATTTGGAATGGAGGAAGAGAAAAAGTGGTAGGAAGTTAGTTGAAGAAACTCCCAATGGACCCGTCAATTATAAAACCGGACGGCGAAGATGTCTAAGAATTGAGTGGCAAAGGGACTTCTTTAACTTGTACTTGTGCTGTCGTGTTTGGTGTCGACCGTGTACATACAACATGGCTTTATCTCCTGGGATGAGCCTGACACAGAAGTTGCTGCGACAAGTGTAGAATGGGGGTCGGTTGGATATCAAGGTTGGCAAGAAGTTCAGAAACAGCAAGACCCTGCAAGAAGCAAGCAATTGGTCTCATTTTCTGTACCTGCAACCTCTGCCCTCCCCCCAGAACCTGCATCCCTCTGCAAAGAAGTTTTCTTTTATACTTCCAGCTTCTCCTCTTTGGGGTGTGAAACATCTGCTAGGTTGCATCAGTATGGTTTAGATTGAGAAGTCTATGGTAGAAAATCTCTCCAGATGCAGGATCGTTTATCGTAAGGCAAACTGACAAGACAATGGAACATGTAATGATATAATTTGTTGTTTTCTCTTTTTGTATGTTCTCATTAAGGTAGTCTAACTTTGCAGTCACTAATTTGAGACAAATTTTGGTGAGTTCCAGGTCTGTGGAAGTATTTCAAAATGGACAAACAAAATAAGGCCATTAAAGATTTTGTTTGTAGCTATAAATCCAAAAAAGAAAAAATAACTTCGCTCTGGATTGCGTGCTTCAGCTTTGGATTTGGGTTAACGCCAAAAGAATGTGAGATGTATGGGTAACAACATACCTTAGTGGTGGCAGTAAAACACTAACTAAAGGATGGATCATTCGATCACTTTGTAGTAATAATGGTGGAGGTAACGTCTAGCAAAAAGCCATCTCACATCCTGCTTTTCAAACCCGCCTTAACTTAAGCTAAGGCCCTACCTTACACCCAGCTATCGCACGGACGTGAGATGATTTGCATAGTGGGATAAATTTTCACACACTCACCCTGCCATCCCTCTTGCTCACAAATGTGCAAGCTTCCCCACTGGATGCAGTTTTGCCGTTGCCTCCACTTGTTCCTTTCAATCCCAAAAGCTCGATGCCACATCCCACAGAGTCATTTGCCATTCTGATAGCCGAATGATCTGAAAGGTAAAAATTTGACGGTTGTTCGGCAAAGGTAGCTTGAAGTCCCCAACCTCTAAAACCCAATAGATATCGATGGGACTGTTACGTTGAAGTGTTGGTCAGGCCCGTATACCGTGTCACGACCTGGCAGCTAGTTGACAAGATGGTACTGCAGGTAACATTTCCATGGCATTTATCCTGCCACATGATGATTCAAAATGATTTATTTACTTCTCTTTGTGTATCTTGTCTCTCTCTCTCTCTCTCTCTCTCTCTCTCTCTCTCTCTCTCTCTCTCTCTCTCTCTCTCTCTCTCTCTCTCTCTCTGTCTCTCTGTCTCTGTCTCTGTCTCTGTCTCTGTCTCTGTCTCTGTCTCTGTCTCTGTCTCTGTCTCTCTCTCTCTCTCTCCCCTTCTTAAATTGGCAACTCAAACATGTGCTCTACCCCATGAGTAAAAGATTCATAAAGAAAAAGAATCTTGTTGTATGTAAATATATATACGTAAGTCGTCCACGTGTCTTTTTCTATAAGCCCAGGCGTGAGTGGAAAAGTAAATAAAAATAGTGAAAAATTACCTCATGGGCAACTCTGCTAAACCAATAGATGGTCATAATATTTGTCTGTTTTATTTTAAATTCACCGACTACCTCTGAATCTCCGTCAGTCTCTCATCTTTCAGACCATGTGTTCGTCGCTCCCTACTTTGTGCGCGACTCGAGTAATCGCACGAGGACGATAAGGGGCTTCCAGAGAGTGGGGTTCCACAGAGTGTGAAAGGGGAATCGTTTGCTTAGGTTGTACTATAAAGCTCTGCCCTCGGGCAGCGGGACGGAGGGAGGAAACAAAATTGAGGTGACGGTGCACTCTCGCAAAAAAGTGATGGTGGCACCGCATCGAGTGACAACATCCAGAACCGTGTTTTTATACCAAAATCAGGCAAACGAAGAGACATTAAAACCAGGATTGATGAGTGCATGTAAATAGCACTTACCATCGCACACCGTCAATCCACCGAATTTGGGGCAGCATCGTGTTCCTGCACTCGGCCGACACGTCAGCCTAAAGCAGGTGCCTTGCTGCCCAAAATGAGGTCAGGCTCGAGGATGTCAGTAACAGCCTGCACCCAACATCCCCCTTCCAGGCTTTTGTGAGCATATTCAGTATTGGAAATGGCCTGGTCTGGGCTGTTTTAACCTCACGGTTCTTCTGAACCCCGTCTTTCCCAAAACCAAAAAGAGAGAAATTAAGAATAAAACCTGACGAGATGTTACGCAACAGCGCTTGTACTTTCCGGCCTGGACATTTTGAGTTCTCTTTTTCCTGTGCAGCGTTACATTTTCCTGTTACAACGTGACTTAACCTGACTTAAGGCCTGTACCTATAGCTGGCACTTCATATTATCTCCAATTTTGTTATTATTTTCTCCTCTTTTCTCTCCCTCCATTTAATGTTAAGCTCTTTTTTGGAGGGAGTAAAAAAAATTTTTTTTACCACCACCCCTCCCGCCACGTGTAACAAACTACCTACGCTGGCTGTTTGTAGTCTTTTGTATCTGCTATGGAATAAAGTGAGCTATTGAGGAATACACCTTTAAGTGTTCATGACGATTATTTGTTTGGGTGAGTGTCTTACCTTCATAGTTGGACCACTTAGGGTCATCCTACTTATTACACTTGCATTTACTTGCTAATCCCCGTGACCTTTGACGGATACGTCCGCAATGTACTTATTATGTACGTGGAATATTTGAGCCCACCCTGTCCCCATAATACCACTTACATGTCCTTCCCCCTCACCCCTATTTTTAATACTCATACATCCTCTCCTTCTCCCAATTCCCACTTTTACCCCACACTCGAAGGAAATAGTGCAGATAATATAACAGCGAACTTTAGTTAGCCCCTGTCCCACTTATTTACGTTAAAAAAAAAGATCACTTCTTATATGAGGACTGTTTCCCACTCATGCAGTCACCTCCATTCCACTGAGACATGAGGCCTGCGTAATGATGAAGTTTGTGTCATTCACTTCATGCCCTGTCCAGTCCCAGGTGGAGCCTCGAGAGCCTGATTGTTCCAGCTTCCCACTGTGTTCAACACCTGCTTTTCGGCCACCTGTGCTTTTCAATAATACCCTTGGCCTCACCTTGCCTTTGCCCTACTGGTAGTGTTGCTAACAACTAGAAACATCTTTCATTCATCATGAGCAGAGGCAGCAAAGCACAGACAGCTTGCTTTATGCTTGCCTGCTTTGATGTGCTGAGGTCAGAAAATGCTTCCAACTCTTGACAGGTGGAATCTTGAAGTTTCCACATAAGGCTTCCTGCAATGAGAAAAGTCCTTACCCTACATTAAGAAGGAAAGGGTGCCTCCAAAGGAGTGGATCATTTTACTTTGGCTCGCTCATTGCACAACCTGTGAACTTCAAAAATTGTGAAATGTACCATGTGTTGAAACTTTTACGAAAGGTCTGAAAGCAGTTTGAGTTTCTTCCTGCAGTCCTGCAGTTATTCTAATCCACAACCTCATGCTTCTTGGTTTATATTACCTCTCCTCTTGTGTCCACCATTGCCCAAAGTCCGCCCTGTGTCCACCATTGCCCAACGTCCGCTGGCCATAACCCTAAACATTCCCGGTTGGTCTTTCAACGTATAACGATTGCAATGTAACTTCTGCAAACGTGAAGACTTCAAAGGAGAAGTGAACCCAATAAATCCTGTTGAAAACAAATAACTAGATCTGTTATGGATGAGATATTCCTGGGAAATGTTACAGACAAGTTTGAAGAGATGTACAAGATCCTTAAATCTGAAGGTGCATCACACTGAATCGTCGTCTCATTCAAGGAATATTATATATATATATATATATACATATATATATATACATATATATATACATATATATATACATATATATATACATATATATATATATATATATACATACATATATACCAAGGATCCTCTGTGGAAATACTGAAGTCATGTTAGCCAGGATTGAATCACGGTCTTGGCTGGTGCCATCGTTTTGAATTTCCATCTGTCATGGCAAGCTTTATTTCTATTCAACAGGATAAAATAAATACTTTACACATTTCTATTTTTCAGCTTTCAGAAATATTGAAATACGTCAAAATTGATAAACAGATTGTTACGAGGTCTTTCTGGCTAAAAAGGGTCTATTGGAGGAGTGATCAGCAGAAGTGAGGTTATCAGTTTGTTACCTGAGTAGGTTACCTGAGGCCTAATTTATCAGTTTGTCCTTCTGTTATCTTGGCATTCATGCAAGATGTCCAAGTGCAGAAAGAATAAAATAACATAAATGTGCCATTTTGTGGTTCATAAGTCCTTTCCATTAAGGTCATTATGTACAACATATTTCACTGTACTTTACAAGTCACGAGTTCACTCCGTTGGCCTTTTGAGGACTCCAACTATTGGATTAGGTAAGCTTGCCTTCAAAGATAGTAAAATGACCTCAGTTCGAACTTGGAACCAGATATGAAACTTTTGATCTTGCACAAGCCATGTGCCATCATAAAGTGGGAACCTAACAAACTCCTCAATCCTAATCACCTCAAGGTTATGGCTGTGCATTCTTTCCAGAGGAGGGGCCAAATCATTTGGGGACATGAGGACAATTTGGGAGGGGGGAGGATACGCCTGGTAAATGTGTACGCCAAGTGGCCTGCACAAAAAGAGGGTCGAGGGGTGGAGGGGGGTCCAGAGCTGCAGTCCTTTCACCGCTTCCATCTGATTAATGGTGTCAGGGGTGTTGCAGGACGATAGGTGGGGTGGCCCCCTCTTCTCTTTGATTTACGAGAGTCATTAAGCACCCCGTGGCCGTGTGAATGGGGACGCCAGGAAGGGACAAGAAGAGGACACACCATACCTATATTGCACTCAGTCCTGCTCCTGGACGTTTCATCTCATTTCAGAGTTTTCCTCATGTTTTTTTATGGACATTGTATTTTGCAAATCTTGCTATTTGAGTGTGTGCTCCAACATTACGTTTTGAGGACATTTACTTCTGGGAAGTAAACGTTTTGTGTCGAAGGCATTGTATATCGTCAGACTACATTGATTCAAGTGACAAAACGATCAGTCAAAAAACATGAAGTCACAAACTTACAAGACATCAAAGCCACAAATAACTACAAAACATCGAGTCAGCCAAAAATATCGAGTCATGAAACATGAAGTCACAAGCAGTTACAAAACATTGGCAAGTCATTTACAAAGCATCGAGTCACAAATAGCTACAAAACATCAATTCACAAACGGTTACAAAACATGAGTCAGCTGAAAATATCGAGTCACAAAACCTGGAGTCACAAAATGTTACAAAACATCATCGAGTCAGTTACAAAAGTTTGAGTAACAAAGTTACAAAACATCAAGTCACAAAACACGGAGTCAAAAAACAGTTACAAAACATCAAATCACAAAGTTAAAAAACATCGTCGAGTGACAAATCAAACAAGACCAAATACAGTAGTTAGACCCTGGTATTCGCTATTTGTGGACCCCGTGTATTCGCTGTTCATAAAGTGTGACCTGCTTTGACATTCACCCTTCGTGTATTCGTGTTTTTTTGTTGGATTCGCTATATATGCGAGATATCCCTTATTGTCGGGTTTTCCGTCTGTCTGTCTGTGTGTGTGTGTCTGCAACGCGAGGCTCCACAGCACAAACCAGCGAAACGATTTCGATGAAACTTTGCCAACGTGTGCAGTATGTGTTGGGAATGTGCGTGTTTGAATTTCGTTGCCTAGCAACCACCCGTTGCTGTGCAGCGGCCGAAAAACCGCATACAGTATTTTCAATACTTGTCCTTCAGTTTTGAATGTAGTGAAGCGAGACTTCGGAATTAAACACTTCGAGATATTTAGAAAATTTTACTCGAGCTGATTTTTGATTGAGGTTTTATTTTTCAAATGGTAGTTCTTCAAAAATCGGGTGTCTATTCACCGTCATTTTTTATGAGGGGCTTAGGAAAGTGGGCGGAGCTTATGGAAAGTGGACGTGGTTGATGAAAAGTGGGCGTGGCTTATGGAAAGTGGGCATGGCTAATGAAAAATATTGTGTGGCTCAGGAGGTGTGGTCAAACAAGGGCGTTGAGAGAAGTTTATCAGGTTTTCCGTGTGCGTGTGTGTGTGTGTGTGTGTGTGTGTGTGTGTGTGTGTGTGTGTGTGTGTGTGTGTGTGTGTGTGTGTGTGTGTGGTGTCTGCAACGTGAGGCTCAACAGCACAAACCAGCAAACCGATTATTTATTTATTTACCGAAAACGATTCCCCATCCACACACCACCTGCAATTTTTTATTTATTTACCGAAAACGATTCCATGATCCACACACCACCTTTAATTATTTATTTATTTATTTGCCGTAAACAATTCCACCACCCACACACCACCTCCAATTATTTATTTATTTACCATTTCGGATTCTCTTCCCGACACACCACCTCCAATTATTTATTTATTTACGAAAACGATTCCACGACCCACACACCACCTGCAATTATTTATTTATTTGCCGAAAACGATTCCACGACCCACACACCACCTTATTACTTGACGAAATCTACGATTTTGTCAAGTATGTTCGTCGGTTCAGTTTGTTTGTTTGTGTGAACGTCTCGCTCTACAGGTCGCATTTCGAGTCGGAATGTCATGGAACTTCACCAATGGACTTATTGGCCACCAGAATAGAACCCTATAACTTTTGGCATGTCAAGGTCAAAGGTCAAGGTCAGGAAAAATTCCTGAAAATCGCGAAAATCCGTATCTTTTAGCATGGGCCGATTTTCAAAAATTCATGTCTCCGCCAAATCTTAAAGGATTCTTTTCAAATTTAAAACACGGCGTAGGAGGGGAGTATCTTTAACTGGATTAATTTCGTCAAGTCCTGGCCCTATTAGACTATATAATAGGGCATGTAGTCAAAATCCCTTCAGAAAGTGCTTTTTGTGGTCTCCACATTGGAACTACATATATTATGTCTTAAAATATAGGTATTTCATGTCTTATCAATATCCCCTTTGTTCCCACGCTCAAAAGTGGAGCATTAATTGGTAATTCCCGCCTAAAAATAATGCATCAAACAAGTAATGTTTTTTAACGGGGTACTATGGGTCAAAAAGACCTGACTACATTCAAGAGGTATTATCTTGCCAATGTTTTGACAAATGATGCCATGTTTGGAATCAACATAATCATATAAGTGTGTAGTTTTAAGAAATACATTAATTAGCGCAAGTCAAGGTCAATCTTGTTAGTGACCCGAGGTCAAATGTCAATGGCCTTAAATTTGGGCTAAGGTAAAATTAAAAATTTGCTCATAATTTTGTACACATTTACAAATATCAGATCATGCTGTAACATCACCAAGTTGTTTATAGGTTAGCAAGCTGTGATCCAATGGAGAGTTTTTTGAAAAAAATATTTGCATGTTGCCATGGCAACGGTTTGCCAAATTTTGTGATTTTTTTCTTTCTGATGAACTATTCGGACTACTATAAATTCTGAACTAAAGATATTTTCCAAAAATGCGCTCATTAGATCAAAGTACATAAAACAATCAACAATTGTGCCAATTTTCAAGGATGTAGCCCACTCACAACCTAAAAAAAATTACGATCAAATCACGAAAAGCTGAAAAACGATAGAAGCCGATAAAGATTCGCATCAAAATGGCCGACGTTACATTTTGCAGATCGAAGTAACGAATGTCTGTTTACATGTCAGCACATGCAGCTCAGTGGGTGAATGCATTTAGACAATATTTAGATCAACAGATGGCAGTATTTTTTATTCAATAGGTAGCAGGACATGCTGTGAACATATAGAAACACTTCGACTCTATTTAGAATTGCAAAACTTGCTTGAAAATAGGTGAAAAGGGGTTATTTTTAGACAAAAATTACAACTGGAAGTGGATTTTTAGCACTTCCGGTTCGTAAAAAATGAGACTAGGGTTGATAAATTGCACTTAAAAAGTAATGTTTGGTAATTTTTTAGAGGAAAAATGTATGGATCCAACAAGATTAATATTGTATGGGTACAAAAAACAAAAAATATCCACCTCCCATAATCCCCCATTAAAAGGGAACGCGGGTGTTGCAAGTGAGAGCAACAGATATGCTGTTTAAAATGGTTTCTTTACACAGTATTCCGGAGTTATAATCCCATGTAAGTTTACCTTACCATTAAAAAGATTCTTCCTCTTCAAAGTTTTCTTCATTGAAGCAGATATCTCCAACTTCATCCATTTCTTCTTCACTTTCTTCAGCGTTGTCACAGTTCTTGCACTCTCACAGTTCAGTACAACATTGCCCCAAAGACACACAACACTGGTCATCTGCATCTGATGCTTTGCACTTGGACTTCTTGCAGGTGCAGCGTGAGAGTTCAAGAATGCTCTGTTGAGCAGGTTGCATTTCCATCCAGTTTATTGAGAGGCTGCTATCGATCAATTTCCAACCATGTCCAGCTGGTGATGGGATATCTGGGTGATTGTCAAAGCTGCGCTTGCAAACAGCTGCCTAGAAGTTGGCTCGTTGTGTGTGTTTGATGAGGGCATCTCGGTTTGGTGGCATGACACTTTCGTTTCTTGTAGCCATCGAAAACATAGAATACCGTGCATCGTTGACATGACTGTACTCCTGCTGGTTGGAAAGCTTGCAAACAAAATCCTCCAGTAAAGAAACAAGCTCGTCTGTTACGGAGAAAGACTCGCCAAGCATTTGACACGCATGGGAAAAGGATTTATTTTGGGTGAGAAGTTTGATTGCTTTTGTCTTCCCTTTGCCGTAAAAGGAACTTACAGAATCGCATCCTGTGAAACAGTGGAGACCTATGATGGCTTTTGCGATGTCATCTCCAAGCTCCTGCTGTATGGCCTGGAAGTCAATGGTACGTACATTGTCGTCTCTGCCAGTGTGGAAATACAACTGGGAACCCACAAGGTGCGATACAAGTGCCACACCAATAACAAACACGTCAGTGTCTGGGCTTTTGATGATGATGCTTCTGATGCCTTGGGTGCTGATGTAATGTGCATGTAGGAGCATCCTGGTGTCAGCCTCCTCTTGGGTGGAATGGAGCTGCGGTATTTCTACTACCCATACGCCTCCCTTTGGTGGGTCCACGACAGGGGAACTCTCAGGTACACTTTCTAGGTAGTGTAGCAGCCTCGCCTTGTTAGTTTTAACTAAGCATCCCTCATAAGTCGCAAGGGCTGGTGGATACGGGCTCAACGAGTATGTCATCATGCTTTTGAGATTCACTTTTCGTACTTTGCCAATGATGACCAGCCTTGCCAACAACTCACGATCACTTTTCAAAGTAACATCTTTCCCTTTAATCTTGATGGTTTGCTTGCCTGCATCTGAAAATGTTTTCAGTTTCATCTTCTTCAGCGTTTTGTTCAGGTCTACATCATTACCTTGCAAGCGGCTTTTAGAAAAATTGACGAAAGCTTCATCGCCCTTTACTTTTGCGGTCATGAGGTCAGAATACACATCATCTGGTGCAATGACTCCAGATGACAAGTGAACCAGATCATCAGCATCCATTTCCGGGTCATTTTCGAAAGGATTCGTCATGCTCGTGATGGTACTCATTATGTTGTTTACGTCGTCTTCATCCCTAGTCATTCGACTGTTGGTAAGGGCTGCCCTTTTTGAAGATTTCTGCCCTTTGCCAGCCATCTCTTCACATTGTCTGGTTATCGCTGCTCGTTGATGGTGCGCTCGTATCCAACGATTGGTAGCTCCTTGGTTGGTTGAGAACCCTTTGATCCCACCTCTTGTTTTGGAGTCTCTATTCGCCGTTTGCTCGATCGTCATATCACAAGCTACCTGTGCAAACCCATGAGTATCTTGTCGCTGAACGGCAAATTGTCCACTGACCAATTCTTTGTAGATGTACTGATGTGAAGTAGGTAGCTGGCTCATCTCAAACCAATATACTGGGAGGTAACGAGAGTAGTTGGTTCGGTCATCGGCAAATATCCACGGTAGGAGTGCCCTAACTGCAGCAAGATGAAGGTGCCAGTTTCCTTCCCATGTGGCCCTGATGAAAAGGAGGATGTCCTCTATCATTTCCAGGTTGGAGTTCCAAAAAGCAAAGGTAGCATTCTTGTTCCCCTCTGTGATGAAACTGTCATATTCATTCATCATGGCCTGAAAGGATGTGCCTTCCACATGCTGCACATACTGGCCTGGGAATGATGATTGTAATGATGAAATCACATCTCGATACTGCTCTTGCATTTCCAAAGGAACACTCTCCATAAAGCTTTGCCAGCAAAGCCGATGTAATGCCTCTGCCATAAGTTTGTGGCAGCGGATGCTTCTGTTGTAGTTGTGGCCATTCATCACACCGCTCACAGAACCTGGTGCCACTGCACTGGATTCAATAAGGACATCTTGCAATCCTGCATCCTGAAATCTTTTTCCCACACACGCCATAGCTGTCATGGTTGTATGGAATGCCCCAAGTCTTATCACAATTCTGTCCATGAAAATAGGTGTTTGCCATCTGATTGTCTGGGCCTTGGCATAAATAGCCTGATCCATCACTACTACAACTGACGGGAGCTCCAGATGGTCTGCTATTTCAATGCTTCGATGGAGGATGGTATTCACAGTATTCAGATCAGTTGGACTATCATTTACAACAGGAAGGTATGCAATGGTTGCTTTTGGTGGGATGCTGGATGCCAGTAACTGATTGAATCCAGTCCAAGCAGGAAGAAGACGTTTCTGTGGCCATTTTGTAATGTAGAAGGTGGCATCTTTCTTCTTGTGAGGATATAAAGTTGGCTCATAGTGTGTCATTTCCAGCTTCATATTGCCAGCAAATGCCTTCGGGGACGACTTCTTCTCACCACTGAATGTAACCACCTCTGTATGTGGTGCTGGTAATGAGTGCTTTCTTGTCTTTCTCATTCCTTGTACTGGTGGAAGTGTAAAATGTGCATCTGCATCCTGATGAATCTCTGCAAGCTGCACAGCTATGCCATTGGTATTATGGGTTGTGCCTTTTCCCGAAAGTGTCTGCTCCCCAAAATCATTGTTGTCCCAGATGAGAGTTGTGAAGACAGACTTCTGCAAGCACGATGGAAGAGCTCTAGAACCTCGTTGGACTTTTTGCTATGCCAAGGCAGTATCATGCTCAAGAACACTGGTGTGCGAAATGCTATAGCCAAAACCATTAAGTAAGCCTATTAGCTGTGCCGATCCACTAAGATGCCGTACCGCCATTGCGAGAGATGACTGCTTCGGTAACATTGTCTTGCCTTTAGTAGCTTGGTAGATGATGTCCTGGGCAATGGTTAATATTCGATGGTCTTGCACATCACCAACCTTTACACGGTTTACACCCTCTGGATCATCAGATGCTCCAACAACCCATGCAAGAAAGTTGTATATAGTCCGGGAGCCAACCGATCAAAATTAAAAAAAAATTGCCCGGTCTGCTATAAAATTTTTGTGTTGATTTTCATAAAGAGACACCCTTTGAGTATATGAAAACCAATGTTGGCAATGGTGAAACTCTTGCGCAACAACACAGTCAACACTTTTGCGAGCCCCCTCTGATAACAAAATGTTGGCAAAAGCGAAGATGTAGGATGGGGGTAGGGGTAATTCATATTGTCCTAAAATCATAACCACTAAACCTATATACACAAATGACCCCTCATATTAAAGAGGAGTTCATTTCCTATATCACAATTGGTGTAGATTTAACCTACCTTCAATTGACAAGGTTATATGTCAAACAACAAAAGATTTATGTAACTCAGAAATGCTTGACTATCAATGGGGTCAGGAACAAGAACATACTTTTACATGCCATGGTTTTAAGGAAGATAAAATTAGAAATGGATTAACACAATATTGTGACATGAAACATCCTCTTCAGAGGAAGAGTCACTCTCTGAAACAACTCCACCACATGAACCTCTCTGACCAAGGCATATGCATGTCACTCAGCAAGGCACAGCAGCCTTTTTGCATGAACATCGTTTCAGACATTTGGATAATTTGCACATGCAAGACACAGTTTTGTCTATGTTTGGCTTGGCTGGCTTAGACATGAGAATTGGGACCAGTTTTCCATTGATAAGGGTTCTGCCAAATGTTGTGGCTGGGGGAAGTGCTCGGTCACTGAGATGTGCACGTCTATACAGAAGCAATTGATACAATGCTCTTAAAACAAGGAAGTAAAACGCATCTTCTGTTGCTGGCAGTGACCTAAGGTCTAATTTTGAAGAGACAAACATATGCTGCCTGAGGGTATCCAAACAGCTGAACCCTTTTTGGCCATGCAGAGCAGTCCAGTATACTCTGGCCTCATCAATGACACATTCTGTTGCTGCCATTTCACTATCTCTTCCAAAATCAACAAGGTGGGGAAGGTTTCCTATCAGTCCCAGAGAAACCTATGCCGCTCTTCTTTTCACAGGAACACAGGCATCATCCCAACTGACTGGAAGAGGGGCCTTGTTGTCCCTCTCTGGAAAGGGAAGGGTGATCGCCAAGACTGCAAAAACTACCGAGGGGTGACGCTGCTCTCAGTGCCGGGCAAGGTCTTTGCTCGGATAATTCTTGATAGGGTTTGCCACCATCTGCTTGAGCACCAGCGTCCAGAGCAGTCAGGCTTTACACCAAAGAGGTCAACGATTGACCGTATCCTTGCACTTCGTGTCCTCACCGAACACAGACGAGAGTTTCGGCAGGGGCTGCTTGCAGCCTATGTTGATCTCTGTAAAGCGTTCGATTCAGTGAATCGGGATGTCCTCTGGAGGATTCTTGGTCTTCGTGGGGTGCCACCGAAACTGATCGATCTGATGTCTGAACTCTACTCTGGTACTGAGAGTGCTGTGAAGTGTGGTGGTACCATCTCTGACTTATTTCCAGTTGTTACTGGAGTTCGTCAGGGATGTGTACTTGCCCCCACACTTTTCAGCACTTGTATGGACTGGATTCTAGGGAGGATGTCGGAGAGATCAAGTTGCGGTGCATCGTTTGGCAATGTCAAGATCTCAGACCTTGATTTTGCAGATGATGCAGTCATCTTTGCGGAGACTTTAGACATCCTCTTGGGGGCCCTCGAGGTGCTGAATGAGGAGTCGGAGCCGTTGGGATTACGGATTTCTTGGGTCAAAACTAAGATCCAGGCTTTCGGTGACATCTTGGATGCTGCTGTCCTGTCTGTGTCTGTTTGTGGTGAGGATGTTGAGGTCGTGGAGAGATTCACTTACCTTGGCAGTGATATTCATGTCTCCGCAGGTTGTGAGCCGGAGGTCAATAGACGTCTGGGTCGGGCCTGGGGAGTCATGGATTCACTGGATCATGGGGTGTGGCGCTGCCGGTACCTGTGCGGGAGGACGAAAGTCTGAGTCTTCAGGTCCTTGGTACTTCCAGTCTTGCTCTATGGGTGCCGAGACTTGGACTTTGACCAAGGATCTGAGACGGAGAACTTAATTCCTTTGGTACCAGGTCTCTTCGGAGAATCCTTGGCTATCGCTGGTCGGATTTTGTGTCCAACGAGCGGTTGCTGAGAGAGACTCGGATGAGATTTGTTACCTGCATAGTCCGTGAGCGTCAGCTGCGGCTGTATGGACATGTGGCTCGTTTTCCTGACGCTGATCCTGCTCACCAGATTCTCTCAGCGAGGACGTCTCATGAGTGGGAGGCCAGTGGGCCGACCACGTGCCTCATGGTTGCAGCAGGTTGACCATCATCTCAAGGAGATGGGGATGGGCCTGGCATCTGCCTGGGGGATGGCCAGACGGAGGCCCCTGGAGTACCGGCGGAAAGTGGACGCAGCGACACGCTGTTCTGGCACATGCTCCCATACCTGACCTGACCTCTTCTTTTCCCCTTCTGAATGGGTAGCTCACTGTGTCACATCCACACAACACATATGTGCACAGAAGTGTAGCTGCGACATCAAGAGGATTTTCTGGTACTTCTTGCTCAACACTTCTACCAGCTCATGAATAGGTAGGTATTGATTCTGCCGTTGTATCCAGAGTTCTTGCAATGTGTTCAAGCAGCAGAATTGATATATACACAGCATAATTATGTCTGTATCTGTTGCATGCACAACAGCTCGATGGTGATCAAGATATTCCACACAATACGCAAGATGAGCAATAATCCTTGTGTCTGCCTCTTCATGTTCTTCACAAGGAAAGTCCAGAACTGAACTTGATGCTGATGTGATGGAAAGAGTGTGACCTTTGTTTTCCATCATACTACCAAGAATGATGGTCACTCCATCCGGAATAGCTTCAGGACTCTCACAAAGGGAAGTGCCAATGAAGTTCTGAAGATTTCCTTTATTTCTTGGATTCTTCATGAATAAATTCCAGTCCGGAATTTCTAGACTCTTGGATGGTGAGAATTGTCTTGCCTGGTCTGTCTGGTTTCTCCTCTGCTGCTCATCACCCTTCAAAGTATGGCTATCATCAAAATCATACTGATCACCAATGATGTTGACACAGTTGCACATTTCAGGTTTCAACTGCAGGATACACCTGCTTGCGAAGATACAGCTGGGGAAGTTCACCAAATGTTTTCGCACCCATTTTTTGGTATTTATTTACAAATGCCATTGTGTCTACCAGATAAACTGTGTATAGGTCACTCTGTGGTAATGATGGCAGCTGTAAAACAACATCCTGCTCAGCTTCAGCAATTAGCACTGCCACGAAATCAGACTCGTTGCCTTTGCGCATTACAACCCCCTGTGCTAAGCGTGGATCAACCTCAAACAGGGATGATGGATAGTCTGTCCACTCATGGGAAAATGCAATCTGTCCTGTGACTGGGTCGGCATCTCGATAGAAACACAGCACACGTGTAGTTGCAGTCTCATCTTGATAGATCCTGATTAAACTCTGTTTCCTTGATGGTTTTGATTTCTTCTGTGAGGAGAAAGTTACCAGCTTCAGTGGTTCAATCTTAATAGAGACCACCTCTTCTGCTTTCATAATGGCTTCCATGCCCTTAGCTTGAGCATGGACCAAGTCTTTTGAAGCAGCCTTCTCACTAGTTGCTCTATTGAGCAGAACCACTTGGTTGTTACACTGGAATGGGTTTATCATCTGCTGGCATATCACTTTCTTGATCTCCTCAACATGCATATGTTCTTCTGTTGCCTGCTTCTGTGTTTCTCCATGATGAGTAGATTCCTGTTGGCCTAGATTAGCCATAGACTTTATGTTCTCTGATACAGCTGTGAGAAATGGTGCTGTTTTCACATATTTATCTCGAGCAGCTGGTGCCTGAGATATGCGTTTGAACAGAGATGTCTTCCCTTCATTGTTGTATGTCTGCTCCAGGGCCATGTCACTCCAAACACCATTGAATTTTCCTTTGGAAGAGTGAACTGTGAAGTACCCAACCTGGATCAGCAAACCTTAACCGAACTGTGTTCAATAGAGTAAGAGGATTTTGGGGGTAGGGGTAACTTTGGTTGACAAAAATGTTAATTTTCTCTTTAAAAATTGATAGAACTCAATCAAATTTGCTGTTTTAATTAGCCATGGATACCATGTTCATATCACATTAAGAGAAATTAGTATTCTAATGCAGCATCTGCCTATGATAAGAAAAGTTCTAAAGGCCATCTTCAAAAAACGTTATTTTTAAGGCATTTTTCACAAAATTATGTACTTTTACGAGGTTTACTTTCACAAAGGCAATTTTTTTTTGTCATTTTACAATGCACTGATTGAATTCTTACATTTAGTTCACATTTATTTTTCATGAATGTGATTTTTTTAATTTTTTTAGAAATTTTATTGACAATTGCTGTTTCATCAAATTTTTCAAATCTTCCTCAAACAAAAACGGCCGCCAAAATTTTTCGCAAGAGCTTATGAATTGCCAACATTGGTTTTCATGAACTGCAAACATATATCTAAACATCCTGGGGGTGTAAAATTTTATAGCAGAGGCTGTAAGGTCCAACCCTAAAACAGCCTCGTACACAGGTTGGCTCCCGGACTAATAGCATGGTTGGAACTATCTGGCGGGCAGCATCCATGGTTAAGTCACCTGAGGTTGGAGGCCAGGGAAGAGTTGTAGAGTTTGTTGTATCCATCACAGCATTCTTCAGATCTAGGGCTGTTGAATAACGCTCTCTTAATGATGATATTTGAGGTACGACCTGTCTTCCGTTGCACTGTTTTGACCGTTTCACTGGAGGTGGAGACTCCTCAGCATCAGTTGTATTTGTGTCTGTTTCTGAGGTGACCGTATCCCTTACAAGCTCTTCAGATGATAGTGTGTCAATGTATACCAGTTCACTCTGGTATTTTTTTGGGGGCTGAATGAAGCAAAGCTGGGGATATCTCCTTCTGATTCTTTGTTTCAGGCTATGGGTTTTGTAGTTGGACGAGTCCTTCCCTTCAATGTCTTTTACTGCATTATCAAATATACGTTTCAATGACGTAAGCCGGTAGATCTTTGTTCTTCAGAATTTTCTGGTCAATTGTATAGTTACAAAAACTGTCAAATGCTTGAGAATATATCTGTTCTGTAGCTGCATGAACATGTTGAGGGTTAGATCTTCTCAAATAGTCTGTGTATCCCTTGTAGCAGCTCCGGTGATATCTGACTTCTATAGCTACACAGTCACGATCTCTGATATGAACAAGAATATTTTTGTCATCTTTTTCCTCTGCAGCTAGTCGAAGCTTGCCTCTATCAATCTGTTCACAAAGCGTCAATAGTTCTTTCTGCTTTCTGCCTCTTGAATCCTGAAATGTCTTACCACTCCTGCATACGATACAAACTGTTGGCAAGATGTGAGAAGATTTAGTCGGCTGTTTTGCAATGTTAGAAGTGGAACACAAGTGTCTTGCATCAGATGTAGCAGATGTATGTTTGTCTCTGTCTCCGCTTGAAGAAAATGCAGAGGGATCCAGTTCTGTATACAACAAACACAAAATATTAAACTCATAAGTGTATACATGTACTGTTACGAAATCAGAAAAAAAAACACAACAAACACATGCACAATCAAAAACAGAGGCTTAAGAAAATAATGTTATTTTGCTCTCGTGGAATTTACAGGTGGGTCAGTACATTGGCATGCATGTTTTTTTTTAAATTATAAATAAAACAGAAGTTTGTTAAATTGAACATTAAAAAAAAATCAAATGCTCTCGTGATTCTTGTCAGCGGAGGTCAACACAACAATTTTTAGGCCTAATCATTCATACATGTAACTGATGCAACAATCAATTTACACACATGTGCAGCAGATCTGCTTGGCTTGAAAAAAAAAGTTTCCAAAAGCTATCCAAAAACAACCAAAATGCACCATTTTTAAAAATGAAAATTCTGGGTAAGGATTTCTTAATCTAAAAATTTGCTAAAATTACACATATTAATGGTCAATTCAATTATAAAATAGATTAAATTGGGAAAAATATAAGTTTGTGCAGCACTATAAAGGATTTAAAAAGAAACTAATTTTCTAAAGCAAATGGCTCCTTGGAAGAATTTTCCTCTGTATTATCAAAATGAAATAACTAGATTTTCAAACCCAAAAATGCTGTACTTTCCTTTAAAAACTAATCAAAAAGTGTATGTGGCAACCTACTGAAATATATTTCTTCTCAAAATAGAACTTTCTCTTTGGTATTAGTATCTCTACTGTTGAGATTTTTTTTTAATTGTCAAGTTTTGCTGCAGTTATAATTACTGCACTAACATGGAATACCAGATAAATACAGTGCACATGTTAGGCAGAAACAAAAACAAAAAAAAAATTCAAAACGTTTGCTTGCCCTCCCCAACTGACTCTTATTTTTATGTAAAGGAATACCAACCTAAATTTCAACATTCAAAACTGCACACATTTTTTTTTTCTGTTAGAAATTGCACATTCTAAATTACATCCAAACTGATGAATTTTTAACAATCATTCACAAGGGAGGAAAAAATGATTATGATTAATGATTAAGTTGGTAGAATATATTTGGAAAGGTCTTCTATCAAGTCATGTAGCAAACATTTTGCGGGGTCTTGCAGGGTGCAGGTTGGCTCTCTACCGAGACCCTAGATTCCCATGTTATAAATCCTCCAACAGGGATATCTATGGTAGGCATCTACCTTTTGTAGGGCAGGGTTATGTCAAAATAATGAAAAAGCACGAAGATATATGGAATCGATCTACTACATGTAAAAACAAAAGTCCCACATTTTACGATTCATGTAGACTACACAAATCACAACATTTGGGACTGACCTGACCCAATATCATAGGCCTCCCTACATGATTGTACATGCAATTTTCTCATTCGTGATGCATTTGTAGGCTACTTTTAAACTTACCGGATGATTGGGTGACATTCTGATGCTTCTGTTTAGCAGTTTGTGCACGTTTTTGCTTGGTAGAATCAGTGAAATACGGGTAACACACTGCGTGGCAACCCCCAGTTTCAGGGACCGGCAATGCACTTTCACATGCGCTGCAGTGTAGACCATGATCGCGGACGAAAGACCTCGCTAAATCGGCCTGGTTTCCCACCAAATCGCTCCAAATATCTACAGCACTCAAGAATGTTCTCCACCTTTTTTCGGTAAATGGCACAATATCACCACCGGCACCTGGAACATGTGCATAACACCTATTTTTTACACCAAATTTGACACCAACTGATGCCATTTTCACCGATACTTTTCACCAAACAGCATCTGTTTACACACGTGAACCGCTATTCGCCGTACCGCAGCACTCTCGTACGATGTTGCTGATTGTCTCCTTTTCAAAAATGAAAAATCGCAGCAACGTTGATTAATGAAACGTACAATTTTATTGAATAAATATCGAGATCGTGATAATTATTTTACCGACGAAATATTAGTTATTCTAACCTAAAATTCAACAAAATGCTCCAACCGATGACGCGGGAATATGAACGATAATTCATAAAAAATAATTAACTTAATTATAAAATAAGTTTTATTTAGTCGGGAGATGGAGACCACAAGACAAGCTCTTAGGACCACATGCCCTATCGTCTATATGGGCCATTTTTTATTTATTTATTTACCGTAAACGATTCCACGACCCACACACCGCCTCCAATTATTTATTTATTTACCGTAAACGATTCCACGATCCACACACCACCTTAGTTATTTATTTACCGTAAACGATTCCACGATCCACACACCATCTTTAATTATTTATTTATTTAACGAAAACTATTCCACGACCCACACACTACCTCCAATTATTTATTTATTTGCCATAAACGATTCCACAATCCACACACCACCTTTAATTATTTATTTACCGTCAACAATTCCACGACCCACACACCGCCTCCAATTATTTATTTATTTTCCGTAAACGATTCCACGATCCAAACACCACCTTCAATTATTTATTTATTTACCGAAAACGATTCCACGACCCACACACCATCTCTAATTATTTATTTATTTACCGAAAACTATTCCCCACCCACACACCACCTCCAATTATTTATTTATTTACCGAAAACGATTTCCCACCCACACACCACCTTCAATTATTCATTTATTTACCGAAAACGATTCCCCACACACACACCACCTCCAATTATTTATTTATTTACCGAAAACGATTCCCCGCCCACACTCCGCCTCCAATTATTTATTTACCGTAAACGATTCCACGATCCACACACCACCTTCAATTATTTATATATTTACCGAAAACAATTCCACGACCCACACACCACCTTCAATTATTTATTTATTTACCGAAAACGATTCCATGACCCAAACACCACCTCCAATTATTTATTATTCAAAGTGGGAGTGGCGTAGGAAAGTGGGCGTGGCTTATGAAAAATATTGTGTGGCTCAGGAGGTGTGGTCAAACAAGAGCATAATTAACACTCCACCACACATCAGCCTTCCCTTCCTCTCACCTCACACTGTCTTGCCTTCCCCCACCTCTTCATTCCTCCCCACCTCCCCCTTCCTTTAGTATTCCTGTCAGCGAAGCGACCGGTGGTGTGTGTGTGTGTGTGTGTGTGTGTGTGTGTGTGTGTGTGTGTGTGTGTGTGTGTGTGTGTGTGTGTGTGTGTGCGCGTGTGTGTGTCTGCAACGCGAGGCTCCACAGCACAAACCAGCAAAGCGATTATTTTTCAAATGGTAGTCCTTCAAAAATAGGGTGTCCATTTACCATTATTTTTTATGAGGAGTGCCAGTTGGCAAAATACACAATAGGAAAAATCTTGCCAGGCAGAGGAACAATTGTATGTGAACCAATACGTCTTGGCAATGAATCTTCGTCGGTGGATCAGTCAGAATGAAAAGCATCGTATCCAGCGCTTCGATCCTAGCGAATCCCTCATCGCCTACTGGCTTGTTTCTTTGTTTGTTTTTAACAATGTCCCAACATTCACAGACCCCGACATTTGTGACATTTTTCAGGAGCATATCCCCTCCGAATGGCAGGGTACGACAGTACAGCATTGGAGTCATCAGAAACAACCCAGATAAGCAAAGAGCAAAGATAGACATCGTCGAGTCACAGTTACAAAACATTATTGAGTCACAAACAGTTAAAAAAAATATCATTGAATCAGTTACAAAACAATGAGTCATAAAACAGTCACAACACCAAGTCACAAAAGCATCGAGTCACGAAACAGTTACAAAATGGTCAAAAACCATCAGGTCATTAAGAGCTACAGTGACCTGCAAAGGTGTTCACTCCCCTCCAAGGTTTTCACATTTTGATACCACCTGAGTTTATTTAATGATGCTTTCAAATCAAACTTAATATATAGAATCTTTCCAAACTACTCCAAAGTTATAAAGCTAAAAAATTCAGATAAAATGTGAATAATTTATATTAACAGAGAAAATCAGATGATTCTTAGTTACATAAGGATTCAAACCCTTTTCCTTATTATAGTGGGGCAACTTAGCTAAATATAGCATAACAATTGTGCACTTTGTGAGGAAAGCACCAAATTTGGCACACTAGTAGCTTAACATATTATGAATAGATTTGGATATTGGGCCATCTCAAAATTTTTGATGGCAGTGGAAAAAGGCTGCCACAGCCATCAGCGGCTGAATTTGAGATAGCCCAATATCCAAATCTGTTCATAATACGATAGTGTGCCAAATTTGGTGCTTTCCTCACAAAATGCACAATTGTTATGCTAAGTTTCCCCACTATTAACTCTAAATAACTTCAGGAGCAAATTATTTGTTTGAAAGCTTACAAAATAAGTGTAATAGGTATCACCTGTGTGTGATCAGTGGTTTAATTTAAAAATTAAGCTCCCCTACTTATCTAAGGAGTTTTTAAGGTGCAACTCACTTGGTCAACCAACAAAGCAAACATGAAGCTCAAGGAGCTTTCCAAAGAAGTCAGACATAAAGTGGTGGAGAAGCACCGTTCAGAAGAGGGTTATAAGAAGATTTCAGTCACTCATTATCCGTTTGAGTACGGTGAAATCCTTGATTAAGAAGTGGAAGACATATCATACCACCCAGACTCAAATCAGATCAGGTCGCCCATCCAAACTCAGCATCCGAGTGAGCAGGAAACAGGTCAGGATGTCACTGTACATCAAACAATGACTGAAAAATCTGCAAGGATCTATGTCTGAGATGGGGGTCAATGTTCATCAATCAACAATAATCTGTTCCCTTCACAAACCTGGCTTCTATGGACAGTGGCAAGAAAGAAGCCATTACTGAAAATGACACATATAAAAGCTCGAATGGAATTTGTGAAAAAGCATCTTCATGATTCTGCAGGTATGTGGAGAAATGTTTTGTGGTCAGACGGGACAAAAATTGAACTTTATGGTGTTACATCTCGGGCAAGATGAACACTGCACATGACCCAGTCAACACCATCCATACTGTCGAGCATTGTAGTGGGAGCATCATGTTATGGGGCTGCTTTTCATCAAGAGGGACTGGGAAGCTTGTCAGGATTGAATGGATGATAGACAGTGCCAAGTACAGGAGAATCCTTGATGAAAACCTGCTCGAGTCGGCCATGAATCTGAAACTGGGTAGGAAATTCACATTTCAGCAGGACAATGATCCAAACCACAAAGCTAAAGCCACACTAGAGTGGCTAAATAAGAAGAAAATAAATGTTCTTGAGTGGCCCAGTCAAAGTCCTGACTTGAACCCAATTGAACATTGATGACGAGACTTGAAGATTGCAGTCCATCGACGATCCCCATCAAACTTGGCAGAACTAGAGCAATTTTCATGTGAAGAATGGGCAAAGATTTCACCATCTCACTGTGAAAAGCTGGTAGAGACCTACCTAGAAACACTTGTAGCAGTCATTTCTGAAAAAGGTGCTTCCACCAAGTACTTACTGAAGGGGCTGAATACTTTTACAACCAGTGAATTTTGATTTGTACGTGTTTTTTGCAGGTATTCCTGACAGGTAACTTCCTTCAACTATAACAGTGCTTTGTTTGATCTCTTTAGTTATGAAAAAAAAGTTAATTTGGAAAAATTGTTTCTACATCATTCGTAATTCATCGAAATGTGGAATTATTGGCAGTGGGTGAATAATTTTGCAAGCCACTACAAAACATCAAGTTACAAATGCTAACAAACAATGAGGTCACAACCCATTACAAATTATTAGGTCACCATTAAAAAGCATCAGGTCATCTTTCATATCAGCACAAGGCTGTGGAGTGGAATCACTGACTAAGGAGGCGGCTGTACAGCTGATGCAATGCACCCCTACACGTTCGGGCAGAATTTTTTTAATTTGTTTATGGTGCCAGTGATAGCTCGCCTACGTTTTGTGAACGGCACCATTGGATATTAATGTTTAGAGTTGGGTCGGGATTCAAACCCAAGTTAGACAGCTTTGAAGAGAGTGTGTGTATCTCTCGGTCTAGGCCATCCTGCGAGCCCAAAGCATCAGGTCATAAAGAGTTACAAAATGTCAAGTCACAAAAGTTACAGAATATCGAGTCACAGACAGAAAATGTCAAGACAAACAATTGTATAACGCCGGGTCACAAAGTTACAAAAGATTGAGTCATAACAGTAACAAAACGTTGTGTCACAAACACTTACAAAAAGTCGAGTCACAAACAGTTACAAAATGTTGAGTCACAAACAGTTTTAAAATAAATGTCAAGTCAAAGATAGTTACAAAATGTGAGTCAAAGACAGTTACAAAACGTCAAGTCACAAACAGTTAAAAGACGTCGAGTCACAAACAGTTAAAAGACGTTGAGTAACAAACAGTTAAAAGATGTTGAGTCACAAACAGTTACATAATGTGGAGTCACAAACAGTTACATAATGTCGAATCACAAATCGTTACAAAGTGTCGAGCACAAAGTTACAAAATATCGAGTCACAGACACAGTTAGAAAACATAGAATCACAAAGTTACAAAATGTCAAGTCACAAAGAGTTACAAAACATCGAGTCACAGTTACAAAATGTCAAGCCACAAAGAGTTACAAAACATCAAATCACAAACAGTAACGAAACAAATGTCGAGTCAAAGACAGTTACTAAACGTCAAGACAAAGGCAGTTACAAAACCGATTCACGAACAGTTACAAAATGTCGAGTCAAAGACGGTTACAAAATATTGTTACAAACAGTTACAAAATGTGGAATCACAAATGTCGCGTCAAAGACAGTTACCAAACGTCAAGACAAAGGCAGTTACAAAATCGATTCATGAACAGTTACAAAATGTCGAGTCAAAGACGGTTACAAAATATTGTTACAAACAGTTACAAAATGTGGAATCACAAATGTCGAGTCAAAGACAGTTACCAAACGTCAAGACAAAGGCAGTTACAAAACCGATTCACGAACAGTTACAAAATGTCGAGTCAAAGACGGTTACAAAATATTGTTACAAACAGTTACAAAATGTGGAATCACAAATGTCGCGTCAAAGACAGTTACCAAACGTCAAGACAAAGGCAGTTACAAAATCGATTCATGAACAGTTACAAAATGTCGAGTCAAAGACGGTTACAAAATATTGTTACAAACAGTTACAAAATGTGGAATCACAAATGTCGAGTCAAAGACAGTTACCAAACGTCAAGACAAAGGCAGTTACAAAATCGATTCATGAACAGTTACAAAATGTCAAGTCAAAGACGGTTACAAAATATTGTTACAAACAGTTACAAAATGTGGAATCACAAAGATACAAAACGTCGAGTCACAGTGACAAAACATCGTCACAAACAGTTACAAAGTGTCGAACACAAGCAGTTACAAAACATCGAGTCACAAACAGTTACAAAATATTGAGTCGCAAACAGTTACAAAATGTCGAGTCACAAACAGTTGCAAAACATTGTCACAAACAATTACAAAATGTCAAGTTACAAACACAAAAAGTCAAGTCACAAACACTTACAAAATGTTGAGTCACAAACAGTAAAAAACATTGAGTCACAAATAGTTACAAAATGTCAAGTCACAAACAGTTAAAAGATGTCGAGTCACAAACAGTTACAAGATACGGAGTCAAAAACAGAAGTCAAGTCACAAACAGTTAAAAAACATCAGGTCATAAATAGTTTTAAAATGTGCAGTCACAAACAGAAGTCGAATCACAAACAGTGACAAAACAGCGTCACAAGCAGTTAGAAAACAAATGTCGAGTCAAAGACAGTCACAAAATGTCGAGTCAAAGACAGTTACAAAACAGTCAAACAGTTACAAAACATCAAGTCACAAACAATTAAAAACGTCGAGTCAAAGACAGTTAAAAAACGTCGTCATGAAGTTCAAAAATGTGCAGTCACAAACACAAGTCAAGTCACAAACAGTTACAAAATGTCGAATCACAAATAGTTACAAAGTGTCGAGCATAAAGTTACAAAATATCGAGTCACAAACAGTTAGAAAACATGGAATCACAAAGTTACAAAATGTCAAGTCACAAAGAGTTACAAAACATCGAGTCACAGTTACAAAATGTCAAGTCACAAATAGTTACAAAACATCGAATCACAAACAGTAACAAGACAAATGTCGAGTCAAAGACAGTTACAAAACTTCAAGTCAAAGGCAGATACAAAACCGATTCCATGAACAGTTACAAAATGTGGAATCACAAAGATACAAGACGTCCAGTCACAAACAGTTACAAAACGTCGAGTCACAAACAGTTGCTTCACATCAGGTCACAAACAGTTACATGTTGAGTCACAAACTGTTACAAAACATCGAGTCATAAACAGTTCCAGAAGGTTCCAGATGTTCTGCGTGTGTAATTCATAAAAGCCCTTCTGGCTGAAGCTGCACGCATCGCACTTCTCCACGACGAGTTCACCCCAATGGTGCCTTGGCTCAACGTGACGAGCACTAACCAATCGACACACCACAAACACTTTGGCTTGAGCTGTGTTTGGCCTTAAAGCGCAAGTTCTCCACAATGCTGTGATTATCTGAGATTTTCAGTTTGCTTGCACTCCTATCACGTGGTGCTTCTCCAAACATTGACTTGAGCATGTGGTGTGGAGAAGTGCTGTCTAAATGTGAGTAACGATTCCGATCCGCAATTCAAACAGCTCGATGTGCAGCTCAAGATTAAAAGTGGGGGACGTACAAACACACAGGCAAAGGAGAGATGGGATCGTTTGGTCCCACGTGGCCGTGCCACGTTCACGCTCGATGTCTCGTGCAACCCTGAACCGCTTCACGTACGGGACCTTTTGGTGGTGACTCGTGAGGTCTTGATGGAGTTGAACATCCCAACCGTGAACCGCTTCACGTACGGGACCTTTTGGTGGTGACTCGTGAGGTCTTGATGGAGTTGAACATCCCAACCCTGAACCGCTTCACGTGTGGGACCTTTTGGTGGTGACTCGTGAGGTCTTGATGGAGTTGAACAACCCAACCCTGAACCGCTTCACGTGCGGGACCTTTTGGTGGTGACTCGTGAGGTCTTGATGGAGTTGAACATCCCAACCCTGAACCGCTTCACGTGTGGGACCTTTTGGTGGTGACTCGTGAGGTCTTGATGGAGTTGAACATCCAAACCCTGAACCGCTTCACGTGCGGAACCTTTTTGTGGTGACTCGTAAGGTCTTGATGGAGTTGAACAACCCAACCCTGAACCGCTTCACGTGCGGGACCTTTTGGTGGCGACTCGTGAGGTCTTGATGGAGTTGAACATCCCAGGACCGCTTAAGTCTCAGTGGCCCATGCTCATCAGATTACGGTCACGGGCCACCCAATTTCAGGGACAGACCATGTTTATTTAGTGACGAGTCTCATACCAGCTGCTTGTTGGGAACGGTAAACACCTTTGGCAATGACAATTCATTGCTAATTAAATACCGAACAGAAACGAGAAGTTCCATGGTTTGAGTACAACATTTTATGTGTGCAACTTTGAAACAGACTATCATTCAAGTCGTGTGACACATCGAAACACAATGAAGGTAATAAAGAAAAGTTTAGCAAAACGACACCTTTTTGAAAAATTTTTTAACCATTTTCTATATACGTACGTAGTATGTGGACGGCCCTTTAAAAGATTCCGGATTTGCGCGCCACGTCAATACATCGCATCCTTCTGGAATCGACCATGAGTGATAATAATTAATATTGTCATCAGTTTGGATCGATAACCCTGCACATAACCAGTAAGTCTGCTTAATCGGTTTAAGGTTAACCTGGAATGTTTCATCGGATGTGTTCTCAGAACCCCCCCAGCACGAAGTTGGCTCCATCCCAGATCACACACGCGCATCATTCGGAGGCTCCATTTGCGCATGTTGGCAGGCGTGGAGTTCAGGAATGAGATCTGATTACCTTGCTCGGCCATCAGGCTGTCCCGCCATCTGGCAAGGAGAATGCGGTGGCGTCCACTTCCAGTTCAGGCGACCATCCTCATCCTCTTCCTCCTCCTCCTCCTCCTCCTCCTCCTCCTCCTCATCACCTCCTACTCTCCACTGCCAGGGTGCTCGTAGCTCCATCTCCGTGTCTGCATACATGATGCACAACAATCACCCATTTGAACATGTCCTTACATTGGAGATGCAATCATCTCGTTCATAGTTTGGGGGTCAAACTTGTACCATCTTAACACAACCAGGGACAACTGGCCATAATATGGCCCAAACGCAAGGTCGTGTCATCATTGGGGACATTTTCGTGACATCTTGGGGGCACCTCGATCGCCGTGTTCTCAATGTCCACAATTTTGTTCAAGAAATCACATAATTGGCCGTTTGGTCCACTCTTACACACTGTCCCTCTTTGGTGGTGGTCCAAGGTAAACAGTTTTGTGAAGATTTACAATTTGGAATTTGTTGGTGATGTCGAATTTCCTTAGTTTATGTTAGGCTACGCACTTATTGATCAACACTTGTGCTGGGTGCTTCTGCGCAATTTACATGACCATACGTCGTCGTGGTAAAGCATACGGTGTTGCTACTACTGAAAAGTGTCTTTCAAACAATGTCTTGTCATTGCAGACTCGTCCGCACTCCGGACAGCTCATCCGGTGGTAGGATGCTCCTGGCCCAGGAATTGGTAGTCTGTGGATGTTCAGGATTGAAGGAGTTAGTCCTTGTCACTTGTCGGCCAATATCCTGGTGAGTTCCCTACCGAGACATCAAATTGCATTGGTAAAGACACCTGGATGTTAGTGTATTAAGTTAATAGTATATATATATATATATATATATATATATATATATATATATATATATATATATATATATATATATATATATATATATATATATATATATATATATATATATATATGAGCCTGGTGTTGGTGCAGTGGTTAGGGCAGCGGCTTGGGATCCAAAAGGTCCTGAGTTCAAGCCCCGTTGGGCCACTGAATTAATACACCAGGGGGTTGACTCAGCCTGTCATCCTTCCGAGGTCGGCGAAGTGAGTACCAGTGTGCTGGGCCGGTGTATACCCCGGTTAAAATAGGTGTACCATATCCCTGTATCGTAAGAGGCGACCAGGGTTGCGTCAGGAAGGGCATCCGGCGTAAAACATGTGCCAAATCACTATGCGGATCATACGGATGATCCGCTGTGGCGACCCCTAACGGGAGCAGCCGAAAGAAGAAGAAGAAGAAGAAGAAGAAGAAATGTATATATATATATATATATATATATATATATATATATATATATATATATATATATATATATATTAGGGTTAGTGTGTACAAAATAAGTTAATTGGTTAACCTTAATCGGGGGGGGGGGGGGTTGAAGTATAGTGCATTTAGCTTCGAGCAGTCCAGTCTGGGTTTGAATCCCAACCGGACCACAAACTGTCACCTTGGTGTTTTGCAGGCAGGGCATTAATAAGTGTGCCGTCCATTGGAAGGACGTTAAGCCGAGTGTCCCGTCTGCTAGCATTAATTAGTCGATGTTAAAGACGCCACGACGTCTTTCACGAAGAGTAGGCGACATATCACCGACACCCCTGAACAAATTTACAAACCGCTCCCACCTTCGATCGAACGCTAGGCAGCACTGGACAGTCGGTTCGTGAAAGACTTGCGTCAAACTTCACAAGAGGCTGGTATGACTTGGAGTCGTCAAATAATTAGTAGTGGTATATCTATCTCTATCTCTATCTCTATCTCTATCTCTATCTCTATCTCTATCTCTATCTCTATCTCTATCTCTCTCTCTCTCTCTCTCCTAGAATGCAGCCGGGGGCTACTTGGCTGCATCATTTTCTGGGGTGAAGCTGTGCAATTGATGCAGTGCCTCATTTTGCAGACCTTGGAAGGATGACAGGCTGAGTCAACCCCCACCTGGTGTTAATTCAACGGTTACGATAAGGGCTGGAACTCAAGACCATAAGATCTTAAAGTAGTAGTAGTAGTAGTAATAGTATCATGGAGTCAGATGTAGCCCCCTCCCGTATGCAAATTTCCTTGTATCACCATTACTTGATGAAACTTTGACCAAGGTGACTTGTGCAATTGAAAATGTAAGCGGTGTACAAGATACAAACTGTCACTAGATCCTAGACCCGAGACCATTGAGCATTGTGTCCTGGAACAATATTGTTCGATGCCCGGCATAGTCAAGGGCCAGCGTGTCCGAGGCGTGTGTCGTATTAGTCGCAAGATTACTTCCACTCTCGAGCCGGTGTGATTGAACGACATTGACAGCGATGGAATTCTGCTGTCAAGGTGTTCCCTTTTAAGGCTTCACTCGCCATCAGCCTGCTTGTCGCTCTCGGTGATGGCATTACTCGGGCACACCGACACCGGGCCAGGTGCCGATCTCCACTTCCCCTACCTGTCCCTCCCTCGTCTTCGGAACAGTAATGCAGGTTTCACGGAGGAGCTTGTACGCAAATCACACGTGGGACAAGGATATTCGTCAACATCAGTGTGAGCACACACGAGCAGCAAGGACACGGGATGTGGGTCGAGCTGCCTGCTGGTCCTGAACTCGAAGGGTCTTCACCCCAACGTTACCCCCCCCCCCCCCCGAGATCTTCAACCCTCAAAGTCGCATCGCAATCCCCTTTTCTCTCCTCTTCTAACAAAACAATCAAACAAATAAATGTACATCCTTCGTGTGATGTTGATATATATATATATATCTATCTCTCTCTCTCTCTCTCTCTCTCTCTCTCTCTCTCTCTCTCTCTCTCTCTCTCTCTCTCTCTCTCTCTCTCTCTCTCTCTCTCTCTCTCTCTCTCTCTCTCTCTCTCTCTCTCTCTCTCTCTCTCTCTCTCTCTCTCTCTCTCTCTCTCTCTCTCTCTCTCTCTCTCTCTCTCTCTCTCTCTCTCTCTCTCTCTCTCTCTCTCTCTCTCTCTCTCTCTCTCTCTCTCTCTCTCTCTCTCTCTCTCTCTCTCTCTCTCTCTCTCTCTCTCTCTCTCTCTCTCTCTCTCTCTCTCTCTCTCTCTCTCTCTCTCTCTCTCTCTCTCTCTCTCTCTCTCTCTCTCTCTCTCTCTCTCTCTCTCTCTCTCTCTCTCTCTCTCTCTCTCTCTCTCTCTCTCTCTCTCTCTCTCTCTCTCTCTCTCTCTCTCTCTCTCTCTCTCTCTCTCTCTCTCTCTCTCTCTCTCTCTCTCTCTCTCTCTCTCTCTCTCTCTCTCTCTCTCTCTCTCTCTCTCTCTCTCTCTCTCTCTCTCTCTCTCTCTCTCTCTCTCTCTCTCTCTCTCTCTCTCTCTCTCTCTCTCTCTCTCTCTCTCTCTCTCTCTCTCTCTCTCTCTCTCTCTCTCTCTCTCTCTCTCTCTCTCTCTCTCTCTCTCTCTCTCTCTCTCTCTCTCTCTCTCTCTCTCTCTCTCTCTCTCTCTCTCTCTCTCTCTCTCTCTCTCTCTCTCTCTCTCACACACACACACACACACACACACACACACACACACACACACACACACACACACACACACACACACACACACACACACACACACACACACACACACACACACACACACACACACACACACCTTGTGACCACTCCTGCTTGCCCATCTTCGCCGAAAGCAAAGCCCCCATTTAATGAGCTCTTCCATCTCCCTGGTGTCTCCGACTCGTCCTTTGTTCTCAGTAATTTTAATGCATTTTAACCATCGTCCGCGTATCTCGTTGAGCCCGCCATTCACGCCGTCCGTCCTCCGTTCACCATCTTCCACGGTATCCATCCTCGATTCTCTCGACCACGAGCACGTCCTGTGCCACCACCCTCCCACCCGTAATTACAGATATCGCTACAACAATTAAGCCGCTTAATTGGAAACTAATTATGGCTCGGTGCTGCTTTGTGCTCCTAAACAGCGTTTCGAATTAAAACTATTTGCATATTCATGGGGACGGAAATTAAAACACTGATCCGTCATAAAGATTGCTCACTGGTGGCGCGAGTTGTCCCCCGTCCGCCCTGGACTCGCCGACCGGTTCGTCACCACGTTCCACCACGCTTGGAGGGTCCACGACGTGATGTCTGTCCAACCTGCACGACACGTGACCTTGTTTTGGGGAAACGATCCATAAGCTTCATCCGATGAAGCTTTAAAACGTTGGGTGTGTGTGTGGGGGTGGGGGGGGGGCTGACCGGAACGACCCCAATTATTCCCACCTCCTCGTGGGGGTCTTCGGCCGGGAACGAGGTTTCACGCAAGTCTTTCACGAACTGGCTGGTCATGTGTCACGTTCGACTGGAGGCGATTTGGGGGCAGGAATCTGACAGTTGTTCAGGGTGCCGGTGATAACTCGCCTACTCTTCGGAAATGACGCCGTTGGGACTTTAACAGCCACCGACGACCGGTGCTGGCAGACGGGATGTCCGGCTTTATCGACCGAAGCGATGCAGGTGCACCATGTGCACGTGAAACACCAGGGGAGATGACACACCTACTCAGGGGAGAACATGAGAAACGGAAAGAGGAAACGCACCTTCGCACGAATAAATTGAAATTTGTCCTGTGAAATACTTTAAAAAAAAATAAAAGACGAAGAGGCGAAAACAAAGTGTGAATGACACGAAAAGTTTTCCTCAGAGAAGAAGAAAAAGAGTACGTACTATATAAATATACAAGAAAATCTCATCATATATCTCTACAAAAGGCATCGCTCTTCATGTTACCAAATGGCCCGTTGGTCCGTTGGTCCGTTGGTCCAAATTTTCGTTGATCTTCATGGCCTTGCAGCATGCCGCCCGCCTGCCGTACTGTTTGAGCCTTTTACCAAGCACAGATGTGATTGCGCCAGGGAAAAGCTTGTATATTGGTTATGATTATTATTGCTGTTAATATTAATTAATGCAATATGCTTTGTTGCAATGTTATCATTATTTTTGTTATTTATTTTGTCATCAGAATGCCATGCCGTGGAAGCACCTATTAAGCTGCCGTATACACCTTAACATGGCGGGCGTTTAAAACATGGAAATTATTCCGGATTATTCGTAGTTAATGAGCTGAATCAACTCAAGACGTCATGACGATCATGTTAGGCGTATCACACTCCACATCAGAAAGGTCCAGTAGAATTTCACAAAAAAAACATGCCACACACACACACACACACACACACACACACACACACACACACACACACACACACACACACACACTTCATTTATTGTAGATGACGGCCCCGCCTTGGTCCATCGGACTAATTTTCATTGATCTTCATGGCCTTGGGCATTTTTGCTAGTCTCAACAAAAACAATAGGTTTCCCAGCCTGGAAACCTTCAATCCCAAATATTAATAATAATAATAATGGTCTTTTGGGTTCTTGGTCGTCTTAATAAGGGTCTGGGGGGTCCTAAAGGGTCTTCAAAGGTCAAAGGGGTCTCAGCACTTTAAAGGGTCTAAATAGACACAAAAAGCATGACACACACCTCAAAAAAACACACACACATATATAGATTGTGGATACAAATTATTATTATTATTATTATAATAGTAATCATGATGTGTTCCGTTCAATGAGCCTTGGAGAATGGAATAAAAGTATTTTGATTTCTTTGTGATTTTTGTTTCATTCACAAAGGTTCATAAAAGAAAGACATTTTGCATCACGAGGAGTGAAGTCGAATAGCCGGGTGGTGCTTGGTATCTCAGGGTCGGCTTCCATCCTACTTCAAGTTGGTTGGTAACCTCACGGTCCTGCACCTCCTCTCCACCTCTCCGGGTCTATGCCCTTCGTCCCTCCCCAGCTCCACTCGGTCGCACATGCTCATCCAGCACCTCTTCCTGTTACACTTCCCAAACCGAGTCTCATTTACTGCTCCTCTTCGACTCCTTTGTTCCACTTTTGTGGGAATCTTCCCTCCGAATGCACCCTCTTGCTCTTCATTCCTGGAATCTTCTCACCACAAAGAAGACAAGGAAATAGCAGGAATGTTCAATGGTCATGACGAATACCCGGTCATTTTGAGGACACTGGAAACATCAGGAGTCAATAAGTGACTTTCAAAATGGCATATGAATGCGAAACGAGGCCTTTTACACGTGCGCTGTGTGTGCGTTTTCAGTGATTCGGTTCTGCTCGACGACACTTTCAACCTGCACATTGTGAGCACAAAATCTGTAATTCAAATCGTCTTTTAAATATAATTTTCAACATTTATATCAGAGTGGCAATTTTAAGATGGTTAACCATAATTGTTCTGTTCCTGAATGCAGATAGGACTTATGGAAATCATACAAAAATACACAACTTGACGTCTGCCTGTCTGTCCGTCTTTTTGACCGTCATACATTCAGTCGTTGCTTATCCAATCTCAACCAAACTTGACAGGAGGACTAAAGGTCACACGATGAGGTTGTGGTGACTTCATTTGTCCCTCTCCCCAAAGGGGTTTTCCATCTTGGCCAAAATCCGTGTTAAGGTGTATATCTGAGTTAACATAGCTAATTGGGGCATATTTCCAATGCTACTTCTAAAAGCAAAAGTAACTAGAAAGGAACTTGGTGGAGCACATACCCCTGCCAGGCTGATTAGTTTACGTTTTGTATTGCACTGATCAGCTGGATCTGGATTCAGACCTGAACCAAAATACAATTGGCTTGTTCTTGTCACCTAACCAACTCATCCACCAAGTTTAGTCCAAATCCGTCCATTATTTTATCAGATATCTGGATATATATATTATTACGGATTCGCGCCCGCCGGCGTGCTGACGGCCACGTAACTCGAATCGCGGCACGTCGCCCACCGGACGGACAATCCAGTCGTGACCCTCTCGGACTAACGCCGGGAACCAGTCACGGGTGGACCTTTCGGTCTCACCGCGATCGAGCCAATCGGCCCCCGCGTGGGATAGGGTTGCTCGCCAAATTCGACCTACCTAAGTACCCACACGGAGGGTAGACCGGGCGATCGCACCTCGCCGCAGGTCGACTTCGGACACGGGCCACTTAACCGACCCGTTCCGTACTATCGGGATAACCGAGCGGTGTTATCGTCGGCCTCGACGGTTCGATTAATTATCGGGCGTATTCAGCCCACTACCAACCCTTTACGTGAAGCAAGATGAGGATTCAATGAGAGAAATGACGAAGCGAAGCGGGAAACAGTTCAACATAAAGCACATTTATTCGCGATGAACGGAAAGCACACATATACAATTCCACCAAAAGCACATAGAAGGAAAAGAAACACAATGCAATTTAACACAAAAAGCAAATGTAAAAGCGAAGACACAATGCAGAGCTAATACCGACTACCGAGCACACGGCAACACTTATACAATTCTACTTCACAGACGGCGCCGACAACACATACCCAAAACCAAGAAAAAGAACACCCTCAAGGATGAGGCGGGCCTGAGGCCGAGACCGGGTCGGGCCTACCCGTCTGGTGATGAGACGCGGAGCGGCGATGGTGCCCCAACTCCGCGGGCCTCGCGGACAGTGTCTGGTAGGGGGTGGGAAAGGGGCCCCCTTGGTCGCACTATCTCAGCGCGGGGGGAAACAGGAGGGGGTTGCTGATGCTCGGGGAAAGGAGGATTTTTACTCTGGCTCGAGTCCCGCGACGAGCGTCTCCACCTCGACCAGGTCGCGCCGTCGGCCTCCCTGGTGTGCAGCTCCCAGCACGACGCGAGCACCCCCTCGTCTGCCTTCGCCGCCTCTCCACAGCTCCGTCCTCTTCGCTCCGACTCCAACGCACACGACGACGACGACGACCAACCCTTCTTCCCAACTCCACCGACTGCGAAGTCTTAACTCAACTCTACTGACGAACGCGGTCGCTTATATAAGCCCCGTGGCTTCGCCTTTGACCCCCTGCCTTCGACCTTTCACCTCGCTCCCCATTGGCCCGAGAAAAAGTGGGCGTGAATGCATTTTGATCCATGAATTTGCATATAGCGACCGCCCTCCAACGCCCTGGAGGCGGGGCCAAATCGCCCCTCGCTCACCGATTGGACGGAACAAAAGTGGGCGTGTGTCGTTTCTGATCCGTTTTTGGAGCGGAAAATCCGTGGTTTTGTACACGCTGTTCGGCGCGCGCCCTGCACGAGTCCAATACCGGTACCCACAAGCGGCGCAAGAACGGTGGCGATGCGACGGTTGCGAGGTGTGACGGGAAAGGTCGTGGCTGTTGTGGTGAAGCGGCGTTGTGGTGGGTGGTTGATGTTGTGACGACTGGTGAGACGCGGTTGGCGGTGGTAACAATGGTGGTTGGTCCAAAATAAAGATAGTAAAAGAAAAACGGCTATCCTGAAGAGTCGCAGCACGCATGAATGACATTTATTCCCTCTAGACAACGGGTTTGGGCCTAACTACACATATACTTACCGAGATATCTCACCTAAGGGACCTGAATGGTGGTTTGCGAATTTGGTAACCACAACACTACCCCCTCCCCTTTTTACAGACTCGTCCCGAGTCGTCAAATTTTCGTGTGCCATCATGTGTAGTTTTCCCCTAGTACATTTTACCTACGGATCCCTGAGTGCGACATTCATGGTATTCGTGTCCCCAAAATAAATAACCTGAGGGCTGCGTAACTACCGAAACAAACTCACTCACACGGACGACTTAAATAAAATTGCCGGCGCTAGGACAGACATGCCGGGGGCGCACTCATATGTACAGTACATCTTACCTTAACTTACAAATTTTACACTAAACCATGGCCCAGGATCATTGAACTCTGCAAAAGAAAACAGTTAGCAGGGAGCCAGGCTGCTCGCATGCAGTCTCTGGCTCAAAACAATGCAGGTGACAGGGAACGTGGCTGGCTGCTCACACGCAGTCCAAGGCCTTCCCTTTTGAACTGAACGCAGTGAACCACAACGGTGCATGGGCTGCACAACGCAGTCTCCGTGCCAGCTCAAGTGGCACACGCAATGAACACAACGAATGGATGGATGACTGGATGGACGCAAACACGGTGCACGGGCCGCCACTGCCGGCCCGTGTTGTAGCTGCCAACAGGGCAGTTCTTGCAGCTTGCAAACTGTTGCCTTGATCCTGGCGCACATGGCAATGAACAGGGGGGGGGGGCAGAGCAAAATTGAACGGGGCTGGTGAACATGGGCAGTGGGCATGGCATGGCAAAGGCAGCAGGCAAACACAGCCCGCAGAAGAAGGCCGCTGCAGGCAAACACAGCCGGCAGATGAACTGGCCGGCACAGGCCTTGAAGTACCACAGCTGCAGATGATCCGGCCGGCACAGGCCTTGCAGCAACACAACAGCTGCCGATGAAGTGGGCCGGCACAGGCCTTGCAGTAACACAGCCAGCAGATGAAGCTGGCCAGCCTTTGCCGTTCAGTGGAGGTTGGTGGAGGGAGTGCGGTGGTGCTGGCCACTTGGAAGGCGGGCTCGGACCTACCTATCTGTCTCCCTCCCAACCTATCGCCTTTGCCTGTCACTGTACATACCCACTCCCTTAATTTGTCAAACCCAAATTTAGCCCCAACTTATTTTTTTGTTGTTTTTATTTTTACTTCCCCACTATAAATCGTCCCCTAACCCCCTTTATAGTCTTTGGTCGGCTAACCTATCCTGTCACCTAGCCTACTCCCAACCCTTACGTTCCCTTCCCGGAGGAGAATAAGGGAGAGCTAACGTCCTGTGCCGAGGCCCAACGAAGCCTCAGGATGGCCTCCCCAGAGTTCGGCGATCTATAACACAAAGTGGGTCCAGCGGCCCACAACGAGAGCGAGGGGATGGATGGTGCGGAGGGTACATCTCCTAATCTACCCTAACCATTTAACTGTTAAACTACCCCGGGGCTTTCAACAAGCGCCTCTCGCTTAAACTATTGGTTCTAACAACCCAGATTCCCGTCGCCTGTGTTGGTGTCCTCACAATTTCGGGCCTCGCCCCCCAATTTTCTCTCCGTGCCCTCACACGGTCTCCTGGCTGGGACACGTGGCTCCCTTTGGCAGGCACGACCCTCTGCCGAATCTCCCGCTATGGCACCCCCGGGCACTACACTGCCTCCGAGCCTACCAGCTCCCTAACACCGGGGAGTGCCCCCCATGGCACCTCCCCTGAAACGCACACGTGGCAGGCTGGCTTCCCGGGCCCCTTTCCGAGGGTCACCCATGCCCACAACACTGCCCACGTGGCTAATGGCGCCCCGGGCCCCCGCACCAAGCAGGTGCACCCGTGCCCACTACTCTATCCCGGCCCCCCATGGGCCCATGGCCTACCGCGGCCGACTAGCCTGGTGCCCGGGGTACCCACTCAACGATACTCACCTTTCGCAGCCACGCTCCCAAGCCCGTCAACAGGGCTCCTGCACCCCTCCAAATGGGTTTCGAGCCTACACTCCCACTAACAACAAAACGACCTCCATTTTTCAATTTGACTAACCCAGCTAACTCACTTTACTCTGACCCCGGGGTCCCTTGGGCGGGAGTCACTCCTCCCCCCAATCACTCATCGCACCATGCAGTCCCCATTCGCTCCACTCACACAGACCCGCTGGCCTCACTCACTCACCATGCACATGCTTCCAATCCACTCACCAACAACTCTTCTACACACACACCACTGAACTCTGCCATCCTCCTATCTACATCCCCTAACTAACTCGTGCTCCCACGTCGTCCCTTAAACTACAGCACGTTCCTTTTAACACTACGTAGCTAAGCTACGTCCCCTCTACACATTCACTGTCTGTCACTGTCTCCAAATAATCCCATTAATCAATTTCCCAACCTAAATCTGGCTACAATCCCTCTAACTAATCCATTCCACGGACTCCATGAGGACTTATCCCTGCCCCATGAAGTCGGTCTAGCTCAGCTAACCCTTCCCCCTAACTAGTTTCCATCCTGTGCCCAGGGGTCAAGGGGGTCTTCCACCCCTTGCCCAGGAATCCTGTGCACCCGAAAGTGAGGCTTTTTTTTTTTTCATGCGCAGCACCAGCGCGGCAACTCGCGCACTTTGCACCTGCCCGTGACGTCATGCAGCTGCACGTGTTCCTCGTCCCTCCTTGGACGGTACCATCCGGCAGGGATTCCCCTCCTGCCGGATTCCAACCCCACGTGCAGCCATGACGTCACCGTGCGCATAAAAAAAACACAAGCCCCACGTCTCGAGGGGTTCCCCACGCGAACACATGTGCTTTGCCCGTTGGAGCTTAACACACACGATCGCGTGGAGAACCCGTCCGCGTGGAGAACCCGTCCGGTCCAAATCCATAATCCTGCCTAAACTTTGTCCGTCCGCGGGATCGGCAAATCCACCGCTGGCGTTTCCGGACCGGGACTTCACTCTCGCAAGCGAGCATGTGGGGGTCTCGTGCGTTGCACAGCACGAACCTCGTGCTCACTGCTGGGCGAACCCGGCACGGTCCCCGAAACAACCACAGCCGCTACTCTGCTTTCTTTACTCCCATGTCGTCGTCGTCGCCATTCCACACACGCACTCCCGCGTGTTACGACGCTCACACTCCATTCCATCACATTCACCTCGGGAGACGCGGCTGCGTGCTCCCGCATGCCCACCGACATCTCCCTTACATACCGCTCTCTCACACACACGGTCTCCCTTGCATACGGCCGTTCACTCACGCGTGCCTCACTACTCACACAAACCACACCACTCACACACGCGGGGGCACTCACCCGCGGTGCCTCATCCACACACCGTCCCTCACTCACACACGCGGGGGCACTCACCCGCGGTGCCTCATCCAAACTCCGTGCCTCACTCACACACGCGGGGGCACTCACCCGCGGTTCCTCATTCACACACGGCGTGCTGGGAAGCACACACTCCGGCACACTCGCCACCACACCACTCACACACGGGGTCGCTTCCACACATGGGGACGCACTCACACCTTGCACCACACACACAGGGACAACCACACTGGGGATTTGTGTCCCCACAAGGGTCTCCGGGGCCTCTATACCCCCCAAGCTCTCCGTGCACCCGTCCACAGCACTCGTCCCCTCAACCTCGCAAAACACGACCGAACTCACCTGGTCGTGACTCGCCTCAAGGGGGCAGACTCCCTCCCCTCGTTCCTGGAGGAGGCCATCCAGCTGCTCGCACAGGGCCTCCACCCAGTCCACCAGCTCACCCCCATTGTCCTCCACTACCTCCGTGTGTGTGTGTGCGTCACTTACCCCGTCTTCATCGTGCAGTCTCTCCTCTATTTTTTCTGTCTCCCGTGTCTCTGCCAACTCTTCACCCTTTACCTCCCTTGTCTCCACTATTTTTATTTCCTTTGTCGTCACCTCGTGTCTCGTCTCGCATGTTTTGGTCTCCCCATTTAATTTTTCCCTTTCGGTCACCGTCGATTCTTCTGTCACGACCCTCGCCCAACACGCCCCCCGAATTATTTTTTTACCCGCCTCCACCGCGGGCCTGTCAGCCGTTGCACCCCCTTCCAGCTCGTTTGCTCCCACACGTGGAGTCGCCATTCCCAGCTCCCTGGTCACGGCCTTCATGCCCGCCTGCAGGCATCGGCCCATGTTCTGCGTCTCACCCCGTAGCTCTTTCATTTCCTCCTTCATGTTTGCTTCCATTCCGTTTATTTGCTTGTTCATTTCGTTTTTCATTTCATTTGTATTTGTATCCATCTTTTTGTTCATGCCTTTCATTTCGTTTTTCATATCCGCATTCATCTTTTGTGCATTCGCATCCATCTTCGCTGTCATTTCCGCATTCATTTTTGCCAGCATGGTGATTAGCTGGGCCATGTCGGGTACGCTTGGGTGAGCCGTTTCGGCAGGGGTTGGGGAAGGGTTTTGGTGGAGAGGGGGAGGGGAGGTGTCATACACCGCGGCCGCTGCCGCACCTATTTCGGGCTCTGGGTTCAGTTGGACGAGTTCATGTTCCTGCACGGGCATTCCATCCTGGGCCATGGATCCTACACATTCTACATCCATTTCTAATACCCCCGGCTCCCGCTCGCCTTGAGACGCCATCTTGCTTCTCGTGAAGGGTTAATTTCGCTCGCTCGTAATTTGGAGGGAATCGGGGGTCGCTTCTCTCACCCCTGGACCGATTCCCGTGAATTTAGCTGGAGACAGGAGAGCCCGTTTTCCTCTTCTCCGATACCAGTGCCGCGAGGAGGGCGATGGATTTGTATCGCACGACCTGACACCAGTGTCACGGATTCGCGCCCGCCGGCGTGCTGACGGCCACGTAACTCGAATCGCGGCACGTCGCCCACCGGACGGACAATCCAGTCGTGACCCTCTCGGACTAACGCCGGGAACCAGTCACGGGTGGACCTTTCGGTCTCACCGCGATCGAGCCAATCGGCCCCCGCGTGGGATAGGGTTGCTCGCCAAATTCGACCTACCGAAGTACCCACACGGAGGGTAGACCGGGCGATCGCACCTCGCCGCAGGTCGACTTCGGACACGGGCCACTTAAGCGACCCGTTCCGTACTATCGGGATAACCGAGCGGTGTTATCGTCGGCCTCGACGGTTCGATTAATTATCGGGCGTATTCAGCCCACTACCAACCCTTTATGTGAAGCAAGATGAGGATTCAATGAGAGAAATGACGAAGCGAAGCGGGAAACAGTTCAACATAAAGCACATTTATTCGCGATGAACGGAAAGCACACATATACAATTCCACCAAAAGCACATAGAAGGAAAAGAAACACAATGCAATTTTACACAAAAAGCAAATGTAAAAGCGAAGACACAATGCAGAGCTAATACCGACTACCGAGCACACGGCAACACTTATACAATTCTACTTCACAGACGGCGCCGACAACACATACCCAAAACCAAGAAAAACCCTCAAGGATGAGGCGGGCCTGAGGCCGAGACCGGGTCGGGCCTACCCGTCTGGTGATGAGACGCGGAGCGGCGATGGTGCCCCAACTCCGCGGGCCTCGCGGACAGTGTCTGGTAGGGGGTGGGAAAGGGGCCCCCTTGGTTGCACTATCTCAGCGCGGGGGGCGGGGGGGGAAACAGGAGGGGGTTGCTGATGCTCGGGGAAAGGAGGATTTTTACTCTGGCTCGAGTCCCGCGACGAGCGTCTCCACCTCGACCAGGTCGCGCCGTCGGCCTCCCTGGTGTGCAGCTCCCGGCACGACGCGAGCACCCCCTCGTCTGCCTTCGCCGCCTCTCCACAGCTCCGTCCTCTTCGCTCCGACTCCAACGCACACGACGACGACGACGACGACGACGACGACGACGACGACGACGACGACGACGACGACCAACCCTTCTTCCCAACTCCACCGACTGCGAAGTCTTAACTCAACTCTACTGACGAACGCGGTCGCTTATATAAGCCCCGTGGCTTCGCCTTTGACCCCCTGCCTTCGACCTTTCACCTCGCTCCCCATTGGCCCGAGAAAAAGTGGGCGTGAATGCATTTTGATCCATGAATTTGCATATAGCGACCGCCCACCAACGCCCTGGAGGCGGGGCCAAATCGCCCCTCGCTCACCGATTGGACGGAACAAAAGTGGGCGTGTGTCGTTTTTGATCCGTTTTTGGAGCGGAAAATCCGTGGTTTTGTACACGCTGTTCGGCGCGCGCCCTGCACGAGTCCAATACCGGTACCCACAAGCGGCGCAAGAACGGTGGCGATGCGACGGTTGCGAGGTGTGACGGGAAAGGTCGTGGCTGTTGTGGTGAAGCGGCGTTGTGGTGGGTGGTTGATGTTGTGACGACTGGTGAGACGCGGTTGGCGGTGGTAACAATGGCGGTTGGTCCAAAATAAAGATAGTAAAAGAAAAACGGCTATCCTGAAGAGTCACAGCACGCATGAATGACATTTATTCCCTCTAGACAACGGGTTTGGGCCTAACTACACATATACTTACCGAGATATCTCACCTAAGGGACCTGAATGGTGGTTTGCGAATTTGGTAACCACAACAATATATATTTTTTTGTATACATTGTCGAGGCTCGTATGAGAGCTAACACACAATGCACAGCAAGGGGGGCATGGGACAAGAGTGGCAGGAGTGGGAAAGACAAAACAGTGGGGAACAGAGACATCAGGAGATCTGTGGAAGGGAGAGGGCTGGGGCGGGGAACATGAGGTATACAAGATGGACGTTACAGGGACTTTCAGGAAGGAAAGCAGGGAATTTGAAGATGGTGGGCTTGGGTGGATTATCGGGGGTAGAAAAGATCAAGGATTTGGATGGGGGATGATAGGTGGTGGTGAACAGCTGTTTTGAAGGCCAGGAGGGAAGAATGGGATTGAACAGAGTGAGAGAGTTTATTCCAAAGGCGGGAAAAAAGAGGAATGAAAGAGTGAAGGTGAGCAGTGCTTCGTGATTTTGGTAGTTTTACCAGAAGGGGATTGTTGGCAGTCCTTGAGTGCCCTGCGGAAATATGGGGGGGGGGGGGAGACCTATCGCAGACAGAGCAAGGGAGACGAGACCAGAGAGGAGACGGTAGAAGACAGAAAGACCACCGACCTGCCTGCATGCCTTCGTTTCCACAGCATGAAGCCGAGAAAGGTGGGAGGCAGGAGCACCAGCCCAGAGGGGAGAGCAGTACTCCATCATCAGGACTCCATTGTTTTAACCCTATCTCTCAATGGTGAAGAATCACTTTTAAAACTCTCATATCCAGGTCATTACCAAAATCGAATCAATTCTTCCGCGTTACATGCCCAACCTGTCCACTAAGTTTCGTCCGAATCCGTCAACTAACTTTTTGAGATATTGTGCAATATATCATCTTTGGCACAATCTCTCAATGGTGAAGAATCACTGAAAACATTTCAGATCCAGATCCGGATCCAGATCTTCACCAAAATCTAATCATTTTGTCTGTGTCACATACCCAAACATACCCAAAATTTCGTCCCAATCCGTCCACAACTTTTGGAGATATTTTGTTCACAAACAAACAGACAGAGGGTGAAAAGTAACCTCCATCCACCTTCGGTGGCGGAGGTAATAACACTAATGATAATAGCATAATATTGTTACGGATTTCAGAATCCGGTCTGATGAATGCATCCACACATCCAGGTCCTCAGTTATTTCCTTCAATGCATGTTCAGATTAGCCCCATCCCCATGTCTAATGGGATCTTAAATGTGATGCATTGAGAAGGGTAAAGGATGGATCCCCTCTCTTATGGGAAGCTTTTTTATTTACGACAGACATGTTCACACACATTTCTTTCACGAGCTCTGAAGCCCGTCCTCATTTTTCCTCAGCAACATTCTTTCACGAGCTCCAACGCCCGCCTTTTTGAGAGCGCACGGGTCGTCATGGTAACCATGCCCCATTGGGACGGGGTGAGCTTGGGGTGGACGGCACCCCGTAGAGACGACCTGGGGATATAAAAACGAGCGAGGGGTATGTTCAAGAGAGAAAAAGTGTGAAGAGAAAAAGTCTGAGGAGAAAAAGTGAGGAGAGAAAAAGCAAATGGTGAGAGAAGCGACGAGGAAGCGGGTGTCTGACCAGCGCCGACGAGACAATTCGTCCTTCCCAGTGCTTCGGCAAGCGAGCGTGTGGTGCACGTATGGGCGTGAGCAGCGCCGCCAACAAGTGCGGCACTTGTCGGTCACCAACAACACCAGGGTCTAAACCCGTGACGGACGATCACGGTGTCCTCCAGATGTCGACTGGCATTCAAGGCTGCCCAGTGAGAGGGTGCACGGCGAAGCTGGGTGACGGCGATGGACGTGACACGCACACACGCATGTTCAGGACGTTTTTGCTTCACGGACGATTTTCTGGTGAGTGAGACGATTCTTCCCCCCCTCCCCCCCCCCCCGAATGATCTGTTGGGTACCCTTGTCTGTGTTTAGCTGTAAGTAATTCAACCCCTGATAAGCATCTGCTCTTTGTCTCTTTCCTGGCATTTTGATTGATTTGCTTTGAAATTCTTTATTTACCTCAGCAAATAAAGTTATTTTTATTTATTTATTTTATTATTAACAAACTAGAGGGGGAGCACTCGGTAGAGTGCAAAACCTCCGCCGCCAATACTGCTGGGTCACTCAAGTGAACCTGATATCCTATTCATTCAATTTGACGTCAACAGTGCTCACAGACTTATAGTTTGCAACTTTCCCTTTTACTTTTAACTTTAACATACTCAATTCATTCGTCATAACTAGATTCCTTGAGACAGAAATTGATTTTACGTGGGTATATCCACCTGAAGTTCCGAAATCAGCAACAATTATAACTTTCGCATGTTTTTTGTTGGAAATCACTTATAACATGTAGAAATGCAAAAAAAAAAAAAAAATCGAAATTTTGTTGAAAAAAAAGTTGCAAAATTTTCTTGTTTTTTTCCTCTAACAATTTTTTTTTGGGGGGGGGGGGTTGGAAATCACTTAAAACATGCAGAAATGCAAAGACAAAAATTCAAATTTTTTTTCAAAATGGCCGCCATAGCGGCCATACTGGATTTTGGACGAAGTCCAAAATCTAATGGCAGGATCCATGGACCAGACTTAACCCCCCCAACAAGTTTCGTCGAAATCCGTCGAGTAGTTTTTTCCGTAATACTGTTCACAAACAAACAAACAAACAAACATACAGGGGTGAAAACAGTAACCTCCGTCCATCTTAGATGGCGGAGGTTAATTATTTGTCGATTTCCAACCTGTCTGTGTTTGTCCTTTCCCTTCCATTGGTCGAACATTGTCCGAACCGAGATAGACTGAGGGTAATTACCAAGCGTCAAAACCAAGCGGTAATTATGACGTCAAAATATTTCCGCTAATGGAAATCGCCGAAAAAATTATCTCCGAAACTAGGCAAGCTTTTTAAATTCCGTTTGCGGGAATTGAACAGGGGATTAGCGGAGATGAATTACCGCACATATGATACACCACTATGACATCATATCAATTTTTATGACGTCATTCCTATTTTTTGACATTTTTTGTTTCACAACCCAGAGTTTTCATCGGATCTTCGTGAAACTTGCCATGTATATGCAGAAAGCCCATATGCAGGCAGTAACCATCTCCGATTTTGGAAATTCTTCCGAGAAAAAAAGTTGACGTCATAATATCGCCGCTAATGGAAATCGCCTATACCATTATCTCCAAAACTCGGCAAGCTGTTTGAATTTTGTTTTGCGGGAATCAAGCCGGGGATTAGCACAGATAATTTATTGCAAACCTGATACATCACAATAACGTCATATTCGTTTTTATGACGTCATCATTTAGAGTACGAGGGTCTTAGCTCATTTTAGCTTGTTAAGGAAGTTTTTTGTTTTTACACTGAACAATCATGGAAAATTTAGAACACTGAACGGATCAGGATGCAACATAGCAAAAGGAACAGTAGAGAGAGGGGGGGACCAACAGCAGGGCTGAGGGACAAAATAGAGAGAGACATGGACAAACAATTGGTGTGGGGAGGAATGAGGGGTAGTGGAGGATATATGGGGAAGACAAGATGGATATAGAAACTCTCAGTCATGAGAAATTGTAAATTTGGAAGGAGGTGGGCTTAGAGGAATGGGGGAGTGGGGAGAAAAAGATAACAAGGAAAACTAGAAGGGCACTCGGTAGAGAGCATACCTCCGCCCTGTATTGCATGATCCACGAGAACATATCGGGCCCAATACATTTTTGAGATATCGTGCTATATATCCTTTTTGACCATATCTCTCAATGGTGAAGAATCACTCCAAAAATTCTAGTGGTTGGATCCGGATCCTGATCTTCACCAAAATCGAATCAGTTCGTCATTGTCACACAGCGAACCTGTCCACAAAATTTAATCCAGATCAGTGCACAACTTTTTGAGATATTCTGCACACACACAGACAGACAAACAAACAAACAGAAAGAAAGGGGTGAAAACATAACCTTCACCCTTGGTGGCGGAGATAAAAAAAAAATTGGGCCACAATTGAACACAACAAATAAAGGAATGTGCAAACAACCAAAGAGTAGAAGGAAGGAAACAGTAACATGCAAGTTACAAGGTTGAGTGACGAAGTTGAGGATTACATTGAGAAAAGGAAGATGAGGGAGGATAGGAGAGAAAGAGGATGAGAATCATGGAAGGGAAGGGACAGAGGAAGTATGGGGAGGGGGGAATCAACAGTTCCATAGTAAAGTTACATAATAATAATAATGATGAAATGCAACGACATTTCATCGAAAAACATGATATTCACTGCAAAACAACTCCTAGCTTGGTATTTAAGGAGGATAAGGAGGGAGTCATGCACCATAGAGACAGGTTGTGAAAAGAAAAGAAAAAAAAACACAACATGTGGCTTGAGAGTATAATAATGAGAAGTGGGGAGGGTGAGGTTGAGAGGTAGATGGTGTGGGAGAGGATGAGGAGGGAGGAGAGAGGGAGGAAGGGAGAGAAAAAGCACAGAACGAATAGAAATATGGCAAAAGAGTAAGAAAGAAGAACAAAAAGATGAGCAGAAGGAGATGAAATGAGCAAGAACAAAAAAATAACTAGGTCGAATTAGCAAAGTGAGAAGTGGAAGGGTGGACATAAGGAGAGCTGTTCGAGTGGGAGACAGAGACAGAGAGACAGAGACAGAGACAGAGACAGAGAGACAGAGACAGAGACAGAGACAGAGACAGAGACAGAGACAGAGACAGAGACAGAGACAGAGACAGAGACAGAGACAGAGACAGAGACAGAGACAGAGACAGAGACAGAGACAGAGACAGAGAGAGAGAGAGAGAGAGAGAGAGAGAGAGAGAGAGAGAGAGAGAGAGAGAGAGAGAGAGAGAGAGAGAGAGAGAGAGAGAGAGAGAGAGAGAGAGAGATGCGGCTGCTGGGGGATTGGACACGACGGGCTGGAGATAATGAGAGTTCGCACCTGTCTGAGAGCATGGCATTTTACATAATTAATGTCGAGGCACCCTTTGGAGGCAATGTGAACGTCCGAGTTATAAATGAGGGATGATGGCTGACTTGTGCTGCTCTGCTGAAACCACGCTGAATGTGCAAAAAGTTTGTGTCTTTAACTCCTCTTTGTGCGCTACAAAACACACTAAACGCCTCCTCGTACTCTTGTGCTCAATTGGATTGACGTGATGCCTCATGTGACGCTTTATCTATAATCTGGCCTTGAATCCCCGGACCCGACCGTAAGCTGCCATCCTGGTGATCCACAGACAGGGTGTTGCATCCATACGTGCGCCCGTCTATCACAAGGGACGTCAAGCCAGCTTTCGGCCTGTTCGTATTTGCTCATGGTGGTTAAATATCTCAATATACGCCATTCGAAAATAGGAGGCCAGTGTGAGGGTGCACATTTGAAATCCCTGCAAAATGCTGACCAGTGGAGTGGGAACTTGATCGGCGGGGTGGACCACGACCACAGTGGTGATGCAAGCACGCACAAATCCAGTATCTGCGTACGAATGAATGAAATGATATGAGAGTCGAATTGTTCTTACCATCCCAAGATTTCATTTCTTTTAAAAGGTATTGGGAGGGAGCAGGTGATTGTGGCCCAAGTCTTTCTGCAACCTGATAGCCAGGCCGGATGTTCAACTGAAGATGATTTGTGCAGGAATTGGGAGATAACTCACCGAAACTTCAAGATAAGACACCGTGGGATCTTTAACGTCCACTAACTAGTGCTGACAGACGTGTCCTCGGGTGTCCACTGACCATCCATCCGATGGACGGCTCTCGCCGCATGAGAAACACCAGAATGATAGTTTACAGCTAGGTCGGGATTCAAACGCAGGCTCAACAGCTCAGAGGTGAATGCACATACCTCTAAGTCAAAGTTATCCTGCCAGCCCTCATGGTACCTTTATAAACCTGAGTAATTATCATTATTCAATATTGTGTTAAAATATTGAAAGATTTGGAAATGGAAGAGTTACCACCAGTGATAACATTAACAAACCATAATGGTACACGGTGGAGCGCACACCTCCACCAGTCTGAACAGTTTACGTTTTGTATCGCACTGATAGGCCAGATCTGAATCTGGACCTTAACCAAAATCTAGTCGGTTTCTTCTTGTCACCGAACCAACTCATCCACCAAGTTTCACCGTAATCCATTTACAATTTTTTGAGATATCGTGCTTCATATGGTTTTTGGCTCTATACTTTGGCAACACTGTGCAATATATTGTACAGTCATGACCAAAAATATTGGCACCCTTGCACTTTTATCAGAAAATAAAAAGAAATGGCAATGACAAAATTATTGACACCCTTTACTGAATATTTGGTAACACAGCCTTTGGACAAAATAACTGCAGTCAAGCACTTCCGATCGCCACGAATGAGCTTCCTCCACCTCTCTATTGGCAGTTTGTCCCACTCTTCTTGTGCAAACTCCTCCAGTTCTCCCAGACTTGAAGAGTGCCTTCTCCAAACTGCTGTTCTCAGATCTCCCCACAGGTGTTCAATGGGATTTTGATCTGGACTCATTGCCGGCCACTTCAGAACATTCCAGTGTTTTGTCTTGAACCATTCCTGGGTGTTTTTGAAGTGTGTTTGTGGTCATTGTCCTGCTGCAAGACCCATGACCTTCGACGGAGACCCAACTTTCTGACACTGGGTTGAACATTACGCTCCAAAATGCCTCCTTGGTAATCTCCTGATTTCATGATGCCATGCACAAACTCAAGGCACCCAGTGCCAGAGGCAGCACAGTAACCCCAAAACATCACTGAACCTCCTACATGTTTGACTGCAGGGAAGGTGTTATTTTCTTTGAAGGCTTCATTTTGTTTTCTGTAAACATAAAGATGATGTGCTTTACCAAGAAGCTCTAATTTGGGCTCATCTGTCCACTGGACATTCTCCCAGAAGGATTTTCGCTTGTTCAGGTGTGTTTTGGCAAACTCCAGTCGGGCTTTCTTTTGTGTCTCTCTCAGCAGTGGGGTCCTCCTGGGTCTCCTACCATATAACCCTCTTTCATTGAGTTGGCGACAGATGGTGCAAGTTGAAACTGTCGTACCTTGTGTCTGAAGGTCAGTTTGAATCTGTTTGGCAGTTGATCGAGTTGCTTTCTCCACCATTGGAACAATCCTTCGCTGCAATCTTTGATCAAGTTTTCTCTTGCGGTCATGTCCAGGGAGGTTGGCTACAGTGCCATGGGCCTTAAACTTCCTGATAACATAGCGTATGGTGTACACAGGAACATCAAGGTCTCTGGAGATGGACATGTAGCTTGGAGATTGTCCATGCTTGGCTACAATCTTGTGTTTGACTTCCTCAGACAATTCTCTGGTTTTCTTTCTTTTCTCCATGCTCATTGTGCTACACACAATGACACAAAACAGCAGATTGACTCCTGAAATGTGGACCAAGTCGTCCACATCTCCTCCTAAACTTCATAAAAAGTATGTTATAGATTTAGCAGATAAAGCAGCGAATAATTTTGTGGTAGTTTGCAAAAAGTTTTACATTAAGATTTTATTAAGAGAGTTGGGTATTGATGGAGTTACCTTTAGAAGTATGTATAGGAAATAGCACACATGTTCCATGTCAAAAGCCTCTACAGGACATTTTAACTGAGCATCAGGAAGTTTTGAGCAATAATTTTAACATTAAATGTGAAAAGATAAATTTATGTATTCCCCGTTCTTTCTGCATCCCTAAGCTTCATAAAAACCAATATAAGTTTCGGTTTATAGCAGGAGCTAGGCAATGCACTTTTAAACAATTGTCAGTTTTGGTTAATTCAGGTTTACGAGTGGTTAGTGAGCAATTTAGCAAATATTGTTTTGCAATTAGTAAGAATTCTGGTATTAACACTGTCTGGAGTATTTATCCCACTTTTGAGTTTTTAGAGAGGATTAGATTCCTCAATATTAAATCTATTGATGTTTTTGATTTTTCAACTTTGTACACAAATTTCGATTTAGTGCCAGTTAAGGACGCACCATTTAATGTTACTGATAAAGTTTTTAACTCTTGTAATAAATTTTTATGCATCAGGTTTGATCGGTCATTCTTTTCCAAGAAAAAATATATGGGTTTTAATTGTTTTGATGAACAAAAAATTGAAGATGCTGTTAATTTTAATTTTATTTAACATTTTTGTATCTTTTGGTGGGAAAATATTTCAACAAATAAAAGGCATTCCAATGGGGGGGGGGACTGTAGCCCCCTATTAGTGAACATTTTCCTTGTTTATTGTGTTTTCATATGTGCAGAATTGATGAAGGAGAAGAAGTTAGGCTTATCTAAAATATTATCTTCTGCATGTCTTATATTGATGATAAGTTTTTTAAGAGGCTGATTCATAGGATTTATCCAGAAAGCCTAATAGCAGATCAGAGTAGTAGTGATGATAGTGTAGTGGTATATCTGGATGTGTTAGTTAGAGTTGGGAATAATTGTTTTAGTACAAACGTGTATCATAAAGTTGACTAGTTTAGTTTTCCTGCTGTCTTGTACACATTTACATCTAGTAATGTACTAATAAAGACAGGCTCCAATGTGTTTTCATCTCAGCTTATTAGATTTGCCAGAATTTGTTCTTTTAAGGATGATTTTGTGGTTTGTGCGAAGAAGCTGTATTCCATCATGTTAGAGAGGGGTTTTGTGCTAAGAATTTGATTCGGTCATATGAGGAGTCATTGTCATCTCTTGTTTGAGTTTGGTTGGTTTTTGTATAAACAGGTTCTCGTAGCATTTGAAGTTGTGTGAAATAATAATTTTAAAAAGGATAATGTGTATTTTTTAAAATTGCTATTATGTATTTATTTATTTATTAACATAATCAATTAATTAAGCTGGAAGTTTGTTTACCGGAAATGGATCGTCATTGTAAATAGAGGGCCTGTGTATTGATGTATGTGCTGATGAATTCCTGTTTAGATTCTGTGGAGTTAAGGGAAGAAGTGTTGAGACATTTGTGGTGTGAGTGGCGGGAGAGTGGGGATGTGTGTGCCTTCTGTTGGTGTGTGGTTTGTTTTTCTTCTGTTGGTATGAAGTGTGGCTGTTTTTTGTTGGTGTGAGCGTTTATGTTTTCTCTGTCCTCCATATCTCTGTTTCTTTTTCTTTTCCTCGGAGGGATGAATCTTGCAAATTGTTTTTGTAGGGTTCACTTTGCTGTGCCTGGGTGGGTTTGAGAGTAGAGTAGTAGCAGCCGAAATCCGAATGCTATCCAGGTTCCTCCTGATGACTTCATCTCTGTCTGTTTGTTCCTCCTGATACTGCAGTGCAGTTATTTGACTATCTCTCAATGGTGCAGAATCACTTTAAAAAGTTCTCTTATTCAGATTTGGACAAGCCGGTAGGCGACATGGCTGCTCACTCTAGATAGAAAGCTGGCCGACGCGACAAGCCGATACTCATGTACATGCTATCAATCAATTTAGCACAATAAATATGATTATCACAGCCCTCTTAGTTTGCGCCCAGAAACCTGCCTTGTGAAATTTCAGGCATGTTTCCAAAGAGACTCTAACAAATGGCAGCCCTGGTAATTCCATCTATCTATTCGCTAAAGATTTTATTTTTTTATATGATACTGTAAGACATTCTCCTTGGGCACAAAAAAACAGGTCCCTCGGAGGTCCAGTTTCAGAGGTGTTGATTTTTTTGTACAGTCCACAATAAGTGTACGATGTACGATAAAGTATTTTAGCTGTTGCTAAGCAACGGAGGCGTGCATAGCAACCATTCATTTTTGTGTACATGCTAGTCACATTATACACATTTCACGCAAGTTTCATCAAAATCAGACTGTTTCTCTTAGAGATATTCACAATTAACCGTTTCTGAAATGTTCGACATGTACTCGCCCAAAACCTATCTCCTCCTACAAATATTTTTTGTTAGGGCTGCAAATTTGCATGAAGGGAGCTAGATAGATTGTGCACAGAACTGTAAGCTTCGATTTTTAAAAATATTTTTTTCGATTTTTTGACCAGGGTCGTTGCTATGCCGTTGCTAGGACCCGGGGTCCCATATTCGAAAGCACACGATTCCCAGAAATATTGGTCCTACCTACCAAATTTCATTGGAATCGGTTGAGTGGTTTAGCCCCTCAACTTGACTAGGCTTGACCAAAGTTTCGTGGACAGACAGACAGATAGAAATGTCCAGAATAAGGGTGCTCTAAGAGCAGCCAACAGACAGAATAACAAAATTGACTGACCAATACACTTGAAAAATCTTCGATTTCGCAAGTAACAAGAAAAGACGTCATGCAGAGCACGATACTTGCAAAGCCATAAAATAAATTTGTCCTTCACAATAATTGGCTGGGTGAATTCACGACCAAATATGCAACTCCTCTTCAAATTTCAAGTCAATCAGATGAAAATTGAGGATTTTGGAAATCTCACCTGAGTTGTTGACCTTGGACCTAAGTTGACCTTTTGACCTCAAAAATAATTGACTTCTTCCTTATGACAATCTCTACCATGTGGTGAAGTTTTGTGAAGATCGGTTTCAAATTGTGACCTTTAGGCAACAAACAAACAGACAGACAGACAGACAGACAGGCTAACAAAATCGACTGACCAATATACTTGAAAAATCTTCGATTTTGCAAGTAACAAACAGACAAACAGACAGCAGTGAAAACATAACCTCCGTCTACCTTTGGTGATGGAGCTAACTAGAAAGTTCACAGAACACCTTACCACACGCAGTTTTGAGAAACAAGAACATGGGTGAGGTCGACAAGCAGCAAATTTGATCGGTCGTAATGACGTAAAATGCCATAACATTTTGTCAAAGTACTGCTAAATGGACGTTCTATGAAAGTTCCACAAAGGCGATGTATGTTCTGCAGTGTTCAAGCATCTAATTCAATTTAAATAGAATAAAGATTTTAAAGATCTTAGAAAAAAAAATTGGAAGTTTACCGCCGCTGATGCGGCGTCTTTTACACCACCGTATTTAACATGCACATTAGTTCTTCGTGCCTGTTGTTTGTGTCCTTTATGACGTCCTCAAAAACAGTAGCTTTCCCGTTTCAAATTATTTCCCATTTTCGTTTAACTGCCAGACAGACAGACGACAGACAGACAGAGAATATATATATATATATATATATATATATATATATATATATATATGTATATATATGTATATATATATATATGTATATATATATATATATGTATATATATGTATATATATATATATATATATATATATGTATATGTATATATGTATATATATATATATATGTATATATATATATATATATATATATATATGTATATATATATATATATATACATATATATATATATATATATACATATATATATATATATATATATATATATATATATGTATATATATATATATATATATGTATATATATATATATATATCTCACTCCTCTCCGCGCATGCGCGATCGGGACAAATTTACATCCAAAGTACCGTCAAACTACAGGTTGTATTATGATTAGTGTTCAAAATAGAACATTCAATTGAAATTAAGTTGTTGCTCGATCATAAACTGACGTTTGTGGACAGTACAGACAGAAGAAGACCAATTGCTTCGCTCCGTTTTTCGCTTCGCGTGCATGGCGGGGTAATCAATAATGAGTGCTTCTCAAGATCTTTGGTCCTACAGTATTTCTGACGTGTTCAAATTTGACCTTCAGGGATTTAAAAATGGCGAATAACACAACAAAGTTTCAAGAATCTATTGACAATGTACAAGTGTTGCTGCCCTGTACAAATTGTCATGTGACCACTCCAGTGTTGCATATTTACACACACACACACACACACACACACACACACACACACACACACACACACACACACACACACACACACACACACTACCCTATCAAAGGTTGTTTTAATGGCATGAAATGTTGCCTTAGAAGATTCTGCACAGACATTTTATTTGAAGAAGAAGACTATCTCCAATCAGCAGGCCACTGCTCAAAAGAAGAATTTTACCCAAACGGCTAAACCTGACTACTCATTTATTTTACAGGAGGTGGAATAAAACGAGGAATTAAATACAACATTGTGTTTTATAACACGTCACATATCATGAGCCAGCTGTAAAAACCTGCAGGACTGGTTGTTGATGTGAGCTTTGCAATCTCCTCCCTGACCTTTTGTGATTTATGGTCTTTGAAGATCCTTCTTTGTGGATTGACGATTCATTGTGCTTCAGCTTCTTTTTCTTTGCTTCAATCATTCTTCTGTAAAAGAGGTTAATCCCCTCTGATGTAAGGATGGCATTTTTACGGCTGAACAATTTACTTGCTCGTGCTGCCTTCCATCATTTTCTAGTGTATCTTGTTACAAGCATTAACCTTTTATTTTATTTTTTTACCTTTTTCTATTTAATTTCTGTTATATTCAACAATCCTTCATGTCCATTCTGTGAGCGATGATCAAGTTCACCAAAATCCTGTTGGAATTCTTCGAATTCACTGAAATACTATTTCAACGGGCCTTTAGATCCTATATTGTCCTTTGAATTTGTCAAAATCCTAAAAGAAGCCTTCATGATTGTACAGATCCAATTTGAACCCTTGCAGGTTTGTTGGATACTATACAGACCCTATGACTTTGCCAAAATCCTAAAAGAAGCCTTCATGTTTGTACAGATCCAATTTTAACATGTGCAGGTTTGTAAGATCCTGTTTTAACCATTTGAATTTGCTAAAATCCTATATGAAGCTTTATAATTTGCACATATCCTATTTGAACACTTATAGGTTTGTTAGATCCTAGAAAGACACTTTGATTTTTCTAAAATGAGGCGCCGCGAGGAGTGATGCAAGGGACACCGGCCATTTTGGAGTTAATACCATATAGCACTATTTTAACCCTTACCCTATCATCCGAGCCTATCATCATCATATCATTAAAAATGTCGCTTACATCACTCCTCCTTGCGGGGCCTCAAATCCTATATGAAGCCTTATAATTTGCACATATCCTATTTGAACACTTATAGGTTTGTTAGATCCTAGAAAGACACTTTGATTTTGCTGAAATCCTATATGAAGCCTTACAATTTGCACAGATCCAATTTGAACCCTTGCAGGTTTGTTTAATCCTATCTTGACCCTTTGAATTTGCTAAAATCCTATTTGAAGCCTTATAATTTGCATAGCCTATATATGTTCTTCCCAAATCTATTTCCCTGCCTTATCTCCTTTGCTTCCAACCTGGTGTTCAATTTCTCTCTTTCTGATGTCTAATCCACATTCTCTCCATCTTATCCAGGGTCATCTTCAGTCCATGTAACTCAAACGCCTCCTTCCACACTTCCAGCGTTCCTACATCTCCTGCTCGCTCTCCGCTACTATCGCCAGATCATCTGCATACAGTAGCTGCTTTCGGATGTCATTAATGCCAACCAGTTCAATCATCATAATGAACAAAGGTTGGCCGAGTAGTCCTCCTTGCCTCTAAGCAATATAAATGCAGAACTCTTCAGACATTACAGATCCAACCAAAACACTTCCCTTTGTTCCCTCATACCTTTCCTTTAATAAATGCTGGATGAATCCTTCAAGTTAGCGCATCCTATTTGAACCCAACACAGCTTAAAGCTTGACATTTTCAACCGTCACTTGGATTATCAAGAGAGGTTGTTGAAGACGAGCAACCTACAAATGTCGAATTCATATCTCTCGCTCCGTGTGAGCATCGCGCAATACCCCGTTTGGGTAGTGGTACCTCGGAATGTTGTGTGGAAGACCTCTCACAAAACATACATTCCATTTGTTGGAAATGAAATGGGAAAGCTCTGCCCTTTGAAAATTGAAAGGCACCCGCTTGGAAATGAACGAACCAGCTGTTTGCACGTTCAAATAAATCCAAATGTATTTATTATTCCATTCCGTGGCCCCGAACCTCTTTTCTTGTACGGTGAGAGAGTTCGAGGAAGTGAGAGTGACTGAGGTTTCCTTGCCGAGGCGCAGAAATCCTTTCAGGGCCATGAAGGAGTCACCGAGTAAATTACACAGTGTTGTATTAGAATGCCTCATTTTGATTTCATGTAAATGGCCCGATGCAAATTTCTCTGAAGCCTCTTCCTGCCAGGGTTATTAAAGGGGGTTTTTTAATATTTATAAGTGGGAAAGGTCATTCGGAGTTAACCCTTTTGGGAGGAAATCACAAGAAGCACAGGAGGAACCAAGGTTGGGGCACATCCATTGGGTTTGGAGATGGAGTTATTTGAGCTTGCTCTCGAGAACATACATTGTCCTCGCAAAAGACAGGTACTGAACTCCCCTTAGTAGTTTTTGAAGCCTGGTGTTGGCTCAGTGGTTAGGGTGATTGGCTTGGGATTTTAGGATCCTGAGTTTGAGCCCCGTTGGCTGCTGAATTAACACCAGGTAGGGTTGACTCAGCATGTCATCTTTCCGAGGTCGGCGAAATGAGTACTAGTGTACTGGTAGACGGGCACAGCATCAGCGGCATAGTCGCACCCCAACAAAATGATAGCTACCCGGCAGCCAAGCTGCCATACGAAATAATAATAATAAGAAGAAGCAGTTTTGAGAATTGTCCTCATGTGTCTAATTTACATAAGCACAAATATCAGCAAACACAATATAAAGTCAGGGAACAGTCTGATTGCTCAGTCTGAGAACGTCACATATCTCGAGGAAGGAGTCAATGGATTTTCAATGAGGAATGAAAATTGTTGACGAGAGAATGGCAGCTCCATCGGAATGATTCCAACCATGATAGCAATCCCAAAATCAACGGTGAGGAATATGATCATGAAGTGAAACTTACAAGTAACATCAACCTGACCCATCGACCATCAGAAATTACTTCCAGATGGAATAGAATGGTGTGATGGATTGCCAGACTGAACAAAAGTGACTGTTTCATGACAGTAAGCCTCCACGATGTGATGATAGAGTTGGAGCCTTGGAGGAGTCATTGGGACATCAAACAAGCGGCAGCGCCATTTGTTAAACGTTGCATTCAATGAAATGCCATGGAAGAGCAACTTCACGCAAGCCTTTCATTAGGGTAGTCGATGGAAGGGACCACACGGCCCTGTAGGAGGCCCTATAGGGGGTACGTGGAGGCCCCTACAAAATATCAAATGGTCAAACACCAAAGGTGTCTATGTCCCACGACTTTAGCTGGTGGAGTATACGATTTGAAAATAGTGGTGCGCAACTTCATAATGCCACCGTGATAGATGATGATCACGCAGCTCAAAATGAATCGCAGAACCTCACTTGACCATCCTACGATAAACCATTTAAGGTCATCGGAGACCAATTTATGCTCAGAAATGTAATCATATTGGACTCGAGCTCGAGATAATTTTCATAATGCATTAAAATCGCAGCTACCCAGAATGCAATTGAAGACTTAAAAAGAGCAAACGCCAAGGGCAGAGAAACGATGCTGTTGATAAGGGCAAGTGGTGGAAAGTGGAATCCATTTAACTTTCGACAACGGCCGCATTACGGGAGAAAAGGGTGATCCGTTCGAGCAGTCATATACCGTACGTATGAGCGCTAATGAGTGGTGCAGCGTGCGGTGCAATCGCACCTCTGGCTGCACTCAGCCTTGAGCATGTAAAGCATAACATCATTTGCGTGAATAGTCACCAGGGAAAGGTTTAATTTAGCACGCACGAGAATTGAGAAATTAGAGCACACGGAAGGGATGTTTGGCCCCTGATCGTACCTGTGCTGCACCTGTCCCAGGCAAAAATCCTCCAGTTAGAACTATAGTATATGAGAGTTTTACTCTCGTGTACTATAGTTGGTAGCAGGTCCTACTGCAGTAGTCTGCAGAGAATTACTACAGGAAAGGAATGGGTAGAATGGTCACCTGGGGTAGATTGCTACTGATCGAACAGCCACAATGAGAGCGTCGGCTCATGCATGTAAGGAATATCAGACTGTGTCACACGTACCTGTGCTGCACCTGTCCCAGGCAAAAATCCTCCAGTTAGAACTATAGTATATGAGAGTTTTACTCTCGTGTACTATAGTTGGTAGCAGGTCCTACTGCAGTAGTCTGCAGAGAATTACTACAGGAAAGGAATGGGTAGAATGGTCACCTGGGGTAGATTGCTACTGATCGAACAGCCACAATGAGAGCGTCGGCTCATGCATGTAAGGAATAGCAGACTGTGTCACACTCACGTTAAACTCAGGAGGGAACAGGGATTTAAAATTTGCTTAGAGGGGTGAGGGAGGTAAGGAATGAGCATGGAAGATGTTGAAGAAGTGGAGACAAGGTGGTGCAAGTAATAAGGGTGAAATGTTGGGGGAAAAACATCTCGAGCCTTTCCGCACGTGCAGGCACGCAGCAAAACAGATATGTCATACAAGATGCAAAGCGCAAAGTCAACCATTGCAAAACATTCCATCATCTCTTCTCTCTTTCACATCCAGCTTTCGGGAGTTGCGGATAAACGATTCTGAACATTGGCAATGTGCTATGTTAACGTCAGAGGTCAAGGCCGCCAATATGCTATATCATGGGGGAATACTGTGATTGTGATAGGGCATCATGCGGATGCAAACACGGTGGTTTTGGGAAACAGGATGTTGATGCAGCAAGGCAGTTTCATTGGCAAGGAGTGCTGTCCTGGATGGGTTCGCCACTCTGAGACTGGTTATCCCCAATGTGTATTACCCCAGTACACTGGTACTCATTTAACCAACTTCGGAAGGATGACAGACTGAGTCAACCTCACCTGGTGTTAATTCATTAGTCGACAGGGGCTCAAACTCAGGACCCTAAGGCCACTAATGACTAAGCCAACACCAGGCATCTTGTGATCGTCGGGTCTTGAGTTTGAGCCCCTGTCTCGCAGTTGAAATAACACCAGGTGGGTGGACTCAGCCCATCATCCTTCTGAGGACAACAAAATAAGTACTAGCTTACTGGTAACAGGGGAATTGTATCAGCGGTGCCACCACACTTCCAGAAATGATGCAGCCAGCAGCCACAGACTGCATACGAAACAACAGGCACACTTATTTCACTGCAATAACTGCACAAATGATTGTGCTTGTTCAAAGCCCATACGACATTTTGCACCAACGTGACTGGGTGGTGGATGATGAAGTCTCGAAGACCCTATGGCAGAGCGTGGGGCACTGACGACAAGTCACAATAGTCTCGAAGGTACATTTATTCCTGGATAGGTCCACGATCCATCACAGGCATGCACATCCTTTCCGCTGGGCAATCGAATGACATGTTGTTATTTAACCTATCAGTGAGGGTAATGCAACAAGTCTTTACCCGACGAGTGGGATAATCGGCTTGATGTCCTCTCGAAAGATGGAGAACAGTTTGTACCATTAGCTCTTCGATCTGCATTCAAAAAATGACATCCTCATGATGAGGATACCAGACGAGCTTCCCAGACATCATGGGTTCAAATCTGGCTGAAGGTAGAACTATGAATGGTTGGGTTATTAGATTCTGAAACCTGAGCTTGTCCTAGAAGAATTGCCATATTGTCACTACCCAATTGCTGGTTTAAAAAAAACCCAATCTGCTCACTAATCACCTTCAGGGAGAAGGCAATCTACATATGGCACCTGGTCTGTTCTACATAACGTCCATCAGTCCAAAGCTTGTGCTTCGCTCCTCAATGCCTCAATATGCTGAGTAGGAAAATGTTCCCTTCTGTAAAAGACGGTGTTGCGGCATCGACCAATGTCCTTTTCGATTAATTTTTTCGATAAAGAAACTCTTTTGTTAATTTCTATCTGGTGTGTTTCAATGACCTCTCTTCTTGAATGACGACCCCCCCCCCCCCCCGAACAACTCTCTACCCTATCAGCTAGTTTTAACATCTTTTGAAAATCAGATAAATTAAAAACTTTCTCATTGGAATCATTTGCAACAGTAACCGAAGAGTCTGTGGTTGAAACATGAAAGGAGCGAAATACAGTCGGGACGATTGTTCAGTAAAAATGAACCACAGTTGATGCACAAGGTAAAAAATAAGAGCAGGTACATTTAACATGTGATGCCAGACTTGCCTATTATTTGTCCTTGGTAGGGTACAGACAACAATGGATGCAACAACACACACAATGGCCGGTAATAGTCCTTTCATACAACAGGTCCACACTCCGCCGCCTTTCTCAATGTATTCAGCAGGGAATTTCCAAAAGAGGAACTTACAACCTATGGGGATTGTCTCTCTGTCTTCTACCGTCTTCTTTCTGGTCTTCCACCCTCTGCTCTTCCTGTGCTTTGTCTCCGGGAGGTTCCTGCAGGACACACGCGGTCCACCATCAACCACTTTCTGGTGGAACTCCCAAAATCCAGGATCACTGCTCACCTCCACTCATTTGTTCCTCTTTTTTAATGCCTGCAGAATCAACTTCCACACTCTCGACAATCTCATTCTTCCCTCCAGGTCTTTAAGACCTGGCTGTTCACCACCATCTCAACAGCCTGATGTTGGCTTTGCGTTTGGTGGCTGGCTTAAGATTTTAGGACCTTGAGTTTGAGTCCCTGTCCTGCCGTTAAAATAACTGCAGGTGGGTTGACTCAGCCTGTCATCTCCCCGAGGTTGGCAAAATGAGTGCATCAGCAGCACAGCAGTGCTTCCACAAAATGATGTAACCAGAAGCCACAGGTGGCATATGAAACAACAACCACAACCACAACCTCAGATCATCCTCAATCCAAAACCATGATTTTTTTTTCCCTACCCTCATTAATCCCCCTCCTCCTCCCAGCTCCAAGCACTCCTCCTTCGAAACTTACAGTTGTTCCTTCCTGAGAGTTTCCTTCTGTATCCATCCTGTCTACTCCATGCATCCTTTGCTGCCTCACATTCCTCCCCACACCCATTCTTTGTCCAACTCTCCCTCTATTTTGTCCCTCATCTCTGCTGTTGGTGTCCCCCCCTCCCCCTCTCTCTATTGTTCCCTTTGTCCTGCTGCCTCCTGATCCGTTCAGTGTTCTCTCTCTTCCACGAGCCTTGACTCTACACACACACAACAACAAAAAAAATCCCAAAAGCAGCCATTCTACATTCACCAAATTCAATAAAGCACTCTGCTAAATACGGTGTCTTTGAAAGAGCTTCTTAAATTATTCCTTTCAAACCTCACCGCAGAAAAAAAAACTTACTTGCCTGTAATAGTCTTACTTCTCTCGCAGCCACTTTGAGGATAACAAAGTAATAGATGACAATTTGAAGTCTTCCGCTTCCACAAGGACCGAATCTAATGAGCTGTGGAATTAAATATATCTGCTAAAATATAGTCCTTTCATTACTAATCCCCATTTACCGTTTTTCCCTCTCACTCTCTCTCCCTCTCGATATTGCTATTTATCACTCTTTGTACCATGCAAGTTATAAGCTCCTAACCTATAAAGGTTATGTCCTTGGCCTAGGCATTTTAGGCTTCATCAACTGTCTGCTCGTGAAGATGATGTCATTAAGGCTGAAATAGTTTGCGCCGCCTGTTATTTAGCCATTTTCATCTCAAACAATTGCAATTTCAGCTTGAACAAATCTCCACGAGTGTTTTTTCCTCTCATTTTCGAGTGTCCGTGCTCCGCCGATTTCCTTTGCTTCTGCTCGCTCTTGCTTCACCGGCTTAGGCCCTTCTTCCAGGCCGTCGCCATTCTTTTATTCTCGAGCCCACCCTCGTCTCGTACTCTGCTTGTTTTTTTCTTCCTCTTTTTTTTTTCAGGAGGCTATTTCAATATGAAATTGCTCCTCCATCCCTCACGGCCTGGCGCGGGCTGACCTTTAGCGCGTGACAAGCCCTCTCATTTGAGCCTTTCGCGCCGCCTAATTGGGCGCACACAGGCCAGCCACACTGAGGGAACAGAAATGTTAAAATATATATATATATAAAAAAACAAAATTAAGTGGAAAAATAACAATTTCTGGAAATGCAGAGCATGATCACATAGCAGAAGGAACTGCAGAGCAACACCACCACAGATTTGCATGACGTGTGTGTGTGTGTGTGTGTGTGTGTGTGTGTGTGTGTGTGTGTGTGTGTGTGTGTGTGTGTGTGTGTGTGTGTGTGTGTGTGTGTGTGTGTGTGTGTGTGTGTGTGTGTGTGTAGTAGCCACCTACTTCAAGCTCATTCTAACCACTCACTGACTTACTCACTAACTGGCTGATTTTTATGGTTGGTACCTTCCAGGTTACCATGAAAGCTGAAATTTCATGTGCCGACGGACATCGAAGCCGATACACCAGGAAAAGAAAATCACAGAAGAGTCAGAAAGCGACCGCGGATGAAAATATGAATAAATGAAAAAAATTAATGAATGCAGGCGAGTGACCCGAGACAATTGGGAAGCAAAGTAATTTGGCGTTCCGATGGACATCAAAAGCATCTCGGGAAGCACTGATGGACATATGGCGTGCCGATGGACATCGAAGCCGATACACCGGGGAAAATCACAGAATCGTCAGAAAGTATCCATAAATGAAAATAAATAAATGCAGGTGATGGACCTAAGACAATGGAGCAGCACGGTTCGTTATTGCTTACAATGTGTAAGCATACCCCACTAATATATATATATATATATATATTTTTTTTTTTTTAATGCTCTTCTGGCTATATAGTTGCATCGGCTCCATCTATTAGGCATAAGCTGAGCTGAGCTACAGCCCCCTACATCTCCATAGGATTGTACTGCAGCCAATACTGGGAAGAAAATTTCATTATCAATTTCATAGAAAATCCACCTGACGAGGAACATCCATGGACACGTGTTTCTGGCTTGTTGGCCGTTGTCAGCATGGAGCAGAAGCTCCTCCACTCCAGGGGAGAAATTCCTCCCCTCATGCCTAATATGCAGAGCTGATGCAACGTTTTATCTCGATGAGCCTGTTTTAAATCTTAAGTATTCCATGCTCCTTCCAGAATTGTTTTGTGTAAAACAGACAGGTTAATGTGTGGCAGGCATTTTTGTTGGGCAGGATACATGCAGCAATAGCTGGTGAGGCACTTGCTTCCTGGTATTCACTACAGTCTTGTGGTCTTTTCTCAGTACATATATATATATATATATATATATATATATATATATATATATATATATATATATTATCTTCTTCTCCTCCTCTTTTCTTTATATGGGGTGAGATCTGATGGCACCAAGGTTCTGCCCTGCCTTGACCATGATACTCCTCCACCTCCCTCTGTCCTCAGCCAACTCTCTCCACCCTCCAACCACCCCTACCTTACTGATATCCTTCTTCACACAATCCTCCCATCTCAACCATGGTCTACCTCTTTTCCTCCACCCTTGCCCCCCCTCAACCTATCCACTCTCTCTGCCATTCTTTCTTCCGCCCATCTGCACCGTGTCCTGGCCATCTCAGCCGGCATTTCAACAATCTCCCCATCAAGCTCATCTGCACACCAATCTCCTCTCTCAGTTCATCCATCCTCCTCCTATCCACCCCCTTCACTCCTGCAATCCCCCTGACCCAGTTGTTTTCGCAAACCTGCAGCCTCTGTTATTGTCTCTCTGTCAATGCCACCATCTCCAGACTGTAAAGGTAGGCCGGCATTACATATGATATCAGAAACTTCCCTTTCAATTTTCTTGAAATCTTTCTGTCTGCCATTACTCCCTCCACCCTCCACACATTCACACCCACCTGAATCCTCCTCTACACCTCTGCCTCGGACTTACTGTTCCTCCCAGATACTCAAACCTATTTCCCTGCCTGATTTCCTTCCCCTCCAACCTGATATTCATTTCTTTGCTCTGCTACCTGACCCACACCACCTCAGTCTTCTCCATACCCAACGTCAGCCAATATTTCTCAAATGCCTCCTTCCACTCCCCCAGTACTTCCTACATCTCCCACCCACTCTCCACCGCAACAGTCAGATCGTCCGCATGCAACATCCTCCCCATACTACCCCTCAAGCTCACCTTACTACTTACCAGCTCCATCACCATGATAAATATGAGTAAGCTGAGAGCGCTTCCCTGCCTCAAAACAAACGGATGTTCACGCTGAACTCCTCAGACATCCCTGAACTCATACGATCACCCATGGCACGAACTGTTCATTTACTCCACCGCCCCACGGGCCAAAGCGAGTTCACAAGCACCTGCAGAATGGACTGTTGATTTACTCCACTGCCTCACAGGCCAAAGCCATAACAAGGGCGAAATCTGGATCAGCAACTCTGCTTTCATTTATTCATGACTAGAAAGGCATAGACTAAACAACTTGCCTTTGCCTCATGGAAAGCAAATCCAACTGAGGGTAATCTCAGCTCCTTCCATAAAGCTCGGAACAAGTGTGTCTACCCCCAGGAGAACCAGAAAACAACATCTTTCCCTCCATGTGTTCCCCTCCATCCCCTCCCTTCCCTCAAATGGACACACTGCTGATACCACACATGAAAAGGCTGAATGCCTAAACTCGGTGTTTGCATCGAAATATTGTGTCTGAAACCCATCGCTTTCTGTACCTACCTTACCCAGTCGCACATAGCTGTCCCTGGACTCTGTGTCCCTTTCTTCTGACAAAGTGGAGAGCTTGCTGTCAAACCTCGACTCAGATTCTGCAACCGGTCCAGACGGCATCAGCCCACATGTCCTACAAACCTGCTGCTCTGGTCTCGCTCACACTCTGTTTAGTTATATTCACCCTCTCATTTGCTCATGGTCATCTGACATCTGCTTGGAAATCAGCAAACATTACCACTCTGCATAAAAAAGGTGAAAAATACAAATCCTTCCTCTTCTCTAATGGTTTGATTTCCGATCATCAATTTGGTTTCAGACCAGGTCACTCTACCCTGGATATGCTGCTTCTGCTCTCCCAACAATGGATAGAGCTAATCAATGCCAGACATGAAATCAGAGCCATATCCCTGGACATATCACGTGCTTTTGACATGGTCTGGCACCCTGCCCTGCTCACCAAACTCTCTTCCTTTGGTAACCAAGGCCATCTCCACTCATGGCTCGCAGACTTCCTCTCCTGTCGTAGGCAATGTGTGGCGGGAGTTCTTTCATCCCCTCTTCCTGTCCAGGCTGGAGTTCCTCAAGGCAGCGTTCTGCACCCTGTTTTTTTTTCTGGTTTTCATCAATAATCTCTCTGACTTCCTGGAAAATCTTCTTTATCGCTTTGCTGATGACTCCACTCTCTGCCCTACTATCTGTCATCCCTCAGACCGGCAAGCAGCAGCTTCTTCGCTCTCTGCAGATCTGAATAAAATCACAAACTGGTCCAACATGTGGAACATGTCTATCAATCCAGACAAATCTCAGACTCTCACGATGTCTCTCTGAAAGGACTGTATGGAACCCCGCCCCTCCCCCTCCCCATATACTTTCTCAACAATCCTCTGGTTGAAGTCCTTTCATTCAAGCTTCCGGATCTTACTATCTGCCATGATCTTTCCTGGAAAAGCTACACTTCCAACCTGGCCTCCAAAGCCAGTCACCGACTCGGAATCCTCTGTCGTGCAAAGTCCTTCCTCGGCCCACCTGAGCTCCTGACCACATACAAAGCTTTAGTCTATAGCCTGATGAAGTACTGCTCTCCCCTCTGGGCTGGTGCTCCTGCCTCCCACCTTTCTCGGCTTCACGCTGTGGAAACCGAGGCATTTAGGATCATTGGTATCTCCCGTGGTGAGGCTGAATCTTTGGGCCTCTCACTCTCTCACTGCAGGCAGGTCGGTGGTCTTTCTGTCTTCTACCGTCTCCTCTCCGGTCTCGTCTCCCTTGCTCCGTCTGCGATATGTCACCCCCCCCCCCCATATTTCCGCAGGGCGCTCAAGGTCCACCAGCAAACCCCTTCTGGTAAAACTACCAAAATCACGAATCACTGCTCACCTTCACTCTTTCATTCCTCTTTTTCCCTGCCTTTGGAATAAACTCCCACACTCTCTTCAATCCCATTCTCCCCTCCAGGCCTTCAAAGCAGTTGTTCACCAACATCTCTTATCTTCCCCTATCCAAAATCACGATCTTTTCTACCCTCACTGATCCACCCCAAACCCATCTCCTTCAAATTTCCTACTTTCAAAAACATTTCATCTGAAGTTTACTGATGTGGACGCATCGTATTGTACACCACGTTATTTAACACATTACATTAGTTCTTCATGCCTGTTGTTTATGTTTTTCATGACGTCCCTAAAAATAGTAAGTTTCCTGTTTGGAATGATTTTCAATTTTGTTTGACTGCCAGACTGAAGCAATTGGTTTACCGCACTGTGCGCATGTGTGCTCGGGACGAGACGTTGTAAAATTCGCCAAATTCAGAGCTATAGTATTGCAAAACCGTAGGTTCATGCGAAACTGTTCTGACTGATACTACAAAATGACTGTTCTTGTTATTTCACCACCATTCATGTTTCAATTTGTGTTCTGTAGTGTTCAAAATATGAAATTCCATTGTAATTAAGTAGTTTCTCGATCATAGAAAGAGACTGACAGAGGCAGAAAGAGTGAAACAATTGCTCAGCCCAACTTTGCGCTCTGCGCATGGGGTAAATCTAGTAAAACAGTATTTGGAGACCAAGGTTACAGCTGGTGTGCTCCAAGTGTTAGAATGACCACCGCAAGTCCTGACATGAGCCCCATCGAGGCTATTACTTGGCATCAGGGAAGAACAAGAGGAACCCAACTAATATTACAGAACTGTGGAATGTACGACAAGATATTTAGCACAATATTCTGAGAAGAGTGCTTCAGTCATACACTGGAAGCATGTGTTAAAGTGTAATGGCACTCATGAAGACAAAGGGCCAGCACACACAGTATTGACTGATACTATAAAATGACACTGTTATTGTTATTTACTTAAAGTTTGTTTCATGTACATTTATAAAAGCTATTTACTCACAATTAAAAAAAAAATTACTGTTATCACTGATAATTTGACAAATTTACCCTAAAATATGAATATCATTGCAATAACCCAAACTTTTACACAGTACTGTATATAAACAAAAAAATATTACCATCCTAATAATGCATCCATTACTTTAATATTTAATTTGTTTTTTTAAAACCATCACTTTGCATGTGAGCACCTCGTTCTGAGAACATTATGAATACCCTTTATAAAATTAAGTGACCTTTTTAATTCTTAATTTAATACTGAACTCATCTCAAGCATTGTAAAAGCTTCATGTTGCCAGCCCTTCTTGATGCTTTCGCAACCCAAGTATGTGAAGGATTAATCATTTATTCCACATCTCCATCAGAGACCCTCAATTCAACCCTTGCCCATCTTTCCCATCTCCTTACATCACCACTCTCTCCTTCCAGGTTTTATTATGGAATGCACCCCATCAGATGAGATTTTTTTTTCTGAATTGGCGGTTTCATGGAAAGATTTTTTTTTCCCACCGATTAATTTGCCCGGGTTTGCTCACGGCGCCGGCTAAATGGTGAAAATGTAATATTCAACATGCGGTATGCATCAGTTAGGAACGTGATGCACGGTGGATAAAGTGGAAACCTGGAGCTGGGAGGCCCAGTGCCGAACCCACTCGGTCATCCCTCTTATTGTATTCATTTACTATATCATTATTCCAGAAAGCTATGGGAGTGGGAGCTCCACTTCATCGGATTCTTGGTTAGGGGAAGGGGTGGGGGGAGGCATTGCTCCCCCCTCTCTTTGTTTTCACCATCACTGATGCATTTATAACAGCTAGGCCAACATAACGATAAAATGTCTCTGAAAAGAACTGCCTGGTTGTTTTGATTTTATCTTTTAACAACTTGCTCTTCCATCAGCAATTATGAGCAATTGATACCCTATTGTTATGAGATATGGGGTGCAGCATCATGATATTTAACAAACAAGTGGTGCGCCCCATCTTGTATCATCCCCCATGCCTACCTACAATCTTATCTACTGCCATTAACCGAGCTTAACCCAACGCTCTTACTTGCAGGTTACTGTTTCCTTCCTCCTCTCTCTCTTTTGTTGCTCGCTCATTCCTTTGCTTGAATCCAACTATGGCCGCACTGTCACTCCATTGCCTTTTTCACCCCTTGTCGACTGACTTTTCCATGAACTTCGATTTTGGAGTGTAAATAATACAAAGGGAAAAAAGTGTTATTTGCCTAACAGTAGTCTTGCTAGGTGCTGTTTCAGTGTACAAGTGCAGTGTTTTGCAAAGTCTTTGTGTTCTTGGCAATTCAACCTCAAGAGTGGACTCATGCCATGGATGTAATGTGTGAACTAATCACCAAGGACCTCCAAATTATTTAAATCCAGACATTCAGGCACCTCAATAAGGCTGAGCAGTCAAACCCCTCCATCAAATTTTTCAGACACGTGTTAAAGGCATGTTCGAGTGGGCCAGGGTGTGAGCGAAACGGGGGTTGATTGTTTATCGTTCACTACCGAGGTGGTAGAGATCAGCGGATCTATGAAATGGAGAAGATGCAAGTGTGAGGACTAGAAAGGTATAAAAATGTGAGAAGAGGTGAACTGCAGAAGGGAGTGGTCAGAGTTGAAGGACAGCTAGATGATCGTTGCACTGATCTTGGTTACGAACATGGGGTTTGTGCTGAGCTGCTACACCAGGGCAATGCCTTACTGCCAAGCTTCTCTTGGCACGTATCCTACAAGGGGCATGTGTTCCTGGTTACTATGGCCATGCTGAGCATTGCTGCCTGGCAGTCAGTCAGTCAGTCCTGCCAGTGCATCCGCTGAGTGTTGCGCTCAAAGTGGACATTTCTCATCCACAGTTCCATAAGTGCACATTGTGCTTCAAGGCTGGTACGTCGAGTTACCATAAGGTCTCGACTGCCCAATATATTTACAGACCCTCAGCGTGCACTTGTCTGACCTCAACACAATTCGTCAGATATACCAAACACTCACTGATTCATACTCAGAAACCTTTTTCATCAGTTGACATTTCAAGCCCCTTGTGGAATCCGAAAGAAACTCTCAACAAAATGAAACAAACTGGTTCTACCTCTCGTCACCTCACCTCACTGTACTCACTCCTCACCACCACCGTCCCCTCTCCATGTTTTGTGATTATAAGCAGAATTTAGAAATGTGCAGCAGCTAAACATTAATATTGTCTATTCCTGAATTGCAAATATTCATTCATTCAATCCCTGCCCATTGTAAGATGCCTTGCTGTGTAGATGATGTGTGTAAGCGAAGCGAGCATCATACCTCTACAGATTTCCTCTTTGCTTAGAACTTGATACAGTTCATGCTATCTGGATTTGGATTCCCATCTGGTTACTTGTGTTATTGTGCAATTGGAATTTGAATGCCTCATTAATGTATATTCCATTCTTACCGGCCTGCCGAGAATGTCATACTGAATTTTCTTTTTAATAAATATTCATTGCCTGAGTTTATAGATTTAATAGAAGAATAAACCTGGGATTTCTATCCTTTGTAAAACGGACTCAACCAATGCTGTTCATTTGACTCATGTGTGTCCCACATTTAAAGACCTATACCCTTTGCTGTGTTAAAGAATCCACAGATTATTTTGGGAATCAAGGTCGTTATGGAAGCATAACCACAAGGCAAGCCTTTGTAGCTGCAGTGCCCATAGAAAGTCTACACCACCTCTCAAATTTTTCACCTTCTGTTGCCTTATAGCCTGGAATTAAATTGTATTAAATCAGACTTTTTCCACCTTCATTTAAATTTCGTAATCCACAACTTCCAAGTGAAAAACAAATTCTACAAATTTCAGAAAATTAATTAAAAATACAAAACTAGAATATCTTGGATGGGCAAGTGTCCACCCCCCTTATAATAGCAATTGTAAATTAGCTCAGGTGCACCAATCACCTTCAAAATCACACACCAAGTTAATTGCCCTTCACCTGTGTTAAATTGTAGTGATTCTGATTATTTTAGAATAAAATCAGCTGTTCCTACAGGTTTCCTCTGCTTGGTAGTGCATTTCACAGCAAAGCCTCAACTATGAGAACCAAGGAGCTCTCAAAAGACCTCCCGGATAAAGTTCTGGTCAGGCACAAAACAGGGGATGGGTATAAAAATATTTCAAAGGCCACGAGTATCCCTTGGAGCACAGTCAAGACAATCATTAAGAAGTGGGAGGTGTATGGTACCACCAAGACCCTGCCATGATCTGGCCGTCCCACCAAACTGAATGACCAAGTAAGGAGGAGACTAATCAGAGACCACCAAGAGGCCAATGGCAAATTTGAAAGAGCTGCAGGCCTTCATGGCACAGACTGGTCACTGTATGCATGTGACAACAATATTCCAAGCACTCCATAAGTCTGGTCTATATGGTCGGGTGGCAAGAAGGAAGCCATTACTCAAAAAAGCCCACTTTCATTGCCGTTTGAGGTATGCAAATAAAACAACTCTGGAGAGTCTGAAGCCATGTGGTAAAAAGTTTTGGGGTCTGTTGAAACCAAGATAGAACTTTTTGGGAGTTATTTGGTCTGTGGATGTGTAGGAGACATCTTGATGTAATTAAGTAGGGAGACTGTGAATGCAAAACATTACATCTGGCCTGTATGCAAAACCTAAATGCAAAACATTACGTTTGGTGCAAACCTAACACAACACATCACCCAAAGAACACCATCCCTCCTGTGAAGCATGATGGTGGCAGCATCATGCTCTGGGGATGTTTCTCATCAGTAGGGACTGGGGCACTTGTCAGGATAGAAGGGAAAATGGATAGAGCAAAATACAGAAAAATCATAGAGAAAAACCTGCTGCCCTCTGCAAGAAAGCTGAAATTGGGGCGGAAGTTCACGTTTTAGCATGACAATGACCAGAAGCATACAGGCAAAGCTACACTGGAGTGGCGAAGGGAAAAAAAGATAAATGTCCTTGAGTAGCCGTTAGAGCCCCGATCTAAATGCAATAGAAAATCTGTGCCATTACTTGAAGATTGCTGTCCATCAATACTCTCCACGCAACGTGACTGAGCTTGAACAGTTTTGTACAGAAAAATGGCCAAATATTGCCCAATCAAGGTGTGCAAAGTTGGGAGAGAACTATCCCAAAAGACTCACAGCTGTAATTGCTATCAAAGGTGCTTCCACCAAATATTAACACAGAGGGCTGGATACTTATCCAACCAAGATATTCTAGTTTTCTATTTTAAATTAATTTTCTGAAATTTGCATAATTTGTTTTTCACTTGGAAGTTGTGGGTTATGATGTGTAAATGAAGGTGGAAAAAGTCTGATTTAATGCAATTTTATTCCAGGCTATAAGGCAACAAAAGGTGAAAATTATGAAAGGGGATGTAGACTTTCTGTCGGCACTGGAGATCACAATGAGCCCTGATCCAACAGAACTTCCGGGAATGGCAGAAAGCCCCCTGGCTTGCAACAGAATAAATAAATCAAATTTGTAAATGTTTAATGATCGATGGTGTTCAATAAATTATTCTTGGAGTGGCCAAGTTTTGGTCAGAAGGGGCCATCGATATATTATGTACACAAATGCGGTGGAAGTTTCCCTATCTCAGTATATACTGGTTGTGAAACACTGATGAAAGCAGCTAATTCCAAAACATCACGACAGTAATTTACCACTTGTTCAGAGTGCCGGTGCCAACTCGCTTTCTCTTCGCTAAAGATAACATCCACCAACGACCTAGATGCTGGCAGGTACAGGTCCTACAGCTTCAGGTTCTTCCAGTGGTTGTCACACACATTGACAACTTGCCCTGTAGGGGAACCACCATAGTGACAGTTTATAGCTGGGTCAAGATTCACAGCCAGACGAGATAGCAAAAATGTGAAGTATGTTCCTCTATGCTATCCTGGCACTTCTGTATATATATATATATATATATATATATATATATATATATATATATATATATATATATATATATATATATATATATATATTGTTGCGGATTCGCGCCCGCCGGCGTGCGAGCGGCCACATAACTCGAGTCGCGGCACGTCGCCCACTGGACGGACAATCCCGTCGTGACCCTCTCGGACTAACGCCGGGAACTAGTCACGGGTGGGCCTTTCGGCCTCACCACAATCGTGCCAATCGGCCCTCCGCGTGGGATAGGGTTGCTCGCCAAATTCGACCTACCTAAGTACCCACACGGAGGGTAGACCGGGCGATCGCACCTCGCCGCAGTTCGACTTCGGACACGGGCCACTTTAAGCGACCCGTTCCGTACTATCGGGATAACCGAGCGGTGTTATCGTCAACCTCGACGGTTCGATTAATTATTGGGCGTATTTAGCCCACGACCAACCCTTTACGTGAAGTAAGATGGAGATTCAATAAAAGAAAAGACGAAGCGAAACGGGAAAAACAGTTCAACATAAAGCACATTTATTCCGTGGCAAACGGAAAGCACACATATACAATTATACACTAAAAGCAAATGTAAAAGTAGAAGAAACACAACAATTCTGCACAAAAAGCAAATGCAACAATGCAGATTTACTACCGACTACCGAGCACACGGCAACACTTATACAGTTTTACTTCACAGACGGCGCCGACAACACATATACTCAAAGCAAAAGAAAAAGGAAGGGGCCACCCTCAACGATGAGGGGGGGGGCAGACGGGCCTGGGGCCGAGACCGTGTCGAGCCTACCCGTCTGGTGATGAGCCGCAAGATGGCGGCGGCGCCCCGACTCCGCGGGCCTCGCTTGCACTGCCTGGAATGGGGTGGGAACGGGGCCCCCTTCTCACACTATCTCAGCGCGGGGGGAAACAGGAGGGGGTTGTTGATGCTCGGGGGAATGAGGATATCTCGCTGGCTTGGGTCCCGCGACGAGCGACTCCACCGCGAACTCGGTCACGTTACCGGCCTCCCCTCTCCGCAGCTCCCCGACTCTGACACGAGCGCCGACCTCCACAAAGATTCTTGGCTTTTCCAGCCTCCCCGGACCCCGACAGACACTCTCTCGACTGCCTTCGCCGCCGCCACAACTCTCCAACTCTCCCACTCTCCACTCTTCTCAACTCCGTCCAACTGCTGACTCTTCCCAACTGCGCTTCAGAAACTCTTTTTCAACTGCCCTGATTCGCTCCGCGCTCGGCGCTTTATAGTGCAACAGGAGAAATCATATGCAGATTTTTGGATCAGGAATCGCTCGGGGGCGGAGCCACGCTCCCCATTGGACAGAGGAAAAGTGGGCGTGAATGATTCTTGATCCGCGAATCTGCATATAGCGATTATACTCCGACGCACCTGGAGGCGGGGCCAAATCGCCCCACGCTCGCTGATAGGACGGAACAGAAGTGGGCGTGAATCGTTCTTGATCCGATTTCTCGGAAAGGCTGGTGTTTTTGCACCCGCTGCTCGGTGCGCGCCCTGTACGAGTCCAGGATCGGTGCCCACAAGCGGCGCGGGAATGGCGGTGATGCGATGGTTGCGAGAGCGAGATGTGACGGCAAGGGTCGTGGCTGTTGGCGTTGTTGTTGTTGTGAAGCGGCGTTGCGGTTGGTGGTTGTTGTGTGATGGCTGTTGAGACGTGGTTGGTGGTGGTTGTGGTGGTAGTAATGGCGGCTGGTCCAAAATAAAGATAGTAAAAGAAAAACGGCTATCTAAAAGGGTCGCAGCCTGAATGAATGACATTTATTCCCTCTAAACAACGGGTTTGGACTAACTACACATATACTTACAGAGATATCTCACCTAAGGGACCTGAATGGTGGTTTGCGAATTTCGTCAACCACAACACTATATATATATATATATATATATATATATATATATATATATATATACATATATATATACATATATACATATATATATATATATATATATATATATACATATATACATATATACATATATATATATATATATATATATATATATATATATAATGGGCATGTGTTCATATATGTGTTCAATGGGCATATATATATATATATATATATATATATATATATATATATATATATATATATATATATATATATATATATATATATATATATATATATATATATACACACAGGGTGCCCCAAAAGTCCCCTAGGGATTTATAAATTAAATAACATTTCTGTTTTTTCATAATTTATGATTATTTTTATCCCAAAAGAAAATTTACAAAATGGAGATAAATCTGCTTTATTTATCAAAAATGATGCAGCTTAGATGTCCTCCATTTTCGGCTTTGTAGAGACATGCTCTTTCGACAGCATTTTTCATAACAGCAGACAATAACTCTGGCTGCAGCCCTCAAATTTCTGTACAGATGTTGTCCTTGAGCTGCTGAATTGTATGGGGCTTATTGATGTATAAACGCTCCTTTAGGTAACGCCAAAAAAAATAACCGGGAGGTGTCAAATCAGGAGAACATGATGGCCAAGAAATTTCTGAATTTCGCGAAATTATTCGGTGTCCATGCTCTTTGGGTGAGATCGATGAAATTTAAAATAAAATTCCACGATTTTGGTTCTTTGTTCAGTTGTGAATTTTTCCATGGGTAATTTCCAAATATTAATCGAAATTCTGAAAAGAAAAGAAAAGCAAATTAATAAAAAACAGATCTTATTTAATTTCTAAATCCAGAGGTGACTTTTGGGACAAATTGTACACACACACACACACACACACACACACACACACACACACACATATATATATATATATATATATATATATATATATATATATATATATATATATATATATATATATATATATATATATATATATATATATTTACAGGGTGTCCCAAAAAAATGCACTCACTCTTTAAATGATAATAAATGCGTTGTTTATTGACTTAGAAACAAGATTAATGGTTAAATGTATAAATGGATAAATGCATGTTTACAAATGTTCAAACTGACAACCATCACGTTCCAAACACAGCCAATAACGTGGACCAATGGATTCAACAGCATTACGAATCATTTCATTTGGAACTGCAAGACATTGTCTTTCAATTTCCTCTTTCAGCTCATCAACTGTTGCTGGTTTTGAGCTGTAAACCTTATCTTTGAGATATCCCCATAAAAAGAAGTCCATTGGAGTGAGGTCTGGGGAACGCACAGGGAATTCAACACTATCTCTTCGCCCAATCCATCTGTTCGGAAAAGTTGCTTCGAGATAGGCCCTTACATACAGGGGGAGTGGAAAGGTGTTCCATCTTGCTGAAAGTAAATCTCTTCGTCACCAAATATCTCTTCAACACGTGGACTGACGGATTCCTGCAGCAAGTTTAAGTAAACATCCCCAGTGACAGTTTGGTCAAAAAAGAATGGCCCTAGGATGCCCAATGCTGATATCCCACACCACACAGTAACCCCTGGTAAGTTTAAATGGTGTTCCATAGTAACATGCGGATTTTCAGGAGCCCAGTAGGTGCAATTGTGTCGGTTAATTGAGCCATTTAACTTGAAGCTGGACTCATCTCTCCAAAGAATTTTGGAAGGAAATGCTACATCTTCTTCGCATTTGCCCAGGTACCACCCACAAAATTCAGCTCTCCGGTCAGGATCGTCTTCATTTAGAGCAGCGTTTCTCAACCTTTTTACCCTTGTGGAACCCTTGAAATAGTTTTCATGTCTCAAGGAACCCCTGCATAAAAATTATTATATACCATTATTAATATCTAGCTCTTTTATATTTTTATTGTAATTCATATGGTAAATATAATATTTTTTTCAGATACCTGGTTTAAGGAAAAAATGACCCCCTTTTTGTGAAATTTATTGGCAATGAAAAAAAAAAACATACTCCTCGTTTATGAGACCTCACACCGAGATTTTAATTCACAAAAAAAAATCTTTTTTAAATAAAAAAAAAACACACCTCATGTAACTTAATCAACAAAACTTAAACAAATAAAGCTGAAGCAATAAAGGTAAACAGAACAACTAACCTTGAGAGAGAGACCACGCTAGGAAGCACAGAGAAGATAGATGGACACCCTGCATGCGTCCCGTACTTGAGTCAGTCACTCAATGATACACGAATCTGCCGCGTACAGGACGTCCACTAACCAACCAGTGAGGGCGGTTTCACACTGGCGCCATATAGACATCGTTAAATACATTCCCTATGGTTGTTATAATTGTAAATAATATAAGAGGTTGAAGCCTCTATTATAATAACCAAGGAGTTTCCAACAATATGCCGTACGTGTATAGTAAAATTACGAATATGAAATCAAACAAAAACTACTCAAAAATACATTAGCCTATTTATTACTGTTTCTCGCGGAACCCCTAGCGACCTCTTGCGGAACCCTAGGGTTCCAAGGAACCCCGGTTGAGAAACACTGATTTAGAGCGTGGATTAATTTTGGAATGTAACTTTTCAAATTAATTCGTTTCAAAATGCGATGGGCGCTTGATTTTGGGATTCCTGTCTCACGAGCCATTTGTCGTACAGATTTCCGTGGGGATCGGTGGAGGGTTTCCAGCAATTGATTTTCCTTTGCGGGGGTGGTTGATGACCGTGGTCTTCCTGAACGTTCCTTATGGACTACATGCACAGTTCCATCTGTTTCAAACTTATCTCGGATGCGAGCAATGGTGCGTCGCGTTGATGGATCTTTGTGAAAATGTCTTCTAAATTGTCTTTGCACTTCCATGATGTTTTCATGCTTCCAGTAGCACTTTATGATAAATTTTCTTTGTTCAAAACCTAGTCGTACTTCTGCCATTATTATGGTCAATTTGATCTGAAAATAAATGAGAAATTGAATGAGTTATGAGGAGCCAAAATGTGAGTACATTTTTTGGGACACCATATACATATATATATATATATATATATATATATATATATCTATATATATATATATATATATATATATATATATATATATACATATATATATATATATACATATATATATATATATATATATATATAAAAACATACATACACGTGTATTCAAGGTATTTTTGTATGTTTTTGCAAATATTAAACCAATTGTACTGTAGTATGCAGTGTTTGACTTAAACCTGCCAGACATAAAAACGTTATATAGAAACAATAAAAATGGTTTTTATAACCATGGTTATAACAATAATGGACAAAGAAATTAATAAAATATGACTTACAGATGATTATTATAACATTATACAGTAAAATATACATACGGTAATTTTTGCATAGGCCTATACACTATAAATAAAGGTAAAAATAAAGGTTGGCAGAATTACGACAAAATCGACTTATGACTGGTCAGTCATAACCGATCGTGGTCGTAAGTCGACGACTTACTGTATGTGTGTGTATATATATAAATATATATATATATATATATATATATATATATATATATATATATATATATATATATATATATACATACATACATATCTTCTTCTTCCTCTTTCGGGTTGCTCCCGTTAGGGGTCGCCACAGCGGACCAACTGTCTCCATTTCGCTCTATCCTCCACATCTTCCATTGACACTCCAACCACCCGCATGTCCGCCCTCACCGCATCCATGAACCTCTTCTTTGGCCTTCCTCTTCTCCTCCTGCCTGGCGGCTCCATCTTCAACATCCTTCTCCCGATATACTCCGTTTCCCTCCTGTGCACATGTCCAAACCATCTCAATCTCACCTCTCTCACTTTGTTTCCAAACCGTCCTACCTGCGCTGTCCCTCTAATACACTCATTTCTTATCCTATCCATCCTCGTCACTCCCAACGAGAATCGCAGCATCTTTAACTCTGCCACCTCCAGCTCTGCTTCCTGTCTTTTTGTTAGCGCCACCGCCTCCAAACCATACAACATAGCTGGTCTCACTACCGTCTTGTATACTTTCCCCTTCACTCTTGCAGCTACCCTTCTGTCACAAATCACTCCTGCAACTCTTCTCCACCCACTCCATCCTGCCTGCACTCTCTTTTTCACTTCTCTCTCACACTCTCTGTTACTTTGGACAGTTGATCCCAAGTATTTAAACCAATCCACCTTCCCCACCTCAACTCCTTGCAACTGCACCATACCACCACCCTCCCTCTCATTTACGCACATGTACTCCGTCTTACTCCTACTGACTAACATTCCCCTTCTCTCCAGTGAGTACCTCCACCTCTCAAGGCTCGATTCAGCCTGCTCCCTACTCTCCCTACAGATCATGATGTCATCCGCAAACATCATGGTCCATGGAGACTCCAGTCTGATCTCGTCCGTCAACCTGTCCATCACCATTGCAAACAGGAAAGGGCTCAGAGTCGATCCTTGGTGCAATCCCACTTTAACCTTAAACCGGTCCGTCATTCCTACCGCACACCTCACCGCTGTCACACTGTCCTCATACATATCCTGCACGATCCTCACATACTTCTCCAACACTCCCGACTTCCTCATACAATACCACAACTCCTCTCTTGGCACCCTATCATAAGCTTTCTCTAAATCCACAAACACACAATGTAACTCTTTCTGGCCTTCCCTATACTTCTCCATCAACATTCTCAAAGCAAACATCGCATCAGTGGTGCTCTTTCCTGGCATAAACCCATATTGCTGCTCACAGATCATCACCTCTCCTCTCAACCGAGCTTCCACTACTCTTTCCCACAACTTCATGGTGTGGCTTAACAACTTTATCCCTCTGTAATTTCCACAGCTCTGCACATCACCCTTATTCTTGAAAATCGGAACCAGCACACTTAATCTCCACTCCTCCGGCATCCTCTCACTTTCCAAGACTTTATTAAACAATCTGGTTAACAACCCCACTGCCATCTCTCCTAAGCACTTCCATGCCTCCACTGGTATACCATCTGGGCCAACCGCCTTTCCACTTTTCATCTTCTTCATAGCAGTCCTCACTTCATCCTTACTGATCCACCTCACTTCCAGATTCACTATCTCCACCTCTTCCAACCTTCTCTCTCTCTCATTTTCTTCATTCATCAGCTCCTCAAAGTACTCCATCCACCTTCTCAACACACTCTCCTCGCTCGTCAGCACATTCCCATTTGCGTCCTTTATCACCCTAACCTGCAGCACATCCTTCCCAGCTCGGTCCCTCTGTCTTGCCAATCGGTATAAATCCTTTTCCCCTTCTTTTGTATCCAACTTCTCATACAGCTCGTCATATGCCTTTTCCTTGGCCTTAGCCACCTCTCTTTTTGCTTTTCGACGCCACTCCTTGTACTCCTGCCGACTTTCTTCATCTCTCTGACTATCCCACTTCTTTTTCGCCAACCCCTTCTTCCTTGTACTTTCCTGTACTTCCTCATTCCACCACCAAGTCTCCTTATCTTATACATACATATATATGTATGTATTGTTGCAGTTCTGCAAAACCGCATGCCTCTAAGGCAGGGGTCGGGAACGTTTTTGACTCAGAGAGCCATTAAAGCAAAATATTTGGAAATCTATTTCAGTGAGAGCCATATAATATATTTTAAGACTGAATTCAACTAAATGTGACTATAATAAGCCTCTGAATTTATTATTTTAAATAATGTTGTTATAATACTCACCATTAATGGGACTTCTGGTGCTGCATGGATTTGCTGATGGCTTTGTAGTCTGGTTGGTACTTGGTGAGGTTAAGCTTCATGCAAGCGTTGAGGCTTTCATCCGTTAGACGTGATCGTAGGTTGGACTTGATGTTTTTAAGATGTGAGAATGACTGCTCACATGCATACGTAGATCCAAACAAGGTCAATACAGCAATACTCACACGCTGCAGTGTGAGGTGTGTGACAGGAAGCGCGTTCCTAGTTTTGATAATCAGCTGGTCTTCGGGTTGAAGTTTTTTCATTTCTGTCCACATGTGCTTGCTCGCCAACTCTGCTTTCTGTCGTGCGATTCTTTCCAAATCTTCATTCAGTGACTTGATCTTATTCACCCACATGTCTGAGGCCTTCAGGTCAGCCACTTCTGCTTCAAAATCTCTGACGGAGACACCAGGAATGTAACTCAGGTCGGCTGTGTTCAGTGAACACTCGTTTGGATGGGTGATGAACTTAAAAAGACGAGTGTGCTCACGAAATTCTCCAAAGCATGCTTTGAATGACTGTAGGAGACTGGATGTGAAGCCAGCTAACTGGTGGAGATCAAAGTTTTGAGTGGGCTCACTTGCTGTGCATGCATCTTTAAATTGTCTCAGTTTTTCAAAATGTAGTAAACGACCTGTTTCAAGATCCATGATAAAGAGCTCCAGCTTGTTTTCAAAAGCAAACACGGCTTGTTGAAGGGATAACACTGTATTTCCAATGCCTTGCATTTTCACGTTGAGCTCGTTCAGATGTTCAGTCATATCCACGAGATAGTAAAACTTGAGGAGCCACTCAGTTTCGGCTAGCTCAGGATGCTCAATCCCTTTCATTTCAAGGAAAGTCCGGATTTCGTTGAGGCAAGCCGCAAAACGGCTAAGCACCTTCCCTCTTGACAACCAACGCGCATTGCTGTGCAAAAGCAGACTGTGATAGTTATTTCCAACTTCATCCAGCAGCGTTTTAAACTGGCGAGCATTTAAGGCTCGGGCAACAATAAAGTTGATCACACGAATGACCAGCGACATCACTTCGCCAAGCTGCCCATCACACATCTGAGCACAAAGTGCCTCCTGGTCTAGAATGCAATGGAAACTTAGGATGGGTCTATTTTCATGTTCACGGAGAAGCGCCACAAATCCTTTGTTTTTCCCCACCATACACGGAGCACCATCAGTACACACCGAGATAAGTTTATCCATTCGTAGATTTTTTTCTTGAGCGAACTCCATGAAAGACTTGAATAAATACTCACCTCTTGTGGACCCTTTTATTGGCAGAACAGCAAGACTTTCTTCTCGCAGTGTATCACCAGCAGCATATCTTGCAATCACACTGAACTGCGACAAATGGCTTATGTCTGTTGACTCATCCAAAGCCAGGGAAAAGAACGGCGCTGTATTTATGTCCTTCACTTGCGTTTCCTCCACTTGGTTTGCCATCATGATGGTACGATCATGAACAGTTCTTGCCGACAGAGGCATGTCTTGTATCCGTTTGATTATCTTGTCTTTGTTCGGAAGATCATCAAAAAGTTCATTGGCGACATCCAGCATGAACGTTTTAGCATCCTCGCCATCTGTGAATGGTTTTACGTTCCTCACTATTGCTAAAGATCCAGCAAAGCTAGCGGAATTATAGTCACCTTGCCGGGTCCATACGCGGAGTTGCTGCTGGCTGGCTTGCACCCTGCTCAGTAGCTCTTGGCACGCTTTCTTTCTGCCGTCTCCCGCAGGGTATTTTGATGCAAAGGTAGCATGGCGCGTGTCGAAGTACCGCTTTATATTCGACCGTTTCATCGATGCAATTTTGTCATTGCAAATCGACACACCACAGAACCTGCTCTCTCCACAAAGGCGAATTCTTCGGCCCATTCGTCCTGAAATGTATGATACTCCTCATCTTTTTTTCTTTTCGCCATCTTCTTCATCGAAGGGTTAGCTTTGAGCAAATGAGAGAGAGGGAGATGTTGACCCAAGTGAGTCTGGCTGGCCTGCGCACGGGCTGACATACTCGAGAGGTGTGGCGTGGCCGGCCGACTCTGGGATGCTGTCGCCTCAGCGGTGGCGCGTGATTGGTCGAGATGAATTCCGTGAAGCGTCTCGGCGGCGGCACGTCATTGGAGGAACCGAAATCACTACTCGCGTCGGCCGCATGACTGGACGAAACAAAAACCGCTTCAGACAATTCGGAGGTGTTTTTTCTTCTCTCCTTCTGCCAAGTTCAGCCCTGCACGTGAATGAAGCACGACACCATTCAAACTATAGGTAAAGCTTCCGCGAGAAATATTGGGCTTTCCAAGTTTCAAACTCCAATTTTATCTGCGAGCCAGATGCAATCATCAAAAGAGCCATACCTGGCTCGCGAACCACACGTTCCCGACCCCTGGTCTAAGGCAATGGCACCGAACATACGGTGATTCCCAGGCAGTTAGTCTTCGTGCAGTCAGATGTTCACCTCATGCTTCGTGGGTTAACGGGACGAAGTGTGTCGCGTGGGTCTTATTGCTGGGTCTAATTATCTCTCTATCTCCCATTCAATCCTGATATCCATTTCAATCCTTTCCTTTTATCCATGGTATCTTACTATAATTCACCGTCTGTCCGTCTGTCTGTTCCCAGATACCGCAAAAACGCCTGAACCGATCGCAACCATTTTTGGGGTGTGTAATCCTGGGACCCCTTGGAGTAAAATAGGCATAAATATAATAACATGACCCCCTTGACGGCTCCCGTAGGGTCCGGGTGCTTCTAGTAAATCAAATCAAGCAAGCAAACACAAACGATAGAATAACAAGCACCTGTGCAGCCTCCCGTGAGCGAATCACAACAAGAATGAAGACGCTGCCTGGCGTGCGCCTGACAAGCGCATGGCGCACACTTTCATTCAAATCTGCGCGTCAATTTACATTGGCATCTCACCTTACTCACCCCTCGCTCACCAAAAACTCACTACCTCGACCACCGACATCTCCCGCACACGGGAAAAATATTCCCACACCACCTCGTACCTCTGTATCAATACAATTCACCACTAAGTAGAGGTGTGCTGTACAGCTCAAGGTACTCAGACCGCATGATACGGGGACAAGCAACGGACGTTAACAGCACCAACTGCAACTCGCCGGGGATTCCCCAAGTGGGCACACATTCCCTCGACCCTCGTCCAGTCGTCAGAACATGGCTGGACGGGCGACGAGGTGTGTGGGGAGGGGGGACGGGGGAGGAGGGGTCGCAGGAAGAGCGGTCCGGGAGTTCAATATGGAGCTCCGGGCCGTGTCGCGCCGGATGTTGTAATGAGACCGCTTCCGGCCCCAAGAGCCTGGCAGGGCATGGCTAGGACTGCTGTAGCCCAATTGGGAAGCACGATTAGGGTCACGGAGCGTCGCTTCGGGTCGTCAACCCACCCTTTACCCGGGTTTATAAAAGGCGGATTGCGAAGCCGTCTGCCCTCTTTTTTCACCTGCCTGCCTCACCCTCTTTTTCCCCTGTTTTCCTCACCCTCTCCTTCACCTCTCTGCTTTGCCCTCTCCTTCACTGCTCCTCATTGTCTGCCCGTCGCTGGATTTCCACTCGTGGTTGGTGTGCGACAGCCATTCTTCGGGGACCAGTGTGGAGCACACATTTCCATGAGCCCTGGCAAAGTGACTCAGCAGGAGATAACGCATTGACTCTTGAGGTGGGAATGCTCAAGTGGAGCGTCCCACGGAGGTACACGCTACACTCACAGACCTATGCACGACTAGGCTAGGAATCTTTTGTCTCATGGATTTTCTCTCCTCTCTCTCTTTCCAACCCTCAATCTCATCCCCTTTGGATGCACAAAAGAGCATCCATTACTGATTCGCAATCACAGTTTCCTCTGGCATGACACCATCCCCCCCCCCCCATATTACACCACACCTCCCACTCCCACATCTTAGACACCAGTATTTCTCCCTCCTACCTCCCCCAAAGTGTACTGGGTTGCATTGGTCAGCCAACCGTGCCAGGTATTGTGAGACCATTAGTCCTCATCTGCTCTCTTTCTTTCTGGCTATCTGATCTTCCGTGTGTGTGTGTGTGTGTGTGTGTGTGTGTGTGTGTGTGTGTGTGTGTGTGTGTGTGTGTGTGTGTGTGTGTGTGTGTGTGTGTGTGCGCGCGCGTGTGATGGCGCCTGTCGTAGCATAAGTTAATATTGTAGAAATTCTAATGGAATAAGTCTGCTCTGTGTCTGCTTTTGTCAACTGCTTGCCTTTTGTTGCACCCCACAAATTCCTTGCTATCCCTGTTGTACATAATGATAAACCCATTCACTGTGCCACATACCTTTGCTCACTTGATTGTAAATAAATGCTTGTGTGGAAATGTTCCCAGCTCGTTATCGTCTTTTCCTTCATTGGTCCAGCATGGTTCATACCCAAGCCTCGCGAGGGGGGGTCTTTTCATTTTGTTACCCTTTGTCTGTGTTTGCGTCTGTGTGTGCAAGGCCTCTACCAAAGAATTTATTCATTTTTTATTGCTATTATTTCCTTTACATTATCATCTTTGTAAATATTTGTGCAGTAAATGTGGTTATTTTGAAGAAACTATTCGTGTAATTGTAGTGGGTTCCTGGATAAACCCCTTTGAGCTGCCCTGGTGCCATGCCCCATGCTGAATTCCTCCCCGTGCTCCTCCCGGTACTCCTCCTGGTTGGATCGCCCCTCCGTCCTGACGCTCATTAATGCACGTGCATTACTCCCCGAGTCTCAGTTATAGCCTTCAAGGGAGAAGTTTTTCCATCCGTCCAGGTAGGGTTTTAATTCGGACCATGGACGCGACTAAATATACCTGTATATATGTATGTATGTATATATATTGTTATATATATATATATATATATATATATATATATATATATATATATATATATATATATATATATATATTGTTACAGCTGTGGAAAGTCACAGAACACCCTAAAGGTCCTTCGTGAGTTATGCCAATAAGTCCGTGTTCAGTTAGATTTCCCCACCATTGTTTAATGGGATTTATCCGTGTGCACAGGGATGTGATCTTTGAAATTGTTTTTCTTTTCCTATCGTTATCTTAGACCAACCACATTTCAACACCAACCACGATCTCCTCAAACCACAACAACCACGATCGCCTCAAACCACACCAACCACGATTGCCTCAAACCGCAACAACCACGATCGCCTCAATCCGCAACAACCACGATCGCCTCAAACCACAACAACCACGATCGCCTCAAACCACAACAACCACGATCGCCTCAAACCACAACAACCACGATCGCCTCAAACCACAACAACCTTGATCGCCTCAAACCACAACAACCTCGATCGCACCAAACCACAACTCTCTATCAGTGGCGCGCGGATTTTCCCGCCTGCTTTTCCCACGCTTTGGTGTGGGGGAAGTGCGATTCCAGCCAGAGGTCAAAGGTGAAAAAGGTGGGGGCCTGATTTTGGGGGAATGAATCTCCCTGGACCTGTGCCAAGAATGATTATCGAGGCGCGCGGGGAGGGGGGCGAGAGGGCACGCTCTTTTTCTGGAAGCTTCCTGCAGGAGCTGGAAGGTGGGTGGAGCGATAAAAGGGGAGGGGCGAGGCGTTGGAACAGAGGGATATAAGGGCGCGCAGAACACCAGGTCTGGTGTGTGTGGTGGTTTTCGTGGGTGCGTGGGGCTTCTTCTTCTTCGTCGTCTTGGTCTTCGAAGAGTCTTGGGTTCGGTGGTTCGGGTCGAGTTGTCGGAGCTCGCAGTCGGTGGGGAGTCCGGGCGTGGCACGAAGTGCGCGGACGGGAGGCGCCGCTTTGCAGCTCTGCCACGCAACCTGCGCACCCGGGAGAAGAGCGCCGGAGAGAGCTCGCCCACCATCGCACCACGAGAGTGCAGGTAACCTCCAACAGTCTCGTGGGGTCCATTCAGTCATCCAGGCTCCACGCCATAAAGGTCTACGGACCCTGTCTGGCGCCCCCGCCTTTGGGGGTGGCCTTTTCTTTCCCTTTGAATGAATGTTGGTGGCGTCGTGTCCTGTAAGTAAAAACTGTTAAGTGACTAGATTATTGCTTATAGACGGTCGTAGTGCTTTCACCTTGCTCGTGTCTTTGCCCCCGTCCCGTGCATGATTGTTTGCCTGTATACGTGTTTTTGAAGACCTGCATTGATTGCATGGCTGTATATGTGTGCTGTGTAAAATAAATGTGCTTGTGTGAATGTTAACCGTTCGTCATGTCTTTTCCCCCCATTGGAACGCCATATTGCATCTTGGAATATTTGTTGGGTTTTAAATACTCATTAAATCGAATTGGATCCGGTGAGGTCGGGCGATAATACCCGCTCGGTTATCACTGCAGAACGGAATGGACCGCTTGAGCAGTTCGTGTCCAAGCCGACCTGCGCCGAGGTACGGTCTCCCGGTAGGCTACCCGCGCAGGTACTTAGGTATATCGAGATTCGGCAATTGACCCTATTTTGCGCGGGTAGAAAATTGGCTAGGCCGTGGTGGGGTTGAAGACCCACCTGTGATAGGGTTCCGGTGTTGTACCGAAGGTCACGACTGAATTGTCCGTCTGGTGGGCGAGCGGCTACTATTAGTGAAAAGCGGTCGTTCGCACGCCGGCAGGCGCGAATTCGTAACTATATATATATATATATATATATATATATATATGTATATATATATATATATATATATATATATATGTATAAAATATATATATATATATATATATATATATATATATATATATATATATATATATATATATATATATATATATATATATATATATATATATATATATATATATATATATATGCATCGATTGGTGGCCTGTAGGATGACTTTAGAGGTGAGGTTGAGGAAGAGAGTGAGGGCTGAACCAAGGACCAGATGGTGGAAGCTGAAGGAGGAAGACTGTTGCGTGAAATTTAGGGAGGAGGTGAGACAGGCGTTGGATGGTGGTAAAGATGGGTGGGATGATTGGGCAACGACAGCAGAAGTTGTGAGGGAGATAGCTAGGAAGGTACTTGGTGTGACATCTGGACAGAGGAAGGAAGATAAGGAGACTTGGTGGTGGAATGAGGAAGTACAGGAAAGTATAAGGAAGAAGGGGTTGGCGAAAAAGAAGTGGGATAGTCAGAGAGATGAAGAAAGTAGGCAGGAGTACAAGGAGTGGTGTCGAAAAGCAAAAAGAGAGGTGGCAAAGGCCAAGGAAAAGGCATATGACGAGCTGTATGAGAAGTTGGATACAAAAGAAGGGGAAAAGGATTTATACCGATTGGCAAGACAGAGGGACCGAGCTGGGAAGGATGTACTGCAGGTTCGGGTGATAAAGGATGCAAATGGGAATGTGCTGACGAGCGAGGAGAGTGTGTTGAGAAGGTGGATGGAGTACTTTGAAGAGCTGATGAATGAAGAAAATGAGAGAGAGAGAAGGTTGGAAGAAGTGGAGATAGTGAATCTGGAAGTGGGGTGGATCAGTAAAGATGAAGTGAGGACTGCTATGAAGAAGATGAAAAGTGGAAAGGCGGTTGGCCCAGATGGTATACCAGTGGAGGCATGGAAGTGCTTAGGAGAGATGGCAGTGGGGTTGTTAACCAGATTGTTTAATAAAGTCTTGGAAAGTGAAAGGATGCCGGAGGAGTGGAGATTAAGTGTACTGGTTCTGATTTTCAAGAATAAGGGTGATGTGCAGAGCTGTGGAAATTACAGAGGGATAAAGTTGTTAAGCCACACCATGAAGTTGTATGAAAGAGTAGTGGAAGCTAGGTTGAGAGGAGAGGTGACGATCTGTGAGCAGCAATAAGGGTTTATGCCAGGAAAGAGCACCACTGATGCGATGTTTGCTTTGAGAATGTTGATGGAGAAGTATAGGGAAGGCCAGAAAGAGTTACATTGTGTGTTTGTGGATTTAGAGAAAGCTTATGATAGGATGCCAAGAGAGGAGTTGTGGCATTGTATGAGGAAGTCGGGAGTGGTGGAGAAGTATGTGAGGATCGTGCAGGATATGTATGAGGACAGTGTGACAGCGGTGAGGTGTGCGGTAGGAATGACGAACTGGTTTAAGGTTAAAGTGGGATTGCACCAAGGATCGACTCTGAGCCCTTTCCTGTTTGCAATGGTGATGGACAGGTTGACGGACGAGATCAGACTGGAGTCCCCATGGACTATGATGTTCGCGGATGACATCATGATCTGTAGGGAGAGTAAGGAGCAGGCTGAATCGAGCCTTGAGAGGTTGAGGTACGCACTGGAGAGAAGGGGAATGTTAGTCAGTCGGAGTAAGATGGAGTACATGTGTGTAAATGAGAGGGAGGGTGGTGGTATGGTGCAGTTGCAAGGAGTTGAGGTGGGGAAGGTGGATTGGTTTAAATACTTGGGATCAACTGTCCAAAGTAACGGAGAGTGTGGGAGAGAAGTGAAAAAGAGAGTGCAGGCAGGATGGAGTGGGTGGAGAAGAGTTGCAGGAGTGATTTGTGACAGAAGGGTAGCTGCAAGAGTGAAGGGGAAAGTACACAAGACGGTAGTGAGACCAGCTATGTTGTATGGTTTGGAGGCGGTGGCGCTAACAAAAAGACAGGAAGCGGAGCTGGAGGTGGCAGAGTTAAAGATGCTGCGATTCTCGTTGGTAGTGACGAGGATGGATAGGATAAGAAATGAGTGTATTAGAGGGACAGCGCAGGTAGGACGGTTTGGAGACAAAGTGAGAGAGGCGAGATTGAGATGGTTTGGACATGTGCACAAGAGGGAAACGGAGTATATCGGGAGAAGGATGTTGAAGATGGAGCCGCCAGGCAGGAGGAGAAGAGGAAGGCCAAAGAAGAGGTTCATGGATGCGGTGAGGGCGGACATGCGGGTGGTTGGAGTGTCAATGGAAGATGTGGAGGATAGAGCGAAATGGAGACGGTTGGTCCGCTGTGGCGACCCCTAACGGGAGCAAGCCGAAAGAGGAAGAAGAAGAAGAAGAAGATGTATATATATATATATATATATATATATATATATATATATATATATATATATATATATATATACATATACATATATACATATACATATATACATACATACATACATACATATACAGTAAGTCGTCGACTTACGACCACGATCGGTTATGACTGACCAGTCGTAAGTCGATTTGGTCGTAAGTCGGCCAACCTTTATTTTTACCTTTTATTTATAGTGTATAGGAGGCCTATGCAAAAATTACCGTATGTATATTATACTGTATAATGATATAATAATCATCTGTAAGTCATATTTTATTCACATTTTCTTTGTTCATTATTGTTATAACCATGGTTATAAAAACCATTTTTATTGTTACTGTATAACGTTTTTACGTCCGTCAGGTTTAAGTCAAACACTGCATACTACAGTACAATTGGTATAATATTTGCAAAAACATACAAAAATACTAAAAATAGAAAACATTTTACAGTAGTTACAAAACATACTAAATTTTAAAAAATATAAAACATGTTATCGGTCACTCGTGCTTGGCTGTGGATCGTCGATGTTATCAGCTGGGGCAGCGCTCGGGGTCGCCGGAGGAGTTTTTTTTTCGTAAACATGGTGAGCTTTGTCTGAATTGTTGTTTCTTTTTCTCCTCGTAAATTTCACAATACGGACGAAAAACATCGTGTGCCATCCGTTCAATCCTTGCAAAGCGTTCAATATTTGGGTCCATTTTCTCAAAATGTGAAAGTACTTTATTTAATAAAGATAAACCTTCTGATAATTCCTTAGTGGTGAATTTCCTTTCTGGCTCTTCCTCCTCTTCTTTCACCGCTTCTTCTCTCCTTTCTTCTTCCGCCACTCTTTCTTCTTCCAATTCGATTAGCTCTTCATTTGTAAGTTCTCCGGATTCTTGGTCTGGCAACTCCTCGACATCTTCCACTTCACACTCCAAAGAAAGGTCTTTTGCCAGTTTTAGTATTTTTTCCCAAACCCTTTCAAGTTCATGTTCACTGTCAAATCCAGCAAAAGTATTAACATAGCACTTAACACACTTTTTTTCCAAATCCCATTCATGCACTTCTCCGTCACAGCCTCCCAGGTGGTAGCGAGATTCTTGATACGCATATAAATGTTGTATTGTTTCCAAAAGTCTCGCAACGATAGTTTTGGGTCGGCATCTATAGTGGCTATGGCTTGGGTGAAGGTAGTTTGGAGATAGTTCACCTTGAATGCAGCAAATGAACCTTGGTCCATAGGCTGGATAAGTGGAGTTGTGTTTGGCGGCAAAAAAACACTTTCACATCGGGATGGAGATCAGCGAGATGAGGTGGATGTCCAGGCGCATTATCTAGTATCAATGAAATCTTGAAAGGAATTCCTCTCTCCAAACAATATTCACAAACTTGAGGAATAAAACAATTCAGGAACCAGTCTTCAAAGGGTGCCTGCGTCATCCATGCTTTAGTGTTAGAACGAAAGTAGACGGGCAGTGTGTGCTTGTTCACGATCTTGAACGCTGGTGGGTTTTCCGAGTGATAAATTAAGAAAGGCTTCAGCTTAAAACCCACGATGTTCCCACTAAGCAGCAATGTCAGCCTATCCTTAAATGCTTTAAATCCAGGCATGCTTTTGGCTTCTTTGTGGATGTAAGTGTGTGTTGGCATCCGTTTCCAAAACAATCCCGTCTCATCCACATTGAAAATCTGCTCTGCTTGATACCCCTCTTGCGTAATTATTTCATCCAGACTTTCAACAAACTTACGAGGTCCTTCCTCATCTGCACTCGCTGCTTCTCCAGTCACTCGAACATTATGAATTTGGAGTCTTTTCATGAATCTTTTGAACCAGCCAACACTTGCTTCAAATTCTTGACTGTAGTCTTCTCTGGCACGCTCTTTCAAAGTCTGAAATAGACTTCTAGCCTTCGCCTGCACAGTAAAAAGACTTAAAGGTGTCCGTTTTGGATCTGATCTTCCATCCAAACATGCAGCAATTTCTCCATTTCGTGGATGGGCCCGGTCCGTTGCGTCATTATGACTGTCGATCGCATGGGTTCAGAACGTTTCACAGCTTCACGAATCCTTTCTTTATCTTTCAAAATCGTCGACACAGTAGAGTGTGATAACTTAAGATCACGTGCGATCACATTCACTTTCTTTCCTCCTTCATACTGTAATTACTGTTTGATCACCTGCATTTTCGTGGCGAGATCAATGGCCTTTCTTTCCTTCTTGGCAGGTTGAGGAGTCGACAAAGATGATTTCCTCTTGGTAGACATCTTGGGGTTTTGAAGTAAACTTTTAAAGACAAACGGATACAAATAAACTGCGCTATACCGAAACCACGCCAACACTGGCGGGCGCTGGGGCGGAAACTGTCCAACGCCCAGCTGGGCAACATTCGCGCTGCCAGACGCGGAGCAGTCGTGGCCAAACATATTGTTGTGGTTACCAGATTCGCAAACCACCATTCAGGTCCCTTAGGTGAGGTATCTCGGTAAGTGCATGTGTAGTTAGGCCCAAACCCGTTGTCTAGTGGGAATACATGTCATTTATGCGAGCTGCGACTCTTCAGGATAGCCGTTTTTCTTTTACTATCTTTATTTTGGACCAACCGCCATGATTACCATCACAACCACAACATCAACCACCGACCACAACCACCGCTTCACCACAACCGCCACGACCTTCACGTCACACCTCGCAACCGTAGCATCGCCACCGTTCTTGCCCCGCTGTGGGTACCGGTGTTGGACTCGTGCAGGGCGCACGTTGAACAGCGTGTACAAAATCACGGATTTTGTGCTTCGAAAACGGATCAAAAACGACACACGCCCACTTTTTGCCGTCCAATCGGTGAGCGAGGGGCGATTTGGCCCCGCCTCCAGAACGATCGATATATGCAAATTTGTGGATCAAAAAGCCTTCACGCCCACTTTTTCTCGGGCCAATGGGGAGCGAGGTGAAAGGTCAAAGGGAGGGGGTCAAAGGCGAAGTTACGGGGGGATAAAAGGACGGTGTTCGTCAGTCAGAGTAAGGAGAACGAGAACGAGAACGAGAACGAGAACGAGAACGAGAACGAGAACGAGAACGAGAACGAGAACGAGAACGAGAACGAGAACGAGAACGAGAACGAGAACGAGAACGAGAACGAGAACGAGAACGAGAACGAGTCGGAACGGAGGGGACGAGTGTGGAAGTCTGGAGCCCGAGGCCTGCAGTGGCTGGAGAAGCTGAAGAGAGTCGGACGAGGGGGTGCTCGCGTCGGTGCCAGGAGCTGCACGCCCGAGGGAGGCCGGCAGCGCGACCTGGCCGAGGTGGAGACGCACACCAGGGATAATAAAGATCCTCTATACCCCGAGCATCACCAACCCCTCCTGTTTCCCCCGCGCTGAGATAGTGCGACCAAGGGGCCCCCGTTCCCACGCCCTACCAGACCCCCTCCACGAGGCCCGCGGGTTGCGGGGCCATCGCCGCTCCGCGTCTCATCACCAGACGGGTAGGCGCGACCCGGTCTCGGCCTCAGGCCCGCCTCATTCTTGAGGTATTTCTTTTCCTTGGTTTTGGGTATGTGTTGTCGGCGCCGTCTGTGAAGTAGAATTGTATAAGTGTTGCCGTGTGCTCGGTAGTCGGTATTAGCTCTGCATTGTGTTTTCACTTTTATATTTGCTTTTTGTGTAAATTGCATTGTGTTTTTTTCTGTGTGCTTTTGGTGGAATTGTATTTGTGTGCTTTCCGTTCGTCGCGAATAAATGTGCTTTATTGTTGAACTGTCTCCCGCTTCGCTTCGTCTTTTCCTCTATTGAATCCCCATCTTGCTTCACGTAAAGGGTTGGTAGTGGGCTGAATACGCCCGATAATTAATCAAACCGTCGAGGTCGACGATAACACCGCTCGGTTATCCCGATAGTACGGAACGGGTCGCTTAAGTGGCCCGTGTCCGAAGTCGACCTGCGGCGAGGTGCGATCGCCCGGTCTACCCTCCGCGTGGGTACTGAGGTAGGTCGAATTTGGCGAGCAACCCTATCCCACGCGGGGGCTGATCGGCTCGATCGCGGTGAGACCGAAAGGTCCACCCGTGACTGGTTCCCGGCGTTAGTCCGAGAGGGTCACGACTGGATTGTCCGTCCGGTGGGCGACGTGCCGCGATTCGAGTTACGTGGCCGTCAGCACGCCGGCGGGCGCGAATCCGCAACACTGGTGTCAGGTCGTGCGATACAAATTCATCGCCCTCCTCGCGGCACTGGTATCGGAGAACAGGAAAACGGGCTCTCCTGTCTCCGGCTAAATTCACGGGAATCGGTCCAGGGTGAGAGAAGCGACCCCGATTCTCCAAATTACGAGCGAGTTAAATTAACCCTTCACGAGAAGCAAGATGGCGTCTCAAGGCGAGCGGGTGCCGGGTGGATTAGGTATGTGTAATAGTAATGTAGAATCCATGGTCCAGGATGGAATCCCCGTGCAGGAAATGTTGATTGTGCAGGAACACGGACTCGCCCAACTGAACCCAGGGCCCGAGGTGGGTGCGGCAGCGGCCGCGGTGTATGACACCTCCCCCCCCCTCTCCACCAAGACCCTTCCCCAACCCTTGCCGAAACGGCTCAGCTGAGTGCATCCAACATGGCCCAGCTATGCGCCATGCTGGCGGCAATGAACAAACAAATGAATGAAGTGAAAACGACGATGGATGCGAATACACAAAAAATGGATACAAATGAAATGAAAAACGAAATGAACAAGCAAATGAATGAAGTGAAAACGACGATGGATGCGAATACACAGCAAATAAACGGAATGGAAGCAAACATGAAGGAAGAAATGAAAAAGTTCCGGGGTGAGACGCAGAACATGGGCCGATGCCTGCAGGCGGGCATGAAGGCCGTGACAAAGGAAATAATAGTTGAGACAAGGGAGGTAAAGGGGGAAGAGTTGGCAGAAACACGGGAGATAGAAAAAATAGAGGGAAGACTACACGAGGAAGACGGGGTAAGTGACGCACACACACACACAGAGGTAGTGGAGGATAATGGGGGTGAGCTCGCGGAGCGTGTGGGGACCCAGTGCGAGCACCTGGATGCCCTCCTCCAGGAACGAGGGGAGGGAGTATTCCCCCTTGAGGCGAGTCACGACCAGGTGAGTTCGGTCGTGCTTTGCGAGGTTGAGGGGACGAGGGCTGTGGACAGGTGCACGGAGAGCTTGGGGGGTGTAGAGGCCCCGGAGACCCTTGTGGGGACACGAATCCCCAGGGTGGTTGTCCCTGTGTGTGTGGTGCAAGGTGTGAGTGCGGCACCGTGTGTGGAAGCGACCCCGTGTGTGAGTGGTGTGGTGGCGATGGTGCCAGAGTGCGTGCTTCCCAGCATGCCGGGTGTGGATGGGGCACCGTGTGTGAGGCCGTGTGTGTGAGTGAAACGGCCAGTATGAGTGAGGCACCACGTGTGAGTGGTGTGGTGGCGATGGTGCCGGAGTACGTGCTTCCCAGCACGCCGTGTGTGGATGAGGCACGGAGTGTGAGTGAGGCACCGCGGGTTAGTGCCCCCGCGTGTGTGGGTGAGGCACCGTGTGTGGAAGAGACCGCGTGTGTGAGTGTCGCCGTGTGTATGAGTGAGGTACCGCGGGTGAGTGCCCCCGCGTGTGTGGATGAGGCACGGAGTGCGAGTGAGGCACCGCGGGTGAGTGCCCCCGCACGCGTGAGTGAACGGCCGTGTGCAAGGTCGCTGTGTGCCAGGGAGACCGTGTGTGTGAGAGAGCGGTATGAGAGGGAGATGTCAGTTGGCATGCGGGAGCACGCAGCCGCGTCTCCACGTGTGAATGTGATGGAGTGGACTGTGTGCGTCGTAACACGCAGGTATGCGTGTGTGGAATGGCGACGGAGACGGCGACAGAGGAGAGAAAGCCGAGTAGCGGGCGGAGTTGGTTCCGGGAACGTGCCGGGTTCCCCCCGCAGCGAGCACGCGGTTCGTGCTGTGCAACGCACGAGACCACCACGTGCTCGCGCTATGCAGAGTGAAGTCCCGGTCCGGAAACGCCAGCGGTGGATTTGCCGATCCCGCGGACGGACAAAGTTTAGGCAGGACTACGGATTTGGACCGGACGGGTTCTCCACGCGATCGTGTGTGTTGAGCTCCAACGGGCAAAGCACATGTGTTCGCGTGGGGAACCCCTCGAGACGTGGGGCTTGTGTTTTTTTTTTTGCGCACGGTGACGTCATGGCTGCACGTGTGGTTGGAATCCGGCAGGAGGGGTATCTCTGCCGGATGGTAGCGTCCAAGGAGGGACGAGGAACACGTGCAGCTGCATGACGTCACGGGCAGGTGTAAAGTGCGCGAGCTCTGAGTTGCCGCGCAGCTGCTGCGCATGAAAAAAAAAAAAAAAAACAAGCCTCACTTTCGGGTGCACAGGATTCCTGGGCAAGGGGTGAAAGACCCCCTTACCGGGGCACAGGATGGAAACTAGTTAGGGGGAAGGGTTAGCTTAGTTAGACCGACTTCATGGGGCAGGGGTAAGTCCTCATGGAGTCCGTGGAATGGATTAGTTAGAGGGATTGTAGCCAGATTTAGGTGGGGAAATTGATTAAAGAGATTAGGAGACAGTGACAGACTTGTGGATGTGTAGAGGGGACGTAGTTTAGCTACGTAGTGTTAAAAGGAACGTGCTATAGTTTAAGGGACGACGTGGGAGCACGAGTTAGTTAGGGGATGCAGATAGAAGGATGGCAGAGTTCAGCGGTGAGTGTGTTGAAGAGTTGAGGCGAGTACGTGTACATGGTGAGTGAGTGAGGCCAGCGGGTCTGTGTGAGTGGAGTGAATGGGGAATGCATGGTACGATGAGTGATTGGGGGGAGGAGTGACTCCCGCCCAAGGGACCCCGGGGTCAGAGTAAAGTGAGTTAGCTGGGTTAGTCAAATTGAAAAATGGAGGTCGTTTTGTTGTTGGTGGGAAAGTAGGCTCGAGACCCATTTGGAGGGGTGCAGGAGCCCTGTTGACGGGCTTGGGAGCGTGGCTGCGAAAGGTGAGTATCGCTGAGTGGGTACCCCGGGCACCAGGCCAGTCGGCCGCGGTAGGCTGCGGGGCCCATGGGGGGCCGGGATAGAGTAGTGGGCACGGTGCGCCTGCTTGGTGCGGGGGCCCGGGCGCCATGAGCCGCGTGGGCAGTGTTGTGGGCACGGGTGACCCTCGGAAAGGGGCCCGGAGGCCGGCCTGCCACGTGTGCGTTTCAGGGGAGGTGCCATGGGGGCACTCCCCGGTGTTAGGAGCTGGTAGGCTCGGAGGCAGTGTAGTGCCCGGGGTGCCATAGCGGGAGATTCGGCAGAGGGTCGTGCCTGCCAAAGGGAGCCACGTGTCCCAGCCAGGAGACCGTGTGAGGGCACGGAGAGAAAATTGGGGGCGAGGCCCGAAATTGTGAGGACACCAACACAGGCGACGGGAATCTGGGTTGTTAGAACCAATAGTTTAAGCGAGAGGCGCTTGTTGAAAGCCCCGGGGTAGTTTAATGGTTAAATGGTTAGGTAGATTAGAGATGTACCCCTCCGCACCATCCATCCCTCGCTGTCGTTGTGGGCCGCTGGACCCACTTTGGTTATAGATCGCCGAACTCTGGGGAGGCCATCCTGAGGCTTCGTTGGGCCTCGACACAGGACGTTAGCTCTCCTTATTCCCTCCGGGAAGGGAACGTAGGGGTTGGGAGTAGGCTAGGTGACAGGATAGGTTAGCCGAACAAGGACGATAAAGGGGGTTAGGGGACGATTTATAGAGGGGAAGTAAACATAAAAGTAAAAATAAAAAAAAATAAGTTGGGGCTAAATTGGGGTTTGACAAATTAAGGGAGTGGGTATGTACAGTGACAGGCAAAGGCGATAGGTGGGAGGGAGACAGGTAGGTAGGTCCGAGCCCGCCTTCCAAGTGGCCAGCACCACCGCACTCCCTCCACCAACTTCCACTGACGGTAAAGCTGGCCAGCTTCATCTGCTGGCTGTGTTACTGCAAGGCCTGTGCCGGCCCACTTCATCTGCCGGCTGGCTGTTTTTTCTTCAAGGCCTGTGCCGGCCTGGTTCTGTGGGCTGAGTTTGCCTGCAGCGGCCTTATTCTGCGGGCTGTGTTTGCCTGCTTGCCTTTGCCATGCCATGCCCACTGCCCACGTTCACCAGCCCCGTTCAATTTTTGCTTTGCCCCCCCTGTTCATTTCCATGTGCGCCAGGATCAAGGCAACAGTTTGCAAGCTGCAAGAACTGCCCTGTTGGCAGCTACAACACGGGCCTGCAGTGGCGGCCCGTGCACCATGTTTGCGTTCATGCATCCATTCGTTGTGCTCATTGCGTGTGCCACTTGAGCTGGCACGGAGACTGCGTTGTGCAGCCCAAGCACCGTTGTGGTTCACTGAGTTCAGTTCAAAAGGGAAGGCCTTGGACTGCGTGTGAGCAGCCAGCCATGTTCCCTGTCACCTGCATTGTTTGAGCCAGAGACTGCATGCGGGCAGCCTGGCTCCCTGCTTTCTTTTTGCAGAGTTCAGTGATCCTGGGCCATGGTTTAGTGTAAAATTTGTAAGTTAAGGTTAAGATGTACTGTACATATGAGTGCGCCCCCCGGCATGTCTGTCTAGCGCCGGCAATTTTATTTAAGTCGTCCGTGTGAGTGAGTTTGTTTAGGTAGTTACGCAGCCCTCAGGTTATTTATTTTGGGGACACGAATACCATGAATGTCGCACTCAGGGATCCGTAGGTAAAATGTACTAGGGGAAAACTACACATGATGGCACACGAAAATTTGACGACTCGGGAAGAGTCTGTAAAAAGGGAAGGGGGTAGTGTTGTGGTTACCAGATTCGCAAACCACCATTCAGGTCCCTTAGGTGAGGTATCTCGGTAAGTGCATGTGTAGTTAGGCCCAAACCCGTTGTCTAGTGGGAATACATGTCATTTATGCGAGCTGCGACTCTTCAGGATAGCCGTTTCTTTTACTATCTTTATTTTGGACCAACCGCCATGATTACCATCACAACCACAACATCAACCACCGACCACAACCACCGCTTCACCACAACCGCCACGACCTTCACGTCACACCTCGCAACCGTAGCATCGCCACCGTTCTTGCCCCGCTGTGGGTACCGGTGTTGGACTCGTGCAGGGCGCACGTTGAACAGCGTGTACAAAATCACGGATTTTGTGCTTCGAAAACGGATCAAAAACGACACACGCCCACTTTTTGCCGTCCAATCGGTAAGCGAGGGGCGATTTGGCCCCGCCTCCAGAACGATCGATATATGCAAATTTGTGGATCAAAAAGCCTTCACGCCCACTTTTTCTCGGGCCAATGGGGAGCGAGGTGAAAGGTCAAAGGGAGGGGGTCAAAGGCGAAGTTACGGGGGGATAAAAGGACGGTGTTCGTCAGTCAGAGTAAGGAGAACGAGAACGAGAAGGAGTCGGAACGGAGGGGACGAGTGTGGAAGTCTGGAGCCCGAGGCCTGCAGTGGCTGGAGAAGCTGAAGAGAGTCGGACGAGGGGGTGCTCGCGTCGGTGCCAGGAGCTGCACGCCCGAGGGAGGCCGGCAGCGCGACCTGGCCGAGGTGGAGACGCACACCAGGGATAATAAAGATCCTCTATACCCCGAGCATCAGCAACCCCCTCCTGTTTCCCCCCGCGCTGAGATAGTGCGACCAAGGGGGCCCCGTTCCCACCCCCTACCAGACACCGTCCACGAGGCCCGCGGGTTGCGGGGCCATCGCCGCTCCGCGTCTCATCACCAGACGGGTAGGCGCGACCCGGTCTCGGCCTCAGGCCCGCCTCATTCTTGAGGTATTTCTTTTCCTTGGTTTTGGGTATGTGTTGTCGGCGCCGTCTGTGAAGTAGAATTGTATAAGTGTTGCCGTGTGCTCGGTAGTCAGTATTAGCTCTGCATTGTGTTTTCACTTTTATATTTGCTTTTTGTGTAAATTGCATTGTGTTTTTTTCTGTGTGCTTTTGGTGGAATTGTATTTGTGTGCTTTCCGTTCGTCGCGAATAAATGTGCTTTATTGTTGAACTGTCTCCCGCTTCGCTTCGTCTTTTCCTCTATTGAATCCCCATCTTGCTTCACGTAAAGGGTTGGTAGTGGGCTGAATACGCCCGATAATTAATCAAACCGTCGAGGTCGACGATAACACCGCTCGGTTATCCCGATAGTACAGAACGGGTCGCTTAAGTGGCCCGTGTCCGAAGTCGACCTGCGGCGAGGTGCGATCGCCCGGTCTACCCTCCGCGTGGGTACTTAGGTAGGTCGAATTTGGCGAGCAACCCTATCCCACGCGGGGGCTGATCGGCTCGATCGCGGTGAGACCGAAAGGTCCACCCGTGACTGGTTCCCGGCGTTAGTCCGAGAGGGTCACGACTGGATTGTCCGTCCGGTGGGCGACATGCCGCGATTCGAGTTACGTGGCCGTCAGCACGCCGGCGGGCGCGAATCCGCAACAATATAGTACATATCGCGGTCACGGGCATGGTCTTAAAGTCGATCAGTCACATAGGTCGTAAGTCGACGACTTACTGTGTGTGTGTGTGTGTGTGTGTGTGTGTGTGTGTGTGTGTGTGTGTGTGTGTGTGTGTGTGTGTGTGTGTGTATATATATATATATATATATATATATATATATATATATATATATATATATATATATATATATATATATATATTTGTACACACACTGTATATGAATAACAAAGACATCTCTCAACTGTGAATGAAAGGAATAACCAATTATATAAATAAATTGACTCCTCCCATGCTCTTCTTGCTGAAGAAGCTGCATAAATTAACCATGAAAGGCTACCCAAGGTAAGCCCTTTGCCGTTTCAGACTCGACCTGAGTTTCTCTCCAGCTGCAGACATTCACAAGTAGTGTACAAATGAGAATCCCAATGCTCAGCCAGACTGGTTTTACCACTTGTTGGCAAGTGATCAGTGACAGCAAAGACATGCACACCAACGAGGCTCCAAAGCATGTACGCAAGCATGCACCACGTTGACATTTCTAGGACTATATATCACATTTGTGGAATTTTTAATGCCCCTCATATGAATGTCAAACTGTTTTACGAGTATATAAGGATTGCATAGTACAAAGTATAACAAATTATACACTATGGACAGTGCTGTGCTGATAGGCCGTAATGGAAAAGTTTCCAGACTGGTGGCACCAATACAACCAGATATCTGCAATTCCACAATGATTGTCGTGTGTAAGCCTCCCCCGGTACCACAATCCAATGATGGCCATATTTTTTTTCGGATTGCCAGATGGCCATGACCTTTAACATTTCGGGATAGAGTGTAAATTAAGAAAATGTGTCTCCATTTACAGTCTATCCATAAAACTCCAATCATGAAAATCAGGAAAATTACTGAAGTTGTCATCAAAAAGGTGTTCTTTAATTAGGTCGCAATCCGAAAAAAGTGGGTCAAGGATACTAATCAAATATGAAGCACACAACTTGTTTGTTATCCTGTTTGTTGTTTTGATATAAGTAGTTCATTATTGGGATTCTCGCTTACCTGCCCTGTCAGGATCAGGGAGGGCATTGGTAGTTTTTTGAAGGCGGGTTCAAATTCCAAACTGAGGCTGGAGGTTGAGGCAAAAGTTGAGGCTGTGCTATTGCCCACAAGATGGTCGAAATAACCGCATAGCTGACAGTGCATTCGGAACACAATGTGTAAGTCGTGCTCATAGAATTCGCCGGTAATCAGATTATTTTCCTGTTTATCATTGCCAAAGTTCTCAAGTAATATTTTATCCTGTCACAACACTCATAAATATTTTTCTGAAAATTGGTAATGAAAAAAAAAAATCTAGCTTGATGTGGATGTCTTGACTCCGACACGTCGTTGGGAAGTTCTAACGTGTCATGTGCCTAATCTTAGAGAAACCATTGAGTGAAGTAAGATCGGAATGTTGAAATTATGTCTTGAAACCTCTTCACCATCAACGAGGTGATATCTCTGATGCACTAATTGAAATCTCTGATGACACTACCCTAACAAGATCGTCTGGCAATACCTCACAAGTAAATGCATAAGCTCTTGCAAAAGCCATTTCTAGTTTCAAGTTTGTCGTTTCACTTTTTGTGTGGTCTGACTTCCTCTTTGAGATCAATATGACTGGCAAACAACTTCAGGAGAAGAAATTTGACACACATGATGCCATTAAGCAACTACGAGAAACCAAGATGTTTCTTGTCGACTGTAGGAGTGACGAAGGGTTTGAGAAAAGACATGAACTTGCTGAGGAGTTGGAGATACTGGCACATTTTGAACCAAATCCGGTCCGTATTAGTAAGAAGAGGAAGCAGTTCTCATTTGAAACAGACGATGAGCTGATTCAGAACCCCAAGGAAAAATTCAAAGTGAACTTTTTCTTTAGAAATTCTTTACACAGCAATGCAATCGGTTGAAGAAAGATTCACCCAAATGGAAGACCAAGAAGGAACCCAAAGAAGTAAAGAGTGAAGATGGAGTCATCAGGAGGAACTTGGATCGGATTCGGGTTTCAGCCACTACTCCACAACCCTGAAACCCATCCAGGCACACCCAAGTGAGCCTTACAGAAAAATTTCTGCAAGAATTCACTTCTCCTAGACAGAGAGATAATGAAAAAGAGAAATAGAGTAAAAGAGATGAAAGAGCAATAATTATAATGAATAAAGAGAATTGTGAAAAAAACATTGAGACAAATGTAAAAGGAACAACGATGTCGGGAAGAACCCAGATAAGACAGATAGATTTCAGCAGTTACTCCCCAGGCTCAAACGAAGCAACATGTACAAGCGACCAGAGGTCGCTCAGCGGGGAAGCACAGTCCACACAGCATCAGGATATGAAACAAACATAATGAAACGGAAGACCAAGAAAGAACCCAAAGAAGTAAAGAGCAAAGATGGAGTCATCAGGCTTCCTCTAAATGAGTTCTGTGTTTGGCTTCCTCGACCATGTTCACAGTTTACAGCAATTATCGAGCAAGTTTTACAACATGGGGACTCCACAGAGACTCAGACTTCAGAATTATTCAGCAAATTGTGAGACATTGTAAGTCGAGGTCCAAAGTTGGCACGACCACAAGACGTCTTGAACTTCGTTTGCAAAAAATCATCTCACAGATAATGTCCCCAACACATTTGTTGCTCTCCACATCCTCTTCACCCTCCCAGTTTCTGCGGCCAGTGATGAGCGAAGTTTTTCAAAGCAAAAGTTGATCAAAACATACATCCCTTCCTCAATGATGCAACAAACACTTGTTGAGCTATTCACCTCGTCAATAGAACATGAAATTGTACAAAAATGCAATATTAACTCACTATCATAACCAAAAGGTTGCACTTTGCTCTCAAACAATCAAAAAACGACATAATCATAAAATAAACGCACGAGGTTTGTGCGTGAACGTCGGTGCAATGGAAGAACGTATGAACTCAAGTGAATTTCAAGGGATTCACTCATTCAATCCATAAACAACTCACAGCACTTTTATCTACCATTTAATTCTTGAATTGTCGCTTAATGATCTTCCAGCCATCAGGATGCCATTACATTGTGCTCTTTTCATCAGTTCTTGTTACATATGGTCGAAGAAATCGAAATTTCTCCTCTACATACTCTGACCATTTTAAATCCATGCCATGTGGAAGAGAAAGGCATCTTCCTTACCCATATTTCTTTTCTTAATCAGGTCTTGATCATTGCATCAATATTGTTGTCATATTGAAGGAGTTTAATGCTAAAGCATTGGGGTAACGTTGAGTCCTGGAATTCATGGTGAATGTCATAATTGACTACAAAGCTACGCATTCACCAGGTATATAAAAGGAAAAACAAAACGACGATTATAACCACCTTCACTTGGTAGTACTTCAGATTGTATATTCAACTTTCTGTGATGTCCTACTATGGGTTTCAGGTGCGTACCAATGATGAATGCCAAAACGCTATTGACCACCCATCATAATACATGCTTATGATGCAATACAAGCTGAATAAATTGGTGGTAGAAACGAAGTACAGTACAAAGTAGTTGTTCCAATGGACAATTCAATCAGTGTTTATATGGGGGATGCATGCATCTGACCGTGTAGAGATCGTTTCATTAATTTGTTACAGGTACACTGACTGAGATCTGACTAAGTTACCGAAGCAGTTCACCCTATGCACCAAACCTTACGTGTGTATCAACCCTCCCACTGCCCCTACTCCCTTACACATCAACATTGCTGTTGCCATTGACATGCAGGAAATTTGGTAGGGTATCAGTAAAACAGCCCACTCTTGTTTAAGGCATTTACGGATCTTTAACATCCACAAGCAGCTACGAATATACAGTGCAATCAATCCAAGCACTCCCTCTGAAGGATAGTACCATATACTCGATAGGATTCAATCTAAGAGTTTTCTGTGCTGTCTGTCTGTCATGCACTCATAAACTTGTGGACGGAATGAGGAGGATACCTTACCACCCAAAGAAGTCTGCTTACATACATATATATATATATATATATATATATATATATATATATATATATATATATATATATATATATATATATATATATGAGAAAGAGGATGAATGGTCATGAAGCTCACCCTGCTGGTTGCCAAAAAGTGGAGTGACGGATGGATGAAGGTACAAATAAGAGCTGGATTTAAAATACACATTTTAGGCCAGGTAGTACTGACATTCTCACAGGAGTGCAACTCCCTGATGTCTGTGAGCCTTACTTTGAGATATTGGCCACTTCTGGTAAGATGATGTCACTTCCTGTTGTGTCAAAATTACCTCTATTTGATAAGGTGAACCCCAAGGCGTCTATAATTCATATTTTTTGATATATTTCCCACTTCCTGTATTATGACATTGACCCTCACAGATATTGTTGTTATGAATTTGGAAACCTTGTGCACACAGACAGACAGCGGTCCCCATAGCTCAGTTTTATCGGTAAGTGTGTGTTTATAGTTAGGGCCCCCTACCTGTGTCTAATGGGAATTACATGTATGCGCTGCGAATGATTTTGATAGTTAAGGGGTTTTTTTTACATTTTTACACCCCGTATCACAACAACAACAACACCTTCGCTCCATCCTGACGCCATAACGCTCGCAGCATTCTTCGCATGCTCGCCAGCAAGCATGGGCGGAGCCTAACATAGGCATGGCATCCCTCTAAGCCAATCGGCAAGGAGCGGGCGTCTCACCAGCCCCGTTTCCGACTCAGCACAATCGCCATTAGGCACATGGCCAGAGGTGAGGAGGTAGGCGGAGCCACAAACGCCTCTGCTCAGGACTCCGCCCAGAGGGGTGGGAGTTTCCAGGGTTGCCAATGTAGGACGGCCAGGGAATCGCGCGATGGGTCCGACCAATCGGGAGGGAAGTGATCGGAAGAAGAAGCCCCTCCCTCCTGGAAAAGAAGTGTCGTGGTTGTCGGGACGAGCGGGAGGAGGAGGATTGTGCCCCGTCTGCTCGCATCTCGCTGATGTCGTCTCATCTCGCTGGCGCTGATCTCATCTCATCTCAGGCTGGTCTGGTCTCATCTCGACACGGCTGGTCTCATCCTGGTTCGCTCGTCTCGGCCAAACTGCACGAGGCGGGAAGGTCCATTTCCTTTTGGGTGTGTGTGTGTGTGTGTGTGTGTGTGTGTGTGTGTGTGTGTGTGTGTGTGTGTGTGTGTGTGTGTGTGTGTGTGTGTGTGTGTGTGTGTGTGTGTGTGTGTGTGTGTCTGGGGCCCTGTCTTTAAGTTGGAACTGTTAAGTGCTTTCCTTGTACATTATTTGCATTTCATTTCTTATAGTTGGTTTAACTCTGCCCTTCCGTGTTCCTTCCCCCGATTATTGTAAATAAATTCCCCTCTTGTTGAATGTTTCAGCTCGTCTTTGTCCTTTCCTTCATTGGTTTAGCACGGTGCGTGTTGGGTGATTAAAAAGGCTGTTGCTGCTGTCGATGTACATTTGGACCGACGGGACCTCGGTAACCATCCGCTCGGGTAACGCATGGGTCGAGCACGCTAACAACTCGTCCCGTTCGAGCCCCGTCGAGGGTGTGAACTCCTCGGTAGCTCGCCACATTGGCCTCTAGGTATTTTGAAGTTTGGCAAATAACCCTGTACCACGTGGTTGATTTATTGACGATTCACGGTCCTGTAAGGGACCCATACTTTCGGAGTTATCCGAGGGTAACGATCTGAATTCCGGGTGTTTGGTGGAGCCAAACTGCTCCACCTAGCGGTCGTGCTCGCCACTGATACCTGGCCCACAACAATATTGCCCACTTTCTGTACTGTCTGCCAGTCAAGCACTCCTAAACCGCTGGACGGAATGAGTTGAAACTTGGTGGTTGAAACTTCGTGGTTGTACTCGGGGCGTAGCCGGGAAGATTTTAGGTGGTTAAAAAAACATTCAAAGCCCCGTTTTTTCAGCTTCAGTGGTGGACCCCTCAGTTTGATGGCGAGAAGGGTGTGTAGCATTGGGATTCTCATGTGGGCGCGACTTGTGAATGTTTGCAGCTGTCGAGGAACCTGAGTAGGGTTTGAAAGCAAAGGGCTTACCTTGTGTAGCTGTTCTTAGTTGTTTTAGAAAAACATGCAGCTTGTTTATATGCAGCTTTTATCGGTTGGAAGAGCATGATGGGAGGAATTAATTTATATGACATATATATATATATATATATATATATATATATATATATATATATATATATATATATATATATACATTACAATGTACGCATCTGCTCCATTATACATAGATATAGGTAGAGCATTATTATTTTTTGCTTTGAAAGCTTGTTTATCGCCATTAATAGTGTTTCGTTTTTTTTGCTTTCAGATTGATTCATTATGACTGAGAGATTAACTGTTGCTCAAAGAGCATGAATTGCTGCACGGTATGAGGTTTGGCAGTCTGTAATTGCAGTTCAAAGATGGTGGTGGCATGAAATGAGAAGACATGTCACTTTGGATGAAAAAACCATTAAAAATTGTCACTAAAAGCTTATTATAATAACTGGTTCAGTCAAGGACGTAAGAAGAACAGGAAGACATACCACAGCGAGATCACCAGAAGATGTTCACCGGGTACAAGACATGTTCAGAAGCAGCCCAAATAAGTCGCTCAGACAAGCGGTGAGAGACAGTGAAATAAGTTATCATGCAATTCAGACAACTTCAAAAAAGGACTTAAGATGGAAACCAAACGAACCTCATTATGTTCAGCAGGTGTTTCCAGGTGAGGTTTTTTTTTTTTTCTTCCATGTTGGTGGTTTTGTCAACAAGCATAACTGACATTACTGGTCATGAAATGATCCAAAACAACGAGAGTGTTAAAAAGCCAAAGTTGGCCCAATCTGCTTGTGAGGTGCAGAATGACTTCAACCCAACTCAATTCTTCACGACATCCTCCACGTTACAATGAATGGATAGAAATAGTTAGAAAAGCTTCAAAACTTTCTTCTAAAAAAATCTGGAATGGGAGAACACAGATGAATGGATTTTATGCAAGATCGTGCCCCTCCACACTTCTCGATTGAAGTTCATAATCAGTTGGATACCCACTTTCCACACGGATGAATCAAGCGACGAGGACCGATAAAGGACCGGCTATCCAGGATCTTGACTTACCCCGTGGGATTTTTTTTTTTGTGGGGATGGGCGAAAAAAACAAAAGTGTATGTCAGCAAACCAGCTCATAGATTGGAGGAATTTTTGGAAAAGTTACACGGAAAAAGAGCAAGAGACATTTTTGGTGAAAGTTTATAATAGGCAGAGTCAAGTTAATTTGGACAGACTCATTACAAATCTGTTTGTTACAAAACTTTTTTTGGCATTTGTAACCTCCCAACAAGCATAAATCAAATGCTGCAAAAACGTCGTTTTGGAATATACTTTCACTGCAGACAACCAAGTTTGCTCATGTTTTAACACCCAGATACAAATGTATCAGGCAACTCAAGGCAATTCAGAAAGAAATTCATATTTTTGTCACTTTTCAATTACTTACTGGGATATATGCTTGAAATTTTGAATCGTTTAGCATAACATGGTTTATTCACGATTTTGAGTCACATATCCAAGTGACATAATTAGTTCTCCAGGAAGCACATCTGGATGTGATGCATAGTTAAATACAGAGAACACACAACAGCTCCATCGGTGTTCAGCCATGGGAGGCATGTTCAATTACCTCATAGTTAAATGTTCAATGCATAGTTAAATACAATTATTGTGGATTAGCATTAACACGGCCATTCTCATTGGAATATTTGCTGTGCAGAATAGTTTGGCATTCCTACATCTGCAGTAGAGATTTCTGCATCCGGTGTGACATGAACAGCAGAAGACTTCCTGACAGGCCACAGGAATTGCAGCTCGCATCATTAGGATGGGTTGTAGCTTTTCCCCCTGCCACTTCAATCCCATCCTCTCTGGTGTTGGCAGATTTGTATCTGGGTGGTGAGCTTGCTTCCAGATCATGATTTGGTAATGCACTCGCATAATGTGAAACCGCAAGGCATTGCTCGTCCATGGTGTGGCCTCTGGTTTGCCTGCTTTGGCAGACATGGTGCAGTGAGCCATGTCTACAGTCAACATGGTCCAACTTGCACATCCGACATACAAATCTCTCTGCTGCTTCAGTATCCTCTTCTGTAAGTTGTCAATCACCTAAGCCAGTAAGAAGGAGATGGTGTTTGATGAACACCTTCCAGTCAGATTGCTTTGTATCATTGCATATGAAATATGTGGTGTCATATCTTGTCAGTGCAAGGAAAGGCAGGAGTGATGCTGGGGATATACTTTGATTGGGGATATATTTTGATTTCTTTGCTGTGCATGACTTCATCCATATATTTTAGCATGAGAAATAATGATCGTGTGACACCAACAGTAGAAGCACATCGGTATCTCTTACAGACAACATCATCGTTGTAGTTGTTGTTGATGCTATGCAGCACTCGCCATGTATCACCCTCTTTGTGTGTCACAGTAAGATCTGACAGATCGGTGGATATCTGGGATGAATGCACTTCCCATTCATCAGCAAATCCCCCTGCGACAACAATCTCCCTGTCAGGTGGTGTCTTTGCTATCAGTTGTTCTGATATACACTTTGCCAGGTCAGTCTTGTTCTCAGGCAAAGCTAGGAAGTTTGGTCAGCGAAAGGGAAGAGCAACTTCACGCTCCTCAATGACATGCAAAATTGGTTGAGTGCTCTTGCTACATCATTTCCTAGTTTCAGTCTTGATGGATTCTTCCCAATATCTGTCAAAAAAACAACATATGTTTGCCTGTATTATATGCTGGAATGTAACACTGATGTGAAGATATCTGCAGGGTCACCAAATTTTTTGCTCCAGTGGGCTTGCCAAGGGCAGCAACTAGTCCCTGTAATCAATCTATTATGAGACAAGATGGCACACCTCAGAGTTCAATGGTTTATGGGCAATCAATGTCTGCTGTCGGTATTGTTAATCAGTCCGGTCGGTCCGTACATGTCAGAGATATGGTTGTGGTTGCATGCACGCACTCACGGACACGAAAATCGAGTCCAAATCCATTAGCCCCTGTTTCGGACTAACTCCAATGGGGGCTAATAAACCTTTATAAAGGAAAGAAATGTTTCCATCTTTCTGCCTCCTGCACGTGCCGCTGCCAACATTTGGCTTCCCATTGGGTGACCTTGGGGAGCGGTAAGTTGAAACAACTGCATGCAGTAGTTAGAGACTTTTTGGCCATTTGTGGGATCAAAGATCGCGGTGCAGACACGCCCCATGTTAAAGGAGGCTGTCTGATGCAACAGTACATCTGCCAGCACAGATTTAGTGCCAGTTCTCAATGACCCATTAATCTATGCTAGTGATATTGGCACCTTCATCAGCTCAGGTTGTACATCAACCTTGTGGCCAGCTTCATTGGCAACATTCAGGCATTATAGAATGCTTATATCAGCTTTCAAGACTGTTATTTTATCCTTATCTTTACTGTCGCTGAACACTTCGTACAAACTCTCAAGTGGGAGCATTCTTCCTTGATATTGTGGGTATGGAATGGAACTGCTGGTGATTTTTTTCATTTTTGACTACCAGTCTTTCTTCAATGAATGCTTCAAGACTCTGCTTTCCAAATTATTTGGCATTCAGAAGGGAGTCCTGAATTGTATCAACTAGCAGAGTATCCACCCTGTGTGCGATCTTGTTCCAACCGTGCAACATGTTCTTCTGACGCATACCATTATTTGGGCGGTGTATAGGCAACTGACAGCTCTGTATAGGCACAAAAAAAGACAACCCAGGTTCCGTGCAAGAAGCAATAACATATCTTACCTTAACCACTTTACCTTGAACCTCGGAGCCGATCTTTCCTGTTTGGAGTGGAAGGTACGAGGTGGTATCCTCTTCCAGAATAATCCCGTCTCGTCGGCGTTAAAAACTTGCTCCGGAATAAATCCCTTCACCTCGATTAGTTCCATGAGCTGCTGCAGTGGATACTTTATTGCAGCATCATGATCACCCGATGCTGCTGCCCCGACTAATTTTACATCATGGAAGCCGAATCCTCTTTTGTATTTTTCAAACTAGCCATTGCTGGCATGGAACGTGTGGGTAGCCGTGGTTGAACTGGATCCTTGAGATTGGTTAACAAGTTTCAGGAAACGCTTCTTTTGAGCTTATTTGACTGGGATGCTGGAAGAGCGAAGAACCACCATCACAATGCTGAAGTGGCGATTGTTCGGTCAAAACACCGGTGAAGTGACGAGATTTGAGAATGGGTGTTTCAAAAAGGGGGTTCAAGTCCTGGTGTCAGAAAATAAGGGTTTGAGAATGGATATTTGAGAACACGGGTTCGAGTCCGGGTGTTGGAAAATAAGGGTTTGGAAATGAGGTTCGAATACGGAGTTGGAAAATGAAGGTTTGGGAATGAGGAAGAGAACAATGGGGACGGTTCTACCTACTGTACAATCATTGACTCTGCAATGGCGGCTCACAAGACGTCGCATTGTCACCTCCAGACAACCAATGTAACGACTCGATCTTTTCGCCCAATGTCATAATCTTTCTTTGCCCTTTGGCACAACTAACTTGGTCCATTGCTTTATGCTTTGGCTCATTAAAAGTGATGCACGAAAAACAAAAAAGGCACATGAAGGGAGAATGACCGTACGCACAAGGGACGGACGCAAACGATGACTCATCTCAGCTCAAAAACCACAAATGATTGAAATGAAATGTTGCGATAAAATCAGAACACAATAGGTTGCCCACGATTGGTCAAAACCCATGATATTAGAGCCCTCCATATTCGACGGTTTACTATACACTGCTTTCAGAAAGTATTCACACCCCTCGACTGTTGTCACATTTTGTTGTGTTACAGTCTGAATTTAAAATGGATTAAATTTTTTTTTTTTTAATTATCAGCGATCTGCACAAAATACCCCATAATAACAAAGTGAAAACATTTTTTGAGAATTTTTTTTACAGATGAACTGAAAATGAAAAGCTGAAATGTCTTGTGTCAATAAGCATTCCACCCCTTTGCCATGAATATATATATATATATATATATATATATATATATATATATATATATATATATATATATCTAAGACCCTAAGACCCTCGGGAGAGGTAGTAATTTGGTCAAATTTCAGATTGCTGAACGTGCGACTTCAGCATTAACCACCTTATTCCATTTGAACATTCACTGTAAGGAGGAATCCATTTATTACTTCCGCACCAGAAGAGGGCGTGGGGGGAGGGTAATTATTGAGAAAAGAAGGAATGATGATCAGAGAGAGAGAAAGGAAGGGTAGGAGAGTTTGGAAGGAGTGGAGAGAGAAGGGAAAGAAGTCATGGAGGAGATGTAAGGAAGGAGAGGGAAGGGGGCATTTGGAGCATTTGGAGGGTGAAGCAGGGGCTCAACATTTCTGCTATATTTGCATACTTATTTAAATAGATGGAATTTCATGGTGTATGCATCGCATTTTTCTTTTGCAATGCTGAGCACAGTGTTGGTGATCCCATATAATATGGTGTACCTTTGGAAGGGGCTTTGTAGCTCTGCTGATCCGCTGCGGGTTTGAAGAAGAGTCGATCTCATGGCCGTTCTCAGCTCCGGCAGCGTGTATAAGAATGCCAAATGAAATATAGATGGGGGCATACATAATTGAACGGGCACGTAATGTCCTCGGGGGGGTGGTAAGCTTTGTTCTGTCGTCTGTGCGTCACATGGCAGCATAATGCAAACTCTTTGCAGCATATTATTTATTTGTTTGCTTTCTAGCAGCAGCGATTTTTACACACACACACACACACACACACACACACACACACACACACACACACACACACACACACACACACACACACACACACACACACACACACACACACACACACACACACACACTGTAATACATTCCAAACCGTTATGCACAAAGGTCGTGCCAGTTTAAGCAGCATTGCACTGGCGTTCACATTCCGATGCTTTAGCCTGTGTCACCAACTCCACCTTTGTCAAATCCTCTCTATTTCCACCACATGCAGACACCTCTTTCACCCGAAGCATACATTTAACATTTATTCATCATGAAGGTTGTTTTGTTTTTTTCTCATTTATTCCAAAACTCAAGTCCTTGTTGAGCAATGACTCATTAAATGGCGGGAGCGTAAGTGTCATACGACCTTGACAATCAATGCCCCGAGAATGCTCATTACTGTATGTAGCAATACGTGTACGGGGTGTTGCTGCAAAACCAAACTTGTGCAGAAGTGGTCATGCTTTTTGTTAGAAATGTTGTTTCCTTGGACTGTGAGCAATTTTATGTGAGATGTGAATACAGTTGTTAGGTAAGCAAATATGTTAGCGTTTTTGACCCAAACACTAACACAGCTTTTGCAAATTAACTGTGGAACATGCTAGAAAACAGCTACTGTATTTCTATGTACCTCCAGTGAAAGTGATATATTTGTTGACATGTTTGGTGTGCCCATCTGAGCACTTCGCTCATGATGCCGTGAACCCAGGTTCAAATGTAATATCTTCTTTGGTGGTTTGTGCATCGTCTCACAATGTACTCCATCGTGGGATAAGTCTCATAATATCCTTGTAGTCGCATGTTGTATGTGCACTAGCTCGACCAATAGCTGGAGACACTTCACCTGAAACTGATAGCGAGTGCCCGCAGCAGGGCATTGCAATGTACAGTCACAAAACCCACAGCAGACAACCTACATGCCTGGTTTTGGCTTAATGGTTAGGGTGGTGAGCTTGGGATCCTAAGGTCCTGAGTTCAAATCCTGCTTGGTGTTGAATTAATACCAGGTGGGGTTGACAGCCTGTCATCTTTCTGAGGTCGGCAAAGTGAGTACCATCTTGCTGGGATGATTGAGCCCTTCGAATATCCTGTGTCAGAATGGTGACCCGTCCAGGATTGTGCCCAATAGCCGAGGAGACTGCTTTGGCAGCACCGATGCTCTGTGGAGAGCATGGTCCCAATAGATGGATGGATGGAGGCAACCCTCGACTGTAGACCTGTGCATGATTTAGGCTGTCAGCAGTGAGCATCAGGTGCACCAAACTGTACTTATTTACAGAAACTAGTATCTAGTATTTAAAGTTAGGACTTGGTATGCTACACCATTCAAGGCACTTGTGGCTGAGTGTGTGTGCAGAGATGGTAAGTGCTTTGTTTGGTGCATAAAAGAACACAATGTGCATTTTACATCACCTACTGCAATAATCTGATACAGCCTGGTCGATGAATGACATCATAACACCACAATGCAACAATATTATAAAGTCGCCTACCCACTAGCATGAGCCAAGACGACGAGCAAGCAATGGAGCAAAGCATTACAAAAGCACTGCAAAACCATCCATACCGGTGGAAAAGAGAAAACAAATGGGAGCATAATGCAATAAAAGCTCTCAGAATGAAATCTCCACTTCACAATAATAGAAAGTTTTTTGGTGAAACACAGGCACATTCATAATTCCTGTGCTGTATATTTCCCCGCGGGCCGGTGCACTCTTACTGGGGTTCCAGGGACAGCTTGCGGTGTTTGCACGAATTTAACAAGCACTTGATGCTGCTCCTCGCTATGCTTGGCCAAGGACATCGACCTGGCTGGAACGTTTAAATATTTTTAGTTCTTCACCGGCCAGAGGGTCAGCACTTGGGTTAAGATTTTTTTTGCCAAGGAAAGACTCGACACGACGGAGGATGCCCAGTGGGTGGCTGGCTTTGGAGGCCAACTTACATTATTTATCAAAGTACATTATTTATCGTCTCACTTGTCGAGATTGTGGATTGCAATGTGTTGGTAAAACTTATCAATGTTTGCATCAACATTTGAATGGACATAGGTCTGCTGTATCATCTGGTATTAAGACTCATTTAT
>NC_140974.1:61987679-62147679 GCF_056783735.1 Eptatretus burgeri
AGCTGAATTTCAACACCCACGTGGATGCATCTGTCAAAAAACCTAACTCCACCAATGCATTATTGCATTGAAACTTCAGCTGATGCAACCGTAGAATTAAGAAGGCCACATTCACAACTTATGTCCGGCCAATCGTGGAATATGCTACAATAACATGAGATCCTCACATTCGGCGTAACATCAAGAGCTTGAGATAGTCCAGCGTAAGGGTGCTCGTTATGCCAATAGTAACTATGGTCCTACCAGCAGTGTCATGACTGCTTGAAGAACTACAATGGCCCACCTTCGAGAGTAGACGACTCCAAAGCAGTCTTGCCTAGATGTACTGCATTCGCAATGACCTGCTGGACATCAGGTGGAGTAAATACCTCACTGAAGCCTCATCACGTACCAGAGGACATGGATCCCGCTTCATGACACTGAGCCGCAGTACACAGGTATATGCCTCATCCTTCTTCCCCCATATCTGCAGGGATTCGAACCACCTGGAAAAGGACCCTGCCACTTCATCCTCCCTCGACACCTTCAAAACCACGTTGCAGGGGCTAGCTAGATGAGATTACATCCGGCCTTTATTTTTACTCGCACATGTATATATTTGCACAATTTGGTTGCATCAGCAATGTTCCACACCTGCGCATAACCACAATGCGGTAAACTTCATCTTGATGAATCAGCACTTGTATGGAATAAAGGAAGGAAGGAGGGATTGAACAAAACGGGGTATATTAAAACAGCACATTATTACAGCTTGCGGAGACTGCCCAGAGATGTCCATGGGGGTGGAGAGGGGAAGGGGTTTGGGATGAGATAAGTGTGAGGGCAGGGGGAGAGAAGGCAGCGTAATGGGAAGGAAGGGGAGAGGAATGGAAGGGCGATAAAATGCACCCAAACAGCAACATTTTCTTTTTAACTGCTGGGTTCTATATAAAACTGGGTGGGAGCATTTAAAACCCATGTTATCTGCCTGGCAAAGGCTTGTCTGCATGCATGCTCACACATTCAGTGACCTTTGCACCCCTCTGGCCAGCTCATTCCAAATCTGATTCATACATGCTACACTCTGGGGAATTCAAAACAAAACTGTCAGTCCTTAACAGAGAAGGAGGAGTGGGGATGAGGAAGAGGAGGAGGGGTGGTTGGGAGAGAGAGGGGGAGAGAGAGGAAGGGGAGAAGAAAAGGGGGAGAGTGGAGGGGAAGAGGGGGAGGAGTGGGGAATGAGGATGAGGGGTGGGAGAGAGAGGGCAAGAGAAAAGGAAATGGGAGGGAGAGGGGTGGGAGAAAGGGGGAGGGAGAGGGATGGAGGAGGAAGAGGGGTGGGAGAGAGAGGGAGGGGTGGGAGAGAGGGAGGGGTGGGAGAGAGGGAGGGTGTGGGAGAGAGGGAGGGTGTGGGAGAGAGAGGGAGAGGGGTTGAAGAGAGAGCGAGAGGGGTGAGAGAGAGGGAGGGGTGGGAGAGAGAGTGAGAGGGGTTGAAGAGAGAGGGAGAGGGAGAGGGGTGGGAGAGAGAGGAAGAGGGTGGGAGAGTGGGGTGAGAGAGGGGTGAGAGAGTAAGAGTGATGAGGGGGAAAGGGGGAATTCTGGCAGATGTAATGTGCAATTTAACATCCATCTAAGAGATGGCACACACATAGATGAATCACTCTGCCTGTGAAGCACAAGGATGACAGCTTATAGCTGGGTCGGGATTCGAACCCAGACTAGACAGCTCAGAGCGAGTGTGTATACCTCTCGGCTATCCTGCTGTGATGTGGTGAATTATTGGTTTGAAACAACTGAAAACATTTTTATCTCCGCCACCGAAGGCAAAGGAGGTTATGATTTCACCCCTTTCTGTCTGCTTGTTTGTCTGTTTGTTTGTGTGCAGGATCTCTCAAAAAGTTGTGGACGGATCCGGATGAAATTTTGTGGACCGGTTTGCTGTGTGACAAGGACGAACTGATTAGATTTTGGTGAAGATCTGGATGCGGATCCGACTACGAGAATTTTTTAAGTGATTCTTCACCATTGAGAGATAGGGCTCAAAAACGATATATAGTACGCTATCTCAAAAACTTATTGGGCCAGATATGTTCTTGTGGATCAGGCATTACGGGGCAGAGGTATGCGCTCTACCGAGTGCCCTTCTCATTTACTCATTGTAATCTATATTAATATTTCAGCATGCCCCTTTCTTTGTTCCACCATCAGATTTTTGTTACTGCATGAAATGAAACAAGATTTGGCACATATACTAATGATATTATTGTCTTTCTTAAGAAGCCCCTCAAAATTCGTTTTGATGCATTTTCACAAACTCCAACGGATTCCATTCAAATTCGGTACGATTATGGCTTTTGGTCCAACTTAGGTCATTGGCTATAAATTTCTTCCATAACACTTCCGATATTCGAAAAAAATCGATAAATCGATATCCCTTATGGGATTTTCCATTCAAATCCACTCAAGTTTAAGGCTTACGGGGGACGCAAATTTCCACTTTGCCCTGGGCGCTGTTTACCTCCGCTACGCCAAGCTGTTTGGGTTAGGGTTTGGGTTAGTGTTAGGGTTAGGGTTAGGGTTAGCTACACTAACCCTAACCCTAACCGCTAACCCTAACCGCTAACCCTAACCGCTAACAGCTATTCAGGAAATTTGCAAGAAAGCCCGAGCAACGCTGGGCATTACTACTTGTCATCGAATATATTTTGCCTTCGTAACTCAGGATGATGTCTCTATGGAGAAACGTGCCGTGGTATCGCCATGGAAGCTTGTATAGATCGAAGCTTGAAGAGCGCTCCAAGTGAGCACTCCAATGAAACGGTTGAAGAAACTTTTTAAAATGAAATGTTTAGTTTTTTTTATCTGTATCTTTCTATGTCGAAATGATGGGTTGTTTAATGAAAGAAGATCGTACAAAAAGGGGAAACTTCGAAATAAAATTGCACATTTTCAGCGAGTGAGACACCACCCGAGGGACCGCACGCACGACAACATGGGACCAAACGTGGATGAGTAGGGCCTGAACTTTGTTCAAGTTGATCTATATATTCAGAGATAGTGCGAATACTTTTGCCATGTTTGGCAATGGCTTGGAAAAGAACAACCAAGCTCGCCATGTGGCTTAAGTACTCAAGCAAGCACTCCAATGAAAGGGTTGACAATAACAGCTAGCTTGGTCAGTGATTAGCAATTGCCGATAGGTTATATAAACACCATGCATCCGGAGATGCCCAGAACGTCAAGCAATGTCCGAATTGGACAAATGAATACTTTTTATAGCATTTGGAACTGCTGATAAGTTTCATTATGGAGCATAAATTTTGTAATTTGGCTCAGAATAAGAGATTCTCGAGGTTATGGCATGTGGGGAAATGAAATAAAGTGATGAACGCTGGCATCTCCAGGCGTTTATAAGCATTGTAATTTATCCAGCGATTCACAGGTATGATGGTCCAGCATGAGTGAGGAAAGTGAAAAAAAACGTCGTAAAGAAACTGTTGTGGCCTCTTCCAAATCAAAGAATTATTGAGCAGCCCAAAAAATGGTGAATTAAGACCCCAGTGAGCTGAGCGAGGGACGGCGAGGTGACCAAGGATGAGCCTTGATAAAGGATAATTAAATAAGGCCGTTAATCCTATATATTATTTCTGTTAACATCTGCGCGTAATTTGACGTTTCTCCTCCGAAACTGCCTGACGAATTTTCTCCACTTTCAGCATGCGGGTGGTCTGTGGTCTCATGAACATCATGGTCTATGCGAGATCGTGCCAGACGGACAGGTTTGGGAATTTTTGGCGATTTTCTAATTTTTACATTCGTTTGCATGGCGACGTGTGACGTCACCGCTGAGAGGCGTAATGACGTCATGACATCATCGGTCATTCGCTAACGTCATTACGTCTGTCGTCCACAGACTGTCACCGCTGAGAGGTATAATGCCACTCCGAGAAAACAGCATCTGCAGTAAAACCCTCTTCTACACATGCTGACTACCTCAGAAGGTGAATTTGACACACAAAAAAATGTAACAAGAAACATTGTATTTAAAGAAATTCGATAAATCACATTGTGAACACTGGATATATTGACGTCCGAACGAATCCTCACTTTCAAAACTTCGCGTAAAGCGCAGGTTTGGCTAGTTATCTTAAAAAGGTCAGGTCAGGTCAGGTATGGGAGCATGTGCCAGAACAGCGCGTCACTGCGTCCACTTTCCGCCGGTACTCCAGGGGCCTCCGTCTGGCCATCCCCCAGGCAGATGCCAGGCCCATCCCCATCTCCTTGAGATGATGGTCAACCTGCTGCAACCACGAGGCACTTGGTCGGCCCACTGGCCTCCTCCACTCACGACACTCCCCCCCCCCCCCCCTGAGAGAATCTGGTGAGCAGGATCAGCGTCAGGAAAACGAACGACATGTCCGTATAGACGCAACTGACGCTCATGGACTATGCAGGTAACAAATCTCATCCGAGTCTCTCTCAGCAACCGCTCGTTGGACACAAAATCCGACCAGCGATAGCCAAGGATTCTCCGAAGAGACCTGGTACCAAAGGAATTAAGTCTCCGTCTCAGATCCTTGGTCAGAGTCCAAGTCTCGCATCCATAGAGCAAGACTGGAAGTACCAAGGACCTGAAGACTCGGACTTTCATCCTCCCGCACAGGTACCGGCAGCGCCGCACCCCATGATCCAGTGAATCCATGACTCCCCAGGCCCGACACAGACGTCTGTTGACTTCTGACTCACAGCCAGCAGAGACATGAAGATCACTGCCAAGGTAAGGGAATCTCTCCACGACCTCAACATCTTCATCACAAACAGACACAGACAGGACAGCAGCATCCAAGATGTCACCGAAAGCCTGGATCTTAGTTTTGACCCAAGAAACCCGTAATCCCAGCGGCTCCGACTCCTCATTCAGCACCTCGAGGGCCCCCAAAAGGATATCTAAAGTCTCCGCAAAGATGACTACATCATCTGCAAAATCAAGGTCCGAGGCTGCAAGCAGCCCCTGCCGAAACTCTCGTCTGTGTTGGGTGAGGACACGAAGAGCAAGGATACGGTCAATCGTTGACCTCTTTGGTGTAAAGCCTGACTGCTCTGGATGCTGGTGCTCAAGCAGATGGTGGCGAACCCTATGAAGAATTATCCGAGCAAAGACCTTGCCCGGCACTGAGAGCAGCGTCACCCCTCGGTAGTTGTTGCAGTCTTGGCGATCACCCTTCCCTTTCCAGAGAGGAACAACAAGGCCCCTCTTCCAATCAGTTGGGATGATGCCTGTGTTCCAGGCAGAGCACAAAACTGCATGCAATGACATGAGTGCAGCATTTCCACCAGCCTTGAGAAGTTCAGCATGGATGCCACAGATCCCTGGAGCTTTGCCCCGTTTCAACCGGTTCACCGCAGCCCGTGTTTCCACAAGCGAAGGTGGACCACAGTTGATTTGAGGGTCAGCAACAGGGATTGTAACACCCTTGACGTCCAACTCGACAGCTGGGGGATCAGCCTGGTACAACCGCTCAAAGTAACCGGCCCAGCGGGCCTTCACTTCAGACTCCTCTGTCAAGAGCCTACCACTCTCTGCTCTAACTGCAGTGCTCTGAGGGATGGGCTTGGATGAACGCAATGTGCGAATTCTCCTGTAAGCGGGACGAGAATCACCTGTCCATAGGTGATGCTCTACCCCCTAACAGATTCCTCGCACATAAGCCTCCTTGTCCACCCTCAGTGCACGTACAGTTTTACGCCTTAGCTCCCTGAACAACTCAGCTCTGCCATTAAGCCTGGCCCTGCGACTCTGGTCAATGGTATCCAGTGTCCCTTGAGAGACAAAATTCTTCTTTGCCCTGCGGTGAGTTCCAAGACATCCACCAGCAACATCAAGGACGGTGGTCTTGAAGGCACTCCACAACTCTTCAGGACCCCCCAAGTGTCCACTCAGCCTGTTCGCAAACTCCTCAGCTACTCTCTCATCCCTGAGCTTGCCAACATCCAGCCAAGGCTGGGATGGTACCATTCTCCAGGATTTAAGGTGCAGCTTTAGAGTTGCTACAACAAGCCTGTGGTCAGTATTGAGGAACTGAGCACTCCGGTAGATCCTGCAGTTCTGGATCATCCTCCAGCGACCGTCAATGAGGACATGGTCAATCTCCTTTGCCGCACCGCCAGCGTTGGAATACCAAGTCTAGCAATGAGCTTGTGGGCCCTGAAACCATGAACCAGCCACCCTAAGTCCATGACTTCTTGCAAAGTCAAGGAACTTAGTGCTATTCTGGTTCATAGTTCCTGACCCATGGGGAACAACACACATCTCATAACCATCCCTATCAGTTCCAGTCGATGCATTGAAATCCCCCAAGACTACAAGTGTATCTCATCTGGGGCATTGATCAACCACAGACTCAAGCGTGGCGGAGAATGTGACCTTCACGGTGAGATCACTCGCCTCAGTCGGAGCATAAACAGAGACCAGGGAAATGACACCTAAGGAGTGACGAATCCTTAATCTCATAATATGCTCGTTGACCGGTGTTACCTCAATTATCATTGGGGTCAGCTTATTGGACACAGCCACAGCAACTGGTTGGGTATGACAACCATCAGAGCGACCAGACCAATAGTAGGTGTAACCACCCACCATTATCTCGCCGCAATCCGGTCTCCGAACCTCAGAGAGAGCTGCTATCCCGATCTCCAAACGCTTGAGCTCAGATGACAACAGAAACAGGTGATCATCCTCTCTTTGGGATAGGACATTCCAGGCACCCACCCGAAGGGACCGCCTCAGGTTAACCCAAGGAGACCGCCGTCTGGTGGATGACACCTCAGCACCACTCCGACACACTCTCCCGCAATCTGACCCAGGGATGTTACCCCGTGGTTTCCCTCCTATCATCAAAGATTGGGGGTCCCGAAGGCTTTGCCCCAATTCCGTCATCCAGTGAGCTGCCCTGCGAAGGGAAGCTGCACAGGAGGTACTCCCACGGAGTGGGTTTTCAGATTTTTAAAATGCTTTTCGTGTGTTTTGTGGAACGAAGGGTTTGTTGGTGGCCGGAGTGAAAATCCTGCCACCAACCTCCTAATAAAAAAGTAACCCAACTGCAGGAGGACATCCGCAGACACAGTTTGGCACTAGATATGGATGGCCGTTGGCTCACATGGAGCTCCTCCGCCCTTTGACAGGTTTTGTTTTTAATCCTGCTGGGTGTCCATATCCAAACACCCTCCTCACCAGAAAACCTGGTGGGGGAGACGGTTTAGTCGCCGACAACCCGACCATGGAACAAGTTAGTACAGGTTTACATGGTACCTGTAGCAGGTCACAGATCTAACCTGATCTGACACATCTTAAAAAGGGGTGTTTTAATTAACCCAAGCACCAAATTTCCATTCATTCACTTCCTTGGAGTTCCCCAAGTATGCATGCAAAGTTTCAGGCTGATAGGTTTCATGGTTTTGGAGGTATGGAGGACACACACACACACACACACACACACACACACACACACACACACACACACACACACACACACACACACACACACACACACACACACACACACACACACACACACACACACACACACACACACACACACACACTGATTGTGACATTTTGTCATCAAATTTTCAACAAACATTTATTCTGAGAAGATGAAGAACACCAGTTGATAGGAATTATTAATTTATTTATTTTCGGTGTTTTCGTCAAGTTTAGTTTGTGTACAATGAGGAAGCAGACGGGTTTGTATTTTGAGATGCTCTTTAGTTGTTTTTTTTTATTTGTCTTGTTTGTCTTAAGAGTGTTGTGAAGCATGAAGATTCATGAAACACGTTCTGAAACCAATTTGGGTTAAAGCGTTCGCCTATACAACAGTCAAAAAGTCCCACCCCTTCAACTTCACCTACCCCCTCCCCAACACCCCATAATTATTTTCTGTTTTCTAAATGGCATCAGAAATCTCTCACCTCTTGCATCCACATCAAAGAAATTCAGCCACAGCAAAATGCTCATCGAAGATAACAAACCTGGCTTCTCTTCTGAATGCATTTTGAAGTCTCACCTCGTGTTTGGAGGAATGTGCAAAACTGGCTGGAAAATACATTGAAAAGGATGAACATCTGTGCTCAGTTTCACTTCATGGTCGTAGAGGGAAATGTTTGAAGGGAAAACAACCTTCTGACATCCCCCCCCCCCCACTTGCTTTCTTCCTCACCTACCCCCTCCAAAAGAAGTCCCATTCCTTCCCATTTCCTTCATATTCTTGTTCTCTCCAAACCTTGCTCTTTTCTCCCTTATTCTTCTATTCCTTTGTCTCAATTGAACTACTTATCCCCATTATTTTTGTGCGTATGAAAAGACACCAAATGACTGCAGATCACCAGTCCTCCTGATACAAAATCTTCTAGGATGTTTTACTTTTTCTTCCAAGCAAATAAGATCGTCCTTAGATTGCTCCAGAATCTTTGCATAAATGACAAAAACCACAAATGACTCTGGTGCTAATTGCTCCGGTACACTTTGAGATACCACACTGCCATGAGTTCTGACACATGTCCAATTAGTTCCACGGTTTCCCCTTGTCGAAAAAAAAAATTCTGAAGAGTCTGCTGGTTTGTTTCTGCAGTACATCCTGATGAAAAACAAACAAACTTTCTTTATGATGGTAAGCGGCACCCTGGCAGCCAACAACGCCTTGCAGATGAGCAACAATCGACAGCCCACAATTGACACTCGACTGACGAGCAACATGCGAGAGTTGAGCGATGACAGATGAGCAAGTGTCGACCGACGAGCTACAATCAAGAGTCAACAAAGGGCAAGTAAGAGAGTCGAGAGACGAACGAGTCAATGGATGAGTGAGAGTTGACAGATAAAGCATCAACGAGTGGTCGTCGCCAGACGAACAATGGGCACCGAGAGTCGAGAGATGGGCGACGAGCCAATAGATGAGTGAGAGTTGACAGACGAGCAATGGGGGAGAGTCGACAGATTAGCATTGATGAGTGATAGTCACCAGAAGAGTGACGAGAGAGTCGACAGATGAGCGATGGGCACCGAGCGAGAGGTGACAGAGGAGAGTCGACAGACGAGCATTGAGCCAATACATGAGCTGGAGTTGACAGGTGAGCGACAGTACTCGACGAATGCCAAGCAAGAGTCGACAGGGGAGAGTCAACAGATGAGTGGGAGTTGACAGTCGAGAGTCACCAGATGAGCGGTGAATGCCTAGTGAGAGTCGATCGGTGAGTGATGGGCATGGAGTGAGAGTCGACAAGCAAGAGTCGACAGATGAGCGACAAACCAATAGATGAGCGAGACTTGACAGGTGAGCAATGGTCGATAGACGTACAACAGTTGCCAGACGAGCGATAAACACCGATAAAGAGTTGATAGACGAGAGTCGACAGACGAGTGATGAGTGAGAATCATCATACAAGCAACGAATGCAGAGTGAGAGTCGACAGACAAGCGACAAATGCCCAGTAAGTCGACAGACGAGCAACGATCGAGTCACCAGAAGAACGACAAATTCCTCGTGAGAGTCAGGTCAGGTGAGAATCAACAGATGAGTGAGAGCTGACAGTCGAGAGTTGCCAGACGAGCGATGAATGCCTAGTGAGAGTGGATAGTTGAGCGATGGGCACTGAGCAAGAGTCGCCAGATGAGCAACAAACCAATAGATGAGCGAGACTTCACAGGCGAGCAGTGGTCAATGGATGAGCAATGGTAGCCAGACGAGTGATGAACACCGAGCAAGAGTCGACAGGTGAGAGTCGACAGACAAGTAACGAATGTCTAGTGAGTCGACAGATGAGTGAGAGTCGCCAGAAGAGCGGCAAATGCCTAAGAGTCGACAGATGAGTGAGTCGCTAAACGAGTGGTGAGTGAGAATCGCTAGATGAGCGGCGAAAGCCTCGTGAGAGTCGACAGGTGAGTCGACAGATGAGCGACGAACACCAAGTGAGAGTCGACAGAGGAGCGACGAACACCGAGCGAGAGTCGACAGAGATGAACAGCAGTAGACAAACGAGAGTCGACAGACGAGCGATGAGAGAGTCAAGAGTCTTGCAACAAGCAGCAGTTGGCAGAGGAAGAACAGTCAACAGAAGAAGAACAGTGAACGAATAGCAGTCCTACGACGAATGACAGTCAAATCAAACGATGAATGACAGTCAAACGATGAATGACAGTCAAACGACGAACAACAGTCAGATAACGAGCGACAACCTCACAAGTGCCATAAAGGGCGACGCAGCTTTCTGTGATTTGTCTAATTTTTGATTTGCCCTCGCCGCAGCACCACCACGCCGCCCGGCGCTCTGGCTAATTACGCCGCTAACGAACGCCGCAGTAAAGCGAGCAATTAGCACGTGTAATTAAACGCGATTGCCATCATTCCCGTAATGAGCGGGGATGACAACGCCCGGCAGCCTTCTGCTGGTTCGCACGACCCCGCCGCCTCGACGAGGCGCACTCGGAGGCTGTCAGGGCGCCTCGTTAAACTACGCACTGTCACTTCCATCAGTGGCGGCGAGGTGTACCGGGGATGGGGAGGGGGGGGTGAAGGAGTGGGGGGAGCATGGAACGGCCGTGGCATGGTGTGGACTTAAGGGCACCATGTTCACGAGGCAAATGGCGGTTTAAAGTGTCGGTTTTCAGACTGAATGGCACGTTCGGGTAATTTGTGGTTTATTTGGAAGTGTCAGTTCTGCACGCATTTCTCTGCTCCACTGGCGATAAACTGGGGGGGTTCTCGTCAAGGAAAAGGACTGTATTTTGAATAGCTTCAGGAAAAGAGGTGAGGAATCTGAGCGGCACCAGGACAACAAGGATCGACGAAAGAGAAAATTCAAATTGAAAAAAAAAAAAAAAGCAAGGATCTCACAATGGATGATTGTGAGTTTCAAGTTTGGGAAGAGACAGGAATGAAAGGTGCAGAGTTAAATCAAGCCACACATCCTCGCTCCTCACCACGCCCCTGCCCAACCCACTGGTGAGATTAAGTCGATAAACTGATAGATTTAATTAATGTGGTGTTAATAGAGCACAAGCATGAAATGCCAAATGGCCTCCTCCTGTGTCCAAGTTCCTTGTATATATACCTTCTTCAAGGGAGAGGACGTGTATGGAGCATCTGGGGTGGGGGGAGGTCAAACGTTCTGCAACAATTGCGTACATAATAAACAGACATACCTACCAGGTATTTGGATTACAACGCAAAACAAGCACGATGAGGCAAATATCTTCTTTTTTTTTATCGTGGCCGATTCTCTTTACACTGCATTCCTTGCGGTTACATAATGATTTGCAAAAAAAGAACTTAAGTGCACGGTTCTGCAGAGGTTGCAACTGGTTGGAAAATTGATCGTCTCTTGCACAGAAAATTTCACAGATATCAATAACCAGAGCGCGGTGTATCAAGCCAATGGTGGAGGGGTAGGAGGGGGGGAGGAGGAGGGGGAGGAGGACGAGGAAGAGGTAGGGGGAAAGACCGCAGATGAAATTAAACCCGAACAGCCGTGACCACATGACCCCATCATGGAAACGCTCCGCCGTTTGTCCTTCAACTGGCCAGGGTGCTTTCGCCAACCCAGCTAAGCAATATGAGTTTAATATTTCTGCCCAGTGGCCGCCTGGGAGGAACGGGCGATGCATATTTTATGAGCTAATAAACAGAAATAATGCAGGCAAAATATGGAAAGCGGCGCGCCTTGCCTTCTGCCATGCGCGTTCCTCCATTCATCACTTTTTCATTTTGTGTGTACTCGCTGCGCACCGGGATGCGACCGCCGGGCGCCCCATCTTCCCCATGGCCTAACCTGGCCCGGGGTTTGGCCCATTGAGCTTGGAACAAAATGCGGCGTGCTGTGGTCGTCACAGCTGTTTAATGTTTTTTTTTTTCAGCAGCAGCAGCTGCTGTTAGTATTAGGGGTAAATGTAAAGTTTTTTTTTTTCGTTTTTTTATAAAAGGGGTTATCATTCTGTTTCATGCTCCTTTTGTTTCTGTATTTTCTGATGCCACTGCTTTTCTGCTGCTCTCGCCGAGACTCTGGCATTGTCGAGGTAGGGTAGACTAGCTCTTGGGTGACACTTACTGCATTGGGTGGCACTCACCCAGCAGGGTTACCAGATTGGTGGCCATGAGGGTCCAGCAAATATTTCTGCAGAAGCTCTAGTCTCCTGTAGCAGGGGATAGAGGAAAGGGAAGGGATATCATCTCAGGATGGTCGACATTAAATTCCTTTAAGCTCCTGCTCTAACCACATGAACTATGAACTACGTACCTGCGGCGGCTTGTGTTTCTATAACTGCCAAAACAACGTACGAATAGGTGTGTGGTGGAAAGTAATTTTTACAAATCAGCATATTCTTCTTCCGTCTACATTTTCGAAGTTTAAAGCATTACTGATATTTGACACGATCTCAAATTGGTCTCAGGTTTACAATCAAAACTGCCACGCCACTGTCCAAAGGACTAGAGCACAGCCATCCATGGAGAATGAGTTCCAGGCACAGTAGGAACTGAAAGCCCGATATGTAATTTAAGTCTCTTTTTTTAATCCGGCGCTTAATGAAAGTCGGGGCATGGGGTGAAAGCTGATGTGAGCCTGGAGGTGGAGATGGAGTCTGAGGGTGGGGAAGGCGATGGGGAGTGTGGAAGGAGGGAAAAGGAATGGAGGAAACGTAGTGCCTTTGATTGCTTTGCAAAAGCCAAAGACCCTGGCTTCGACCTGGTTCTAAATTGGAGGGTGTTGGGCTTTCAGGGGTGAGCGGGTTAAAGAAATGGTCATGGCATTAGATCTGGGAAATATGGGCACAACATATGCATAACGGCATCAGCAGTTCGAGCGTGTTCTCACATTTGCTACCTCTGCCTTCGCCTTCATCCGTCTCTTTTGCTTGACCCACCTCTACCGTTCTATCTTCTTCTTCCTCCCACTTTCTGCCGCTCTCTTTGTCTCCAATTACGACCTTTGGCTCTACCATTTCCAAAATACTATTCAAAGGATATTTTAGCTAAAACAAATGACGAAGAACAGACTAAGAATTTCATTCCAAGATGAAAGATCAGTGAGTCAACAATCCAAAAACCCTATGCAACTGCAGAACCCTTTCAAAACAAGGTGCACGCTCATAGTTCCAGACCACTGGGACATTAAAATGCAGGATAGAAACCCGAGCATTGCAGTAAACTGTGTTATGGTATTAACATAAAGAAATAAATAAATAAGAAAAAGACGTTGTGCAGAGCATGATACTTGCAAAATCCATCCCCCTCTCCAAAGGTTGCCATGGATACATGAAATTGTCCATTTCATTAAGATTTAAATTGACAATCTTAATCAAAGCTCAGGTCAATCGGATGAAAATTGATTATTTTTCAGATTGAAATTGATGATTTTAGAAGCTTGACCTTGAGTTGACCTTTTGACCTCAAAAATAGTTGGTTTCCCAATTCAGTGATGGACTATGCAAATCCTGTTCAAGTTTCAAGTTAATAGGATGTAAATTGAAGATTTTGCAGTTGAAAATTTATGATTTTAGAAGTTTGACCTTGAGTTGACCTTTGACCTTTTGATCCCAAAAATAGTTTGTTTCCCAATTCAGTGATGCACGATGAAATTGCTGTTCAAGCTTCAAGTCAATCGGATGAAAAAATGACGATTTTAGAAATTCGACTTCAAGATGACCTTTGACCTTTGACCTCAAAATCAATAGGCTTCTCAGTTGAGACTACCTCTACAACTTGGTGAAATTTTGTGATCAGTTTTAATTTGTGACCTGTAGGCGATTGACAGACAGACAGAGAGAATAACAAAATCAAATGACCAACATACTTGAAAAAAAATCTTCGATTTTTCAAGTAACGAGAGAGTTCATAGAATACCTTACCCAGTTAAGTCTTGAGAAGAAGGACATGGGAGGGGTCTGTAAGTGGCAAATCTGATTGGTCGTGATGACCTGAAATGCTGTAATATTTTGTCCAAGTCCTGCGAAAACGGAAGGGTTTTGACAGTGCCAATAAAGCGATTTGTGTTCTCCAGTGTTCAAGTAAATAATTCATTTTCAATAAAATCAAGAAATTAAAGGTTGTTGACTAAAGAGAATTGAAAATTTACTGTTGTTGATGCAACATCTTTTACACCACTTTATTTAACACATTACATTTGTTATTAGTGCTTGTTGTTTGTGTCCATTATGACGTCCTTAAAAGCAGTAAATTTCCCGTTTGGAATGATCTTCAATTTTGTTTGACTACCGGACAGGCAGACAGACTGAAAAAATATTATCTCACTCCTGTGTTTGCACATGCACAATCGGCACATGCACAATCACAAACCGTACAATTTGTCAATTCCAGAGCCAAAGTAATGTTAATCTACAGATTTATGTGCAAAATATAACATTCAATTTAAATGAAGTTGTTCCTCTTTCATAAACTGACTTTTGTGGACAGAAAGACAGGCGGGCAGACAGAAAGTGAACCAATTGCTCAACCCTGCTTTTTGCTTTGTGCGTGTGGAACTAAAGTCAGATTTTTCTTATCCTTCACCTCACTCGTCCCAGCCATTTCTACCTTTTTACTCACAATACTTCTTTGAATACCTATTTCGTCTTTAGCTCTGCCACCGAAGGTATAACAGAGGTTATTTTCACCCATGTCTGTCTGTTTGTCTGTCTTTGAGCAGGAATATCTCAAAAATTCGAAGTGGATTCGGACAAAACTTGATGGAAAGGTTGGGTATTTGACCAGGATGAATTGATCACATTTTGGTGAAGATCCCAATCCGGATCTGACAATTTTTTAAGCTTCGGCATTGAGTGGTAAAGGGTGATAAACGATATCTGGCACAATATTTCAAAAATTTGTGGACGGATTCAGACGAAACTTGGTGGACACGATGGGTGTGTGACAAGGACGAATTCGTTTGATTTTTGTGTAGATCTGGATCTGGCATTGTCGAGGTCAGATCTGGCATCTGACAGAATACGAGAATTTTTTATATTTTTTAAGTGATTCTTCCCCATTGAGAGATAGGGCCAAAACCAATGTATAGCACGATATTTCAAAAATATCTGGACGGATTATGACAAAACATGGTGGATGAGTTAGGTAGGTGACGAGAACAAGCCGATTCGATTTTGGTTAAGGTCCGGATGTAGATCCGGCCTATCAGTGGGATACAAAACGTAAACTGTTAACCTGGCGGAGGTATGCTGTTCTAATTTTTTTAAGTGAAGCACTGTCCTAACCTCTATTACTCTTCCGGGGACATGATCCTTGCTGCTGTTCTTCTTTAAAAACAAAAAAACATCACACTATTCATATGCGAGGTCTCATTTCGGGAGAAATGCTTGTTAAGTCTGGTCTTCTGGAAAGGGGTTTGTAAGTTATGGTCTCTTATGGTGGCCTGGGAATATGCATTTTGATTCCCGAAATGCGTGTGCTGTCACAAATGATCGCTTGCGGGCCCCACGAGACCGGCGAAATTAAAATAACAACGGAGCCAAGATTCTGTTGAAAGATGATAGTGCATTTGACATGCCATTGCCATTATCGATGTCAAACAGTGAGAAGAAGCAGCCAAAACAACAAGACGGTGCCAGAAAACGAGGTCACATTGAAGTAAAAGCCAATTCGTGAACGAGGGAAACTTTACATTGATAATGGAAAAGCTATGGCAGGAATAATGTCAGCACATTAAACTTTGAATTATTTATTCATTTCCAGTTGGAGATTCACTCCTTAAACCATAAAATGATGACCTCCTCATATAGCGGTGGTAGAAGAGGAAGGTCAAAAGACAATGTACGATCTCTCATGACACCACAACCCACAAACAAGACTGTGCAAGCAGTTGTAACAGCCAGCTTAAAGGATTTTACCCCAAAAAGGCAAACCTCATGATTCAATGCACAGCTTGCACAGTACTAGGATAACAGATTATAGCCGGATCCCATTCCTCAAGGGGTAGAACAAATGTGCCACCGCCAACCTTTTCAAATAACCGAATCCATCAAATCCTGGAATTGTGAAAATGACGATAAAACATTGCTTAGAGAACATGTTTCCTGTAATTATTTTGACAATAACTGGTACAATATTCGAGACAAAGACGAATGAATACATCTTATAGCCTGGTGTTGGCTTAATGGTTAATGTGGCTGGCTTCGAGATCTTAGGGTCTTCAGTTTGAGCCCCTGTTCTGCTGTTAATCCTGGTGTTGGCTTCATGGTTAAGGCAGCTGGCTTCAGATCTTCGGGTCTTCAGTTTGAGCCCTGTTCTGCTGTTAACCCTGGTGTTGGCTTCATGGTTAAGGCAGCTGGCTTAAGATCTTCGGGTCTTCAGTTTGAGCCCCTGTTCTGCTGTTAACCCTGGCGTTGGCTTCATGGTTAAGGCAGCTGGCTTCAGATCTTCAGTTTGAGTCCCTGTTCTGTTGTTAACTCGGGTCTTGAGTTTGATCCCCTGTTCTGCTGTTAACCCTGGTGTTGGCTTAATGGTTAAGGCGGCTGGCTTCAGATATTCGGGTCTTCAGTTTGAGTCCCTGTTCTGCTGTTAACCCTGGTGTTGGCTTCATGGTTAAGGCAGCTGGCTTCAGATCTTCAGTTTGAGCCCCTGTTCTGTTGTTAACTCGGGTCTTGAGTTTGATCCCCTGTTCTGCTGTTAACCCTGGTGTTGGCTTAATGGTTAAGGCGGCTGGCTTCAGATATTCGGGTCTTCAGTTTGAGTCCCTGTTCTGCTGTTAACTATGGTCTTGAGTTTAAGACCTGTTCTCCAGTTAAGGAACACTAGGTAGGTTGATGCAGCCTGTCATCCTTCTAAGGTGAGCAAAATGAGTACCAGCTAACTGGAAACAGGGGGCACTGCATCAGTGGCACAGCTGTGCTTACAGAAAATGATGAAATCAGCATGAGCCATAATAATAATACATTCTTTGAAACATGCCAATAAATCTTATTTCCTTGTTTATTACTGCCTGGAATCATGACATTTCCTTTTAAAAGTCATGGTGCAAGGTTGGCGACTTGCATACGTGAAGCACGTATACTTACTTACCCAGTTATTGAGTAATTATTGCTAATAAATGTTGAACTTTAACCTGCATCGATTCACATCGTCTTTAAGCACATTTCTGTATGCGGGACAAGAATTCACCAAACAAATAATCTGTAAATTTAAGCTGTTTTGATATTGTTATGGATCTGGAAACCATTTGCATTCAACATACAGATGTCCCAAAAGTCAGTTATGTCGTTAAGTGTGTGTGTAGTCAGATCCCCTTCCTTTTGTTTCGTGGGAGAATCAAATGCGTGCGTTGCGATTTCTTTTTTTAGTTAGGTTATTAAATCTTTACATCCAACGAACCCTCCAACGAACAACCATTCCATTCCCCATCACGATCCACTACCCACCCGCTGTCTACAAGCACTCTGACTTGCCAAGGCAGGGTCTTGCAGCCGTTCCTTGCCGCTTCCACCAACGATCCTTCCACAAACGTTGTAACTCTTGCACGACGGCCTGTGCAACTTTGATACTGTGACTCGTCAAGTATGAACCCGCATGGAAGACTGGCTAGGGTTTACCAGCAGGGGCCGTTGCAGCATTGATACTGTTACTCGTCGAGTGTGGGCCCGTGTGGAGGAGTGGCTGGGGTTTCCCGGCACAGGCCAAGGCTCCTGCCCCGGAAAGGTGGGCCGTAGGACCTGTCTAATCAGAGACAGACAGCGAGGTGTGTTCACCAAGGCCCTCCCTGCTGAGGGAGGTCCAATAAAATTCCTGAGCACTCTCTGAGGCAGGTGGTCTTTTTGACGTCTTGGAGAGTCTTTTAAAAGTTATTTCGAAGAGTTTTTGGTGGGCGTCGAGGCGGCGAACATGTCTCTGCTGGCCCTCTACGAGGAAGGGAATAGCGACCCCGACCCCCCTCCATAGATCCCGGCCATTCAGCACCCGAGCTCCACCACGAACCTCGAGTCCCACACGTGCGACTGGGGACCAAACCAGCGACCATTGTCAGGTGCCGCATCGCGAAGCATGCCCTTCCTCTGACGGTCAGGTACACCACCGAACTCTGGCCCCCAGCTTGTCTCTCTAAATGGCTGCGAGGGTCCAATAAAGACTCTGGGTTTATTTTCATTCGTGTGTGTGTCTGCGTGTGGGCCTATCTTTAAGTAGAACTGAATAAGTGTTTTTGGATCATTGTAAATACTTCTTGCATATTCGCGTTAAGTCTTGCTTTGTGTCTTCATTTACTGTAAATAAAACTTGTTAGAAATGCCCCCAGTTCATTTCCATCCCTTCTTACATTGGTCCAGCATGGTTCGGATCTGAGTTTAGCCGGGTTTTTATCCCCGATAATCCATTCATTCCAGCTAGCACGGCTTTGGCAGTTTCCGCTCAGCTGCACCCGAACCGGAGTTGGTAGTCGGTAGTTGGAACTCTACCGCAGTCGGTAGAGTGACCCGGTTCGAGTGACCCTGTTCGAGCAAGACGTGCCGAGGGCGTGGTTCCACCGGTAGTCGAAATCGCAGTTAATTAGGTAAATTGGTTATAGACAAATAGACCCTACGCTACGCGGTTGAAATATTGGTGATCACGGTCGGTTAAACGACCCGCCGGCTCGTGGAGTTATCCGAGCGACGACCTACAATTCCGGGGAGTTTGGTGGGAGAGGACGCAAACCTCCTCCACCTAGTGGTCGTTCCCGCCACCGATCCCCGGCCCACAACAATATTTTCGTTTCTCAGAAGCTTCACTTGCACAACTTTGTTCACAGATCAGGAAACTCATTCAGGAATGACCTCGTCGCCATGTTGGAGACACCCAGAATGCTCTGCGCCGCGATGACGTCACTCCACAAAGTGGTTTGCACGAGCACTCCAAACTACCAGATACTTTCAGCGAATCCATCAATCTTTTACAACTATAACAAAAAGTGCATGTAAACCATGAAGGATTGTCATTTAATCAAGCTTGGAGGAAAACAAAACAAATCTAAAGGGTTCACAGAACACTTTACCCCACATAGTCTTGAGAAAAAAGGGCCATGGGCAGGGAAAAAGGACAAGGGGACAAATAAGAGCGAAAACTGGATCAACAACTCTGCTTTCATGTATTTGTGAACGTGGAGGCTTTAATCTCAGTCCACGAAGACTTGAGTGCCATACAAACGCCATCCTAGTTTGGAGGTGATGCGTCGGTGTAACATAATTTGTGCACATCATGTCAGCATCATGCCATAGGATCAATGTGCTCCTTTCATTAAATTTATTATTATTCCTGACTGCAAACCTCCTTACTCGTGAGCAGCAGGGCAGACAACGTATCTGTGTGGCAAATGACACTTGTCACTAACAGGTCATGTCGCAAGTGCTGTGATGTGATCTGTGTCCTTCTGGCTCGTCAAGTTCAGGGATTTGATCTGTGCATGTATGTTTGTGTGTATATATATATATATATATATATATATATATATATATATATATATATATATATATATATATATATATATATATATATATATATATATATATACATACATACATATATACATACATATATATATATATATACATATATATTCATATATATATATATATATATATGAATATATATGTATATATATATGTATGTATATATGTATGTATATATATATGTATATGTATATATATGTATATATATATATATATATATATATATATATATATATATATATATATATATATATATATATATATATATATATACAGTCAAAGCTCGTTACTGTGCCACCTCGCTTCTATGCCACTCTCGCTATTATACCACTTTTGCTCGGTCCCGACAAAATTCAATACAAAATAAATTTACTATGCCACCCCCTACTCTCGCTACCATGCCACTACTGTGTGACTGTTAAAAGGCACGAGTCGTGAAAAAGTCTGTATTGCGCAGTGCTCGATTATCACACTCACTTCCAAAGGCGAAGCGACAAACTACAGTCCAGCTGCGCACAACATAACTCAATACGTACGCGCATAGTCAGACTGTGTCGAAACACGCGATTCTTCTCCCCGATGCCAGCCACAACAAGCCAATCACAACACGCACAACGAGACACAAAAAAGCGCGAGCACACACTCAGACACGCAGGCACACGTACAACAGTGACATCATTTTTTTTCAAATTCAGCCCATAATGTCAGCTCAGAAACGCAAGCGAACCGACTTTACGCTGAAGGAGAAGAAGGAGATCATCGATGCCGCGAAGAAGGAGCCGAATCAGTCCAAGTTGGCCAGGGAGATTAGCAAGAAATGGGGCGTCGAAGTTAAGAGAATCACCGTGAAGGGCATTCTCAGCAAGAAGGATGCAATCGAGACTGCAATCAAAGCTGGATTTCCATCGAAGCGCATGAAGTTGACGCAGGCTCATGACCCGAAGCTTGATGAGGGAGTGCTCATGTGGCTGAAGCAATCAAGAGGACAGAATGTGCCTGTCAGCGGCGATCTGATCAAGGAGAAGGCGATGAAACTGGCCGAGCTGATGCACATCCCAGACTTCATGGCGAGCGACGGTTGGTTGGGCAATTTCAAGAAGCGCCACGGCATCACGTTCAAGACAGTGCAGGGCGAAGCTGGAGCGGTGGATTCGCAATCCCTTCTTGAGTGGCAACAACAGGTTCTCCGGCCCTTACTCGGGCAGTTCTCCGCAGACGACGTCTTCAACCTGGACGAGACTGGACTCTTCTGGCAGCTGCTTCCGAACAAGACCATGGCTTTCAGGGGAGAGCGGTGTACTGGAGGAAAGAAAAGCAAGCAAAGGATCACTCTTCTGGTTGGGGCAAACATGAGCGGCAGCGAGAAGTTCCCTCTTGTGGTGATTGGCAATTCCAAGAAACCCCGTGCCTTCAAGAACAAAGAGATCCCGGTCAAGTACAAGGCGAACTCGAAGGCGTGGATGACGGCGGAGCTTTTCGAGGAGATGTTGCGTGCGTGGGACGGACGACTCGGCCAGCAGGGACGCAGAGTGCTGGTCTGTCTCGATAACTTCTCTGGCCACCCTCCCGAGCTTGAGCTGAACAACATCCAACTGGTCTTCTTCCCACCCAACACGACAGCCAATTCGCAACCAATGGATCAGGGAATCATAGAGAACCTCAAGCGCCACTACAAGAAGCTCCTGCTATGCCGCCGGCTTGAGGCCATAGACGAGGGAAAGGAGTTCAAGTTCACGTTGCTCGACGCTCTACACGTCGCCTGGCGTGCTTGGGAGCCGGTCGGCAAGTCGACGATCAGGAACTGTTTCGCGAAGGCCAAGTTCATCGAAGAGGAGATCCAAACTGAGCCACAGGATGCGGAGCTGCCCGAAATCTGGGAAGCTCTGCCTGCCGAGGAAAAGATGCACGAGAACGAGGAGATCGAGCTGTCTGACTTTCTTGAAGCCGACGAGCGCCTCGGGACTGGCGGGTATTTCACGCTGGAGGAGATTGCGGAGGAGATTCTGTGCAGTGACGAGCCGGTGGAAAGCGAAGATGACGAGGTAACTGTCGAGGAGGAAATCGTTCCGTTCGAGGAAGCCCAGCGCGCTTGTAGCACTGTCCGGAAGTTCATGCAGCAGAGAAGCGGGAAGCCCGGTGTGATGCAACCGTGCGATCGGCGAGACAACGAGATGCACGAGATCCGCCGAAAGAAGATGCGCCAGCCGACGATTCTTGAAAGCTTTGTGTGTCGTGAATTTCTCGCCATGCCATATGTTAGTGTGTGAACTCTGTTAGTGTGTGTATGTTCTGCGTTCGCTTAGCTTATACAACAGTCGTGCCTTTTACTTGCTGGAATAAATTTTGTCTAAAGATTAACTACAGATGGGTAACTTGAGAAAATAAGGTCGTTTTTACAAAATCTCGTTTCTATGCCACTCTCGCTACTATGCCACTTTTGCTCGGTCCCGACGGGTGGCATAGTAACGAGCTTTGACTGTATATATATATGGAGTAATATATATATTACTAGCAGGGTATGCTTACACATTGTCTCGAGTCGCTCACCTTCATCTTTTTTCATTGATTTATATTTTCATTTACAGATGCTTTCCGATGGTTCTGTGATTTTTCCGGGTGTATTGGTTTCGATATCCATCGACAAGCAAAATTTCAGCTTTCTACATCACCCAGAATGTACCGATCTTTAATATCAGTCAGTGAGTCAGTCAGTCAGTGGTTATAAAGAGCTTTATACATTAGATAATTTTTCCTTTGGTTCTGGGAGCACAAGATAAATTATACTAAATTTTGCATCTATTGGTGAAAGGAGAAACGTGTGTGTGTGTGAGTGTGTGAGTGTGTGAGTGTGTGAGTGAGTGAGTGAGTGAGTGAGTGAGTGAGTGAGTGAGTGAGTGAGTGAGTGAGTGAGTGAGTGAGTGAGTGAGAGAGAGAGAGAGAGAGAGAGAGAGAGAGAGAGAGAGAGAGAGAGAGAGAGAGAGAGAGAGAGAGAGAGAGAGAGAGAGAGAGAGATATATATATATATATATATATATATATATATATATATATATATATATATATATATATATATATATATATATATATATTGAGATATTATTATGTCTATTATGCGGTTTCAGAAGATGGAGCTTGAAGTAGCCACCTTCATTTTGGTGAAGGATCATCATTCATGGACCAAGGTGTGAATAGAACTTTTGTTGTTCTCAGAGTTTTGTTCCGAGGGCTATTTTCAAGATCGTCACCCAGCCCCAGATGGCCTCCAACTGTAGCTCGTTTGTGGTAATGTTCCCAGGAGTGGTTTGTAGGATCTTTGTAAGGTTCTTCTTTATCATTCCCATTGCTCCAATTATCACCGGTACAATTATGACTCTCTTCAGCTTCCAGGATCTTATCACTTCATTCTTGAGGTCTTGATATTTGGTCATTTTCTTGATATTCTGTGTTATTTATATCAAATTCAATGGGTACTAAAACCTCATTCAGCAATGCCTTATTTTCCTTTTTGTATCTGAGTACTACGTCCAGTTGCAATGCTTTGTTTTCTATGCTCATGCTGGATGGGATCATCAGTTCGTATATGAGAATTATGTCCTTGTTTTCAATGATTGCTTTTGGTTAATGGTTCCTTGGTTTTGTGAAACTGCGATATTGAAATTTCTGCAAATATGCCAGTGGATTACTTTATATAACTTGTTGTGCCTTTGTGTGTACAGCTGTTCTGATGTCAGTTTTTTACATCTCGATAGGAGGCAACTCGTACTTTCTGTATCTACTTTGTAGAATCTACACTTGTCCGATTGGCTCAGTCCTGCCATTTTTCTGAAGCCATTTGTGTAGTGCCCTTGGTATTGGGCATTTTTGATTAGTTCTCCATCCCAATAGAGCTGACTTCTTCTTAACCATTCCAGTGATCCTTCTTTGTCTTTCACCAATCTGTCCAAATATATATATATATATATATATATATATATATATATATATATATATATATATATATATATATATATATTCCCTGCTCTTTTGTCTTTCTCCCAAGTTGTCACTATGTATCTGTTGGTATTTCGTTTTGTATTTTTATTTTGCCTTTTTTGCAATCATTGGGGCTGTATTTGTTTCTGTTTGGTGCGTGATATATTCGACTCGTACCTGTTTTGGAAGTTTTTTGCAAGGTGAGTAAGAGATACCTTTTCTGTTTTGTTGTGTTCATGCTCGTGTACAAATTGTATTCGGTAGTCTGTTGAACTTTTCACCTGCTCTGCTAATCCAACAGTCGTCGCTCTGTGCACTTGATTGAGTTCCATCAGGATGTCACCTCCTTTCCTCGGCAGGTTCATTCTTGGGATGCATTGATTTTTTGGCATGCATTTTGTGGATGGTGAGGGGTTTCCTTGTTCTGATATCTCGTTTTTGATTTCAGCTTGTAGCCAGTTTACTATTCCACTGCTGTATTGGAACACTGGTACTGCTAGTTGGTTTATGGCTTTGATTTTGTTCCTTGGGGAGAAGTATGTTTTCAGGATCACGCTCGTTCTACACAGGTGTTCTTCGGTAATTGTTTTGCGCATTATTTTTTGACCCTCTTCTACTCCAAGGTATTTGTAAGATGCTTTGGTGTCTTGTCAAGCTCCTGTCTTGTTGTATCTCAGTCAATTTTTACGTTATCCATTTTTGTTCATCCACCTTGCAGGAATGAGCACTTGGCACACTTATCTAAGCAAAATTCCATTTGGATGTCGTCGGAGTACCGTTTCACCAATTTCAGTTGTTTTGCCAAATTTTCATTGATTGGTGCGAATTGTTTTAAATCATCCATGCAGAGTAGATGTGTGACGTTTCTTGTTTCTTTGGACGTTCTTTTATTGGAAGTTAGAAGTGTATCCATGTCCTTGCTCATTAATGAGGTTACATCGTGGATCCAGTCAGGCAAAACAGCAGGGGGGGAAAGGCTGTCCGTTTGGAAGATCCCATGTCATATCTGCACTCCTGGTATTTCGCTCTTTCCTTCCGAGTGCTGCAGGATTCATGCGGTATTCCATAGATCCATGGCTTTCTCAATCAGCTTGATTATTTGGGGATTTATGTTCTGAGTTTGCATGCACTTTGTCATCCATGAATGTGGGACACTATCAAAAGCTATTTTATACGAGGTCCATCTAAAAAGTAACAGGACTGACTTCACAAAAAATTTATTCCAAAAAATATATTGAAATCACAGCTTGTCCCCTTCAAAATAGTTTCACTCCAGTCTCACACACTTGTCCATCCTCTTCTTCCAAGCTTCGATGCACCCCCGCAAGACTTATTCTGGAATCTTCCAGAGCCAAGTCGTCACGGCCCTTTTGATAGCCTCCACATCAGGAAATCAGGTCCCCTTGATCACCCCCTTGAGCTTGGGGAACAGGAAAAAAATCACAAGGGGCCAAGTCTGGCCAATACGGGGGTTGCTCCAGAGTTGGCACGTTCCTCTCCGCCAGAAACTGTCGGATGCTCAGGGCACTGTGAGCAGGGGCATTGTCATGGTGGAGCACCCAGGCGTTGTTCTCCCACAGATCCCTCCTCTTGTCCCGGACTGATCTCATGAGGCGCCGAAGGATCTCCTTGTACACGTATTGATTCACTGTTTGACCCTGTGGTAGAAACTCGAAGTGGACGATGCCCTTTATGTCAAAAAACGCGATGAGCATCACCTTGACCTTCGACTTCGACATCCTTGCTTTCTTTCGTCTTGGTGATGCCGGACTTTTCCACTGACGACTCTGCCGTTTGGTCTCGGGATCGTGTTTGAATATCCATGATTCATTGCCAGTAATGACTCTCCCGAGCAGGTCTGGATCGTCCTCGAGATGCTCGATAATGTCTTGACAGACAGTGACTCTGCTGTTTCTGGTCCTCGGACAACAGCTTTGGGACCATCTTTGCGCACACCTTGCGCATTTCGAGATTTTCAGTGATGATGCTCCAGACAGTGTCCTTGTTGATGGAAAGTTCCTCAGCAATCATCCACACCGTGAGTCGACGATCTGCGTGCACCATCTGCTTCACACGCTTGATGTTGTCCACCGTTCTGCTCGTTGAAGGTCTTCCAGACCGTGGATCGTCTTCAACCTCCTCCCATCCCTCTTTGAACCTCTTGTGCCATTCAAATGCATGTGTACGTGACATTGTTTCTTCCGCTTAGACTTGCTGCAGCATTGCGAAGGAATCGGAAGGTGTTTTGCCAAGCTTGGCAAGAAACTTCAGATTGGCTCTCTGCTCACAACTCATAGCGTAACAACTCAAACTAGACAACGTGTAAAGCACGACTTGTAAAAAAAAAATCACACAATGAGCACAGTCAACCATCACCAATCATATATATTGCTGGAATGTTGCGAAAGACTGTGACGCAACCCGTTCATTCAAGTTGTGTAAGTGGAGCACACAGCAGGCTCAGTCCCTTTACTTTTTAGATAGACCTCGTAGTCTTATCTCGGCTGTGGACAATTTGGTTCTTCTCATAATGCAGTTTTTGAGTATGGCCTTGTTTAGTCGCAAGTGGTCTATTGTTCCGTAACATCCCACTTGCATTCCTGCATTCCTTCTGTTTTGCCTCTTGGCCTCCTTATTGTGTTAGGTGGTGGTACATAGTTTCTGTGATGTTTGCTGTTAAAAGTTTGTACGTTGTTGGTAGACAGGTTATTGGCCAGTATTTGTGAGGTAGTTGGGTCAATTAAAATTTTGGGATGAGGAAGGTGTTACCTTCTGTGAGCCATTCATCCATTTCCTGATCCCCTTGGATAAGTTCATTGAATGCTCGAGCGTAGTGAACGTGGAGAGCATCAAATTGCTTCAGCCAGAAGTTTGGGATCCCATCTGAGCCAGGGCTTCTGAAGTTTGCCATTTTTGCAAATTGTTGTCTTATCTTTTATGCATCAATTATTATTGGGGGTATTTCCTCGAGATGTTGCTTCTTCTCTTCAAAGGTTCAGATCCATTCTGCCTCCTTGTTGTGTTCTTTTCGATCTTCATAAATTATTTTCCAGAATTTTACCAAGAGGGGATGCGACATTTTGCTTCCGTTCCTGCTGGAATCTTTTTGGGTTGTTTTCAAACATCGGGCCTTGTTTTCTCCTGCTGTTAGACTCGTCATAGTTTTTATTTTCCCTGCTATCACTTATATTTTGAGTTTGTTTTCAGCAACCATTACTTCTCGGTCTTTTGCCCGGTTGCATTCTGTATTCTTGAGGAAAGATTTGAGGATTTACTTCAATATTTCCTCAAAGACATCCTTAATTTGAGGCTTGTTGCATATTCGAATATTCCTTAAGTTTTTCCTTAAACTCAAGGGAGCACCCCCCCCCCCCCATCCTTAAACACCAACCTTTGAGTTTCCAAATGGTGCTATTTAAGGAAATTCATCATGAAGACATCACAAACGTGTTTTCAGAGACCACCTCAACCTACTTGATGTCTATGATGATATTACCTTTATTTAAAACATGCACTAAGGAATAACTCGAATTATACTTAGGATCTTTGACCCCCGAGGAGTCATTTCCACAACAATATGTTTTTAATAACTTATTTATAAACTCCATCAAACTGACAATTCCACAGTATTTAGCATGTGATATCTGGGCCTATGTAAAGGTGTATTCTGGTGCAGCTCAGTACTGCAGGTGCAGCTGAATGAGTTGTTAGTCCATACTGCTCGTGTAGTGGTACTTTCATGGTGTGGACATTTATTACTTGGTGTTTAGGTTATTTAGATACCCATTCAATTGATACCGATGATGGCCCAGGAAAAAAGGGCCACGATGATGGCCACGTACGTAATAAATAGATTGAATGCGGCGTGTACGTAATACGTACGCTACGAACGTAATAATAACTAGGTCCAGAACTCATCAATCCCACATCGTAGAGACATGTGCGCCCTTGTTCAACTCGGGGGAGTCCCAGTTTACTCTATGGATCCAAGTCTCACCCAAATCGAGGGATTCTTAACAATTATACACGATTTATAGTTGTAGTGTTGTAATTAAACATGAAAGTCGTTCAACAACACACACCATACATCTATGCAATGTATTGTCACTCTTGTGCAACAGAAAAGCCTCTACCCATACTTCTGTCTCTTCCTGAAGCCAGTTTGTCGATCGCATTGCCGCCATCATGCTTTAAGACACCTCTTTCCATCTTTAATCTGATTAGTTGCCTTGCATAGCAACACGCCGAAAGGATTTCCTCAACCTCAAGGAAACCCTTACTTGAGGATTTCTGAAGGGTTGTTTATGCAACAAACCTCAAGAAAATATTCCGCTAAGGAATCACAGTGTACCTTCAGGGGAATCTTTCTTTAAGGATGAGAGAATTTTATACAACTGGGCCTTCGTCTTCAATTTTTTTTATTTTTTGGATCCTCCTCTTTAATTTTGGGCTTCGATTTCCTTTTTGGAATTGCTGAATATCTCCTGTCTCCTTTCTGAGCATCTCCCTTTGTCTCTCGAGTCTTTGCTTCCATTGTGGTGCTTGGTTTTATTTGTGGAACCTGTTCTGTTTTTGTGGTGTTTTGTTGTTACTTTATCATGAATGAGTCGAGCTGCTGCAAAATTAAGTTTATTTATTTCAGGGAGGGGGGGGCAATTTTGGTAATAAATTTAAAAAGATTTGTTTGTTCTGGTAATTAGTGTTTTTGTGTGTTTATTATGATGGAGTGCAATTGAGGCCCCCGAGGAGTGATGGAAGCGACATTTTTTAATGATATGATGATGATAGGCTCGGATGATAGGGGAAGGGTTAAAATAGTGCTATATGGCATTAACTCCAAAAATGGCCGATGTGGCCCTTACATCACTCCTCCTCGCGGCGCCTCAATTAGTCGTGGTCTTTCTTCAGTTGGTGTCATTCTCACCCCCTCTGTCTTATCAGCCAGCTCATCTTCCAGAGAATATTGTTCCTCATCATCCTCCTCCTCTACCCCTCTGTTCCTCTTCATCCTTCTGCCCATTAATCACATGTCCTTTCCTCATCTATATATGCTGTAGCCATGAATTGGTCTCCTCCACCACCCATCCCCCACGTTTCAAATGCATAGCACATTTTGCATGGGAGGATGTTCTCCCTTCCCTCAGCATTCCAGCTTTCATTGTTTTTTTTCTTTTCAGTCCACAGAGACAGTCAGCATCGTCCTTGCTTTGCGCTTTGATGCAGAGCCCAGCCTCTTTTTGGGGAAGGTGTAGCCATTAATCTTCGCAGAACACAACCTGGCTGCCTCGTGTGTCCACACAGACTTCATAGAGCTTTCTCTATTGGGGGCCTATGACCGTTTGTTCAGTTGTTTTTTTTTAATACTCTCCAACACACCCGCCCCATCTTGCATCACACATGGGGCTTCCGTTATGCCACTCGTGGCCTCCTGAGAACTCCCTCAGCCGTTCGCAGTGTGCGGTATCTCAATCATGATGGTCTCACTCGCGCTCGCTTTCTTCCTCCTCTGGGTGCCACCATACGAAACTATGACGAGGCTAACTTCATTCAGGGCCACATATCCTGCTGTTATACGAGCTGTGAGCACTTCTCTTACCTTCGACTCTGTACCTTGACATCTGTTCAACTCCACATCTGTGACGTCCCCATTCCACACGGTCGGTCTCCGAAAACCCACACGAGGTCTCCCAGAAGTTCACTCGGCCGTTTGCACCATGCCGTATCTCCGCCATGATGGTCCCACTCACATTCCCTTTCTTTCTGCTCCAGGTACAGCCACATACACTGTTCAACGTCAGGCCCGAGATGGAAGCCTCGCCACTTCACATGGGGCCGCATATACTGTTGCTACGAGCCATGTGCGATGCTCTCACTTTCTGCTCCATGTGGCAATATCTGTTTGAGCACTCCACATCTCCATTCCATGAGCACGCCGTGCTGTGCCAATGTCGGCAGTTTGGCACGGGCCTCTTCTCCATGTCACATCACCTTGTGCTTTGCAGCCTCTCAATTCCATTGTCATCTCCTTCTTCACTGCGTCCGCTAACTTTTGAAATCTTGACATCTCTCCTCTTTGGAATGGAGGTAGGTGAATCATCACAGGTGGGTTCAGGTGATAGAATTGTCAAGAAAGAGACGGAGGGAGAAACAAGGCATACTTGTCGCATCTCAATCTTGTGTGTGATAATTTTTACAAGGGGTGACAAGACATTGTGGCCACACTGTATAACACAATATCTCCAAATATTATGGACAAATTCGGACGAAACTTGGTGGACAGGTTGGGTGTGTGACAAGGACTAATTCATTCCATTTTGGTGAAGATCCAAATCCGGATTTGGATATGAGAATTTTTTAATTTCCAAGTGATCCTTCACCATTAAGAGATATGGCCAAACACGATATACTTTCATGATATTTCAAAACGTTGTGGACGAGTTGGTTAGGTGACAAGAACAAGCCAATTAGATTTTGGTTGAGGGGGATCCAAAATGTAAACTTGGCTCCGTCGATATAGATTTTTTTCAATATTGATATACCGGTGGGTTCATACCGGTACTGTATATCGATATTGTTGTGGACCCAGGGTCGGAGGCAAAGGCCATGAGGGATGAACTACCTCAGGTTCCCACAAGATTCACCAGAATTGCAGGCCATCACACACAAATAACTTTGTGACACGGCGGGTCGCTAATTGACTGCAAATGCCAATAACTCGACCATGTGACTTAGCGTCCTCGGTCTAATCCCGTTTACCTAAAGGTCACGTGATCTAATTACTGGGGTACATGCCCTCGGTATGCACTTGCTTAAAGCGGATCCACCTTACCAGATCGGATGTAGCCGAGTGGAACTTGCAAGCACATACCAGCTACAAAACAGATCGTTAGGGAATAACGTCCCAGTTAAACTAGGGTGTGCGCCATGCTGGACCAATGAAAGAAAACAGGAAAACGATCTGGGAACATTTCTATACAATGCATTTATTTATAACCAAGTGAGGAAAAGTATGTGGCCGAGTGAATGGGATTTTATTTTATGTACAGCAGGGGATAGCAAGGAATTTGTGGGGTTCGGAAAAAGACAACTTCCAAAAGCAGACACAGAGCAGGATTATCCCGATAATTATCTTCTCCAGTATGACTTAATCTAGGACAGGCACCATCGATCGCTCGCACGCATGCATGCACGCGCGCACACACACACACACACACACACACACACACACACACACACACACACACACACACACACACACACACACACACACACACACACACACACACACACACACACACACACACACACACACACACACACACGGAAAGTTAGCCAAGAAAGAGAGAGAAAGGTGATGATGAGCGCCCTCTAAATACCTGGTGTGGTTGGCTGACCAACGCGTCCCAGGACGTTGAGGGGAAGGTAGGTGGAAAGATACTGGTGTTTATGGTGTGGGAGTGGGAGGTGCGATGTATGCGACGTGTGGGATGCGGTGTCATGCCAGAGGAAAATGTGATTGAGAATCAGCAACGCGTTCTTCTTTGTGTATCCACAGTCAACGGGATAGAGGGGGTGTAGAGAGAGAGAGAGTGAGAGCGAGAGAGCGAGAGAGAAGAATAGATGTGTGAGAAGGGAGATCCCCAACCTAACTGTGGAGATGTCTGTATGTGTAAGCATGTACCTCGATGGGACGCTCTGCCTGAGCATTCCCACCTCGTGATATGGAACGTTATCTCCTTATTTATTCGCCGGGACTCGTGGAAATGTGCGCTCCGCACTGGTCCACCATCTGTGTCCGGTAGTGAGCCCGTCTGGCTTCATCTGGCTCCTCTGGAAAGGGAAGAGTGATCGCCAAGACTGCAACAACTACCGAGGGGTGACGCTGCTCTCAGTGCCGGGCAAGGTCTTTGCTCGGATAATTCTTGATAGGGTTCGCCACCATCTGCTTGAGCACCAGCGTCCAGAGCAGTCAGGCTTTACACCAAAGAGGTCAACGATTGACCGTATCCTTGCACTTCGTGTCCTCACCGAACGCAGACGAGAGTTTCGGCAGGGGCTGCTTGCAGTCTATGTTGATCTCTGTAAAGCGTTCGATTCAGTGAATCGGGATGTCCTCTGGAGGATTCTTGGTCTTCGTGGGGTGCCACCGAAACTGATCAATCTGATGTCTGAACTCTACTCTGGTACTGAGAGTGCTGTGAAGTGTGGTGGTACCATCTCTGACTTATTTCCAGTTGTTACTGGAGTTCGTCAGGGATGTGTACTTGCCCCCACACTTTTCAGCACTTGTATGGACTGGATTTTTGGGAGGATGTCGGAGAGATCAAGTTGCGGTGCATCGTTTGGCAATGTCAAGATCTCGGACCTTGATTTTGCAGATGATGCAGTCATCTTTGCGGAGACTTTAGACATCCTCTTGGGGGCCCTGGAGGTGCTGAATGAGGAGTCGGAGCGGTTGGGATTACGGATTTCTTGGGTCAAAACTAAGATCCAGGCTTTCGGTGACATCTTGGATGCTGCTGTCCTGTCTGTGTCTGTTTGTGGTGAGGATGTTGAGGTCGTGGATAGATTCACTTACCTTGGCAGTGATATTCATGTCTCCGCAGGTTGTGAGCCGGAGGTCAATAGACGTCTGGGTCGGGCCTGGGGAGTCATGGATTCACTGGATCATGGGGTGTGGCGCTGCCGGTACCTGTGCGGAAGGACGAAAGTCCGAGTCTTCAGGTCCTTGGTACTTCCAGTCTTGCTCTATGGGTGCGAGACTTGGACTTTGACCAAGGATCTGAGACGGAGACTTATTTCCTTTGGTACCGGGTCTCTTCGGAGAATCCTTGGCTATCGCTGGTCGGATTTTGTGTCCAACGAGCGGTTGCTGAGAGAGACTCGGATGAGATTTGTTACCTGCATAGTCCGTGAGTGTCAGCTGCGGCTGTATGGACATGTGGCTCGTTTTCCTGACGCTGATCCTGCTCACCAGATTCTCTCAGCGAGGGAGTCTCATGAGTGGAGGAGGCCAGTGGGCCGACCACGTGCCTCATGGTTGCAGCAGGTTGACCATCATCTCAAGGAGATGGGGATGGGCCTGGCATCTGCCTGGGGGATGGCCAGACGGAGGCCCCTGGAGTACCGGCGGAAAGTGGACGCAGCGACGCGCTGTTCTGGCACATGCTCCCATACCTGACCTGACCTGGCTTCATGGAGGCGGCGGCATGTCGACAGCATGGCAGTGAGTCCACTGTATACTCTTGAAGGATGGCAGTCACAAACGGATAATGTTCTCGAAGAAGCTCTTTTCACGACTCTGCACTGTTCCCTTTTATAATCCCCAAGCGAAGGATTTGGCAAGAACCGGAAAGCGACGCGCTGTGGCCCAAATTCCATTCCTCTTTCTGGCCATCGTGGCTCTAGCCATGCCCCGCCAGGCCCTTAGACCAGAAACCGGCTCAGATGCCCACCAGCTTTGGCACGGTTCAGAACTTCCAACTTAACATGGCGAGCATGCTACCCGAGCCAGCACCCCGGCCCCGAACGTGCACCGAGTGTAGCCTGTATGTTGGACGATAGCGGACTTTCTCTGCCACCCACGGGCTCCTTCACAAGGCATTTGTGGTCAAAGTGGTGAGATTTGGTGAGCAAGGTGCGGTGTAAGGTGAGGTGCCCGTTGGGACTTGGCGCGCAGGTTTGAATGGAAAATGGCGCGCAAATTCCCGGGAAGGTTGTCTTGTGTGCAACGGGGACCATCCGAGCCACGGGAGGCACAGTGGCGTGTCGATCAGACAATTGTCTGTTCAATGGCGTGTGTGCTTGCATACTAGTTTGTGTATTATAGCTATAAGGAAAGGGTTAGAGTAGAGGTCAGAGTGTAGATCAAAGAGATATTTACTAGACCTAATTACGAGTCCCACACAACACAATTCGTCCTGTTTACCCACTAAGCATGAGGGAAGGACTAAATACACGAATACTAATGAAATAACTACTTGGGGATCACTGTACGTTGGGTGCCATTGCCATAGAGGCTTAGAGGCATGCAGTTTTGCAGAACCACAACAATATTGTTATGTTTGTGGGGTAGATGAAGGGATTTCATAGGAGAGATAGGATTGCATAGAGCTGCTTGGCCCGTGGACGTGTAGGAGACATCTCAACGTAAACTAAGGAGGGAAACTGTGAGCTGAAATGTTACTAGTCACAACATGTGGGGTGGTGTTGTGTTAATTTGATAGGGATCAAGGATAATTTCCTCCAGTGTGTAATTGCCCCCATGACCTTTCCCTTTGTCTATGTATTACAAACCAGCAATGAAGGAATTACGTTTTTATAACCACAACAACCATTACAACTGAGTTGCATGACACAGCAGACAAGAAGCCCCGCCTCCAAGGGTGACAGTAGGTGAAGTCACGCTCCCGAGGCTTATGATTGATGGGCGTGACCGCGTGACGCAAGTAGGAGGAAGATCATGAAAGAAGCCACGTGAGTCAGAGGACACGGAGGAAAAAATTTCTGAGGAGGAAAAAAGAATGTGCCTCTTGGCCCGATCATAAGGTCTCAGAAATCATCTCGTCGTGTGGGCCATCGTGAACAGACTGGGTACAAGAGAGGAACGTCGGCATATTCGCTCGTGAGAATAAGCTACCCCACGGTTTGTGAGCCCTGACGTCGAGTACTGTCTCTGAATTGCCCACTGTGCGTTTCCCGCCGTGAGAGAGAGGCTCGGTGCCATTTTGGAATGCGTTTTCCCACATGTCGACAACACAGTTCGATTGTCAAATCCTAGAAGATCACTTCTGGACCCGAAGTTAAATGCTGGGAGAAAGGGAGGATTTTTCTTTTCTTTATTATTTCCCCCTTGTCCGTTTTTGTGTGTGAGTGTGGAGGTGCCTCAAAATTAGAATTTAGGTTACCTCACATCTTGATTCGTCCCATGATAACTGTTGATTTTTCTGGTTATTAAATCATTATTTATTCCATTTGCTTGTGCTGTGCATCCATCTGTTCCATCCGTCACTCCGCCAGTGCCACCTGCCCTCCCACTTGCGTTATAATATCTGAGGTTTATGTGTCCACCTCACGAAAACTGCTCAGCAATCCGGGCTGGTCGGTGTTAACTGCCCATCCACCACAATCGGGTCGGGGGGGATTAACCTGAACTGCCAGACCCACGACAATAATATTTAAAAAAAAAAAAAAATTTGCTTCACACAGGTTCCAAAAATATGCAATGGTCCAATACGTATTCATATATGACGTACACATCATTGACACACCTGGTTCATATAAATAATAACCAATTGGCAATTGCTTTAAAACCAGCCACGAGGACAAAGAAAAACACGATTGCTTGTGCAGAGCTGATGAGCTTGGATGCTGATGATTAAAAATTAAAACCTACTGTACTTACTTCGTGGTACATCTTGACGTCATACGTTCCACTGTTCTTGTTTCATGTTCAGCTGAGACGCCGAGTGAAAGCTTATAAAATCATGTACGGTATTTAAAGATTGCAAACACCTTTCTTTGATTTGTTGTTGATATACCGGGTTTTTTTCATATTGATATTTTTTGGTATACCGGTATATTCAGAATTCCAATACTGGTATGTCGATGTGAAAAATCATATCGGTATAACTGGTGTCATCGGAATATCGCTATATCGCTGGACCCTAATGTAAACTGTTCAGCCTTGCGGAGGTATGCGCTCTTCCGAGTGCTGTTCTAGTTATCCTTGTTGTCCTAGTTACCTCTCAGACTCAGAGCAGAATCTTTAACCATGACACCACTAAGTCTTATTGTGATTGGCACAATGTCTTTTACACCACTTTATTTAACACGTTACATTAGTTATTCGTGTTTGTTGTTTGTGTCCTTTATGGCGTCGCTAAAACAGTAAGTTTCCTGTTTGGAATGATATTCAATTTTGTTTGACTGCCAGACAAGCAGACAGAGTAAAAACAAGGACAAATGTGTCCAAGAGCCGCGTTCTAAAGGCAATAACAACAACAACTTCCGATATTTCGTCACGTGCCTTGATGGAGCCAATAGCGAGACCCGTCATGGAGGCTCCTGTTTATGACGAGAAAATCGTGTATTTACGAAATTACAACACATTAAATGGAATAATCTTTAAATAGTAACGTGAACTTTTCGAAACTTTCAAGCAAATGTCCGAATATATTTAAAAGTTGATGATAGACGCTCTCAAAAGGAACCCTCAATGCGAGGATGTGTACAGGTGTTTAGTATTTAAGGAGATCCGGATCCTGTATATAAAAGAGCCGAGTCCTAAAGGTTTTGTAAGAAGAAGAAGAAGAAGAAGAAGAAGAAGAAGAAGAAGAAGAAGAAGAAGAAGAAGAAGAAGAAGAAGAAGACGACGGAGCTCTCTTAGAGCCACGTCATTCTCACTCCTCTCTATGTGCAAAATTCAGAGCCAAAGTACAGTAAACCCTTAAATATCATGTGTTTTGACCAATTGCGGGCAACCTATTTTGCATCTGTCCATACACGTTTAGTTATCGCAGAGTTTAATTTCGACCAATCAGTTTTTGAGCCAATTTGTGATGGTCATCTCGCACCACGAGCCTTTTGGTGTTTCTCGTTCACCGTTAATATAATGATTAAATAATGATGCTGATGCGTAAAACGATGGAGAAAAGAAGTGATTATTGTTAACAGTTTTGACTTTACACATATAATTCAACTTTACAAAAACAGTGTAATTGTAAATCAGTGGTGCTGCTATGGTGCAGGTGGTAGCTGAGACTTGCAGCACGTGTGCAGTACTGTGCTGTACCTATCTCCACATCAACACGATGTTCGGTGTAATCTTCCGTGCAAGCGTATCTGGGCATCCCATCTACCGGCATTAGTTGGTGAAAGTTTAAGACCCCACGGTGTCCTTTACGAAGAGTAAGTTATGCAAACTATCCCGGCACCATGAACAAATTCCAAATTCCTGCCATAACTACTGCTGGGAAGGTAATGATAAACCATTCAGTAGAGATAGCCCTTGCTAAAGAAGCTGTGTTGGTGGCACCAACGCTCTGTGAAGACTATTATATGGTACATCAGAGAGAGAGAGAGAGCGAGAGAAAGAGAGAGGGGTGGTGGCTTTCAACAAATTATAGAAGGGAAAGGATGTGTTTAATCTTCCACTAATGCTTAATCTGCTTTAATGCAGCAGGACAATTAATCATAAATCTGATTTATATTTATTTCACATGTATATTTCAATTTTGATGAGTTCATTACCTCCACCACCAAAGGTGAAGGAGGTTATGTTTTCACCCCTCTGTCTGTTTGATTGTTTGTCTGTTTGCTCATCTGTGTGCAGGATATCTCAAAAAGTTGTGGACGGATCCAGATTAAATTTGGTGGGCAGGTTGCGTGTGTGAGAAGGATGAAATGATTAGATTTTGATGAAGATACAGATCTGACTACTAGAATTTTTAAAGTGATTTTTCACCATTTTGAAATGAGGCCAAAATTTTTATGTAGCATAATATCTCAAAAAGTTGTGGACGGATTCGAATGAAGCTTGGTGGACACATTGGGTGTGCGACAAGGAATAATCGATTCAATTTTGGTGAAGATCTGAATCCGGATCTGGATATGAGAATTATTTAATTTTCAAAGTGATTCTTCACCATTGATAGGGCCAAACACGATAAATAGCATTCAGAACGAATGTTTAAAGAATGTATTGTGCCCAATATGTTCTCATGGATCAAGCATTATGTGGCAGAGGTATGCGCTCTACCAAGTGCCCTTACAGTTTTCAGCTATCGCCCATCATCCTCTATATTTTCTGGAAGCCCAGGAGCCTAACCCCCTTATTACCATACTAAATTGGTTTTAACTATCGCGGCATTTTCCAGGAACGCAATCTCCGCAATATTTAAGGGTTCACTGTACCCACTCCTAAACAACAGGTTCAATTTCCTTATTCATGTTCAAAATATAACATTCAATTGAAATTAAGTTGTTCCTCGTTCATAAACTGGTGATTGTGGGCAGACAGTAAGACAGACCGACAGACAGGCAAAGTGAACCAATTGCTTTACCCCACTTTTTTATTGGTGTACGCAGGGTAATAAGTTTTATATCAGCACATCCTACGACTCTACGAGCATGTCACCAACTGCAATAGGGAAAAGAAAACTCGATGGTTAACTAGGAGAGTACTCAAGGCATTGAGACGTAAGCATTAAAAGGGTGGTAAAAATACAAGCATAGGAAGCAAAAAAGGAACGATGGAAATCATCAAAATGAAGCCAAACAAAAACTCAGAACTTCTAAAATGGAATTTGAAAGAAACATTGCAGATAACATGAAGGAAGAAATGAAAAGCTTTGACTGGTATGTGTGTTCAAAGCAAAAAGTGAGACATCGTAGGCCTGCTAAAGAACGACAGCGGTGAAACTATTCCTCCTGCTCAACAATAAGCCGAGGCTCTCAATAACTTTTTCACCGAGGAAAGAGACAATTTCCCACAATTAAATGGGCCAAAGGATGAAGTTTTAAATAACATTGCAATTACGGAAGGCATTGCAAAGGGTAAAATGATTTAAACTAATTAACCCACATCAGGTAAACAGATCCTGATGGCATCACTTCAATAGTTCTTCATAAGCAAGCTGAAGAACCGTGTATGCCTCTAATTACGATATACAATAAATCATTGAAAGAATGGTGTACGAGAGGAATGGCGATCAGCTCACATAAGCCACATCTTTAAGAAGGGAGCTAGATCAAAACCCGAGAATTATAAACCCATAAGCTTGACTTGAGTGTCTGGAAGTGTTAGATCAAACAACATCAATCGACATCAAATAACAGATCACCTTGACAGACACAAGCAAGACACGGTATAGCTTTAGAAAAGGGAAATCATGCACCACAAATCTCTTGGAACATGAAAAAAAATATTTTGAAACTAATTGAGGAAGGCATCTCAGTTGATGTGGGAAACATGGACATAGGCCAAAGTCATGGGAGAAAGTTTTTGAGATAGCTTCACACAAACAGCAATTGCCAAAATTGCAGCACACTGAAAGTAGGTGGCAAAGTTCCACTGTGGATCAAGGGATGGTTATCAGATCGGAGACAAAAAGTATAATCACTCAAAGTACCAAATGAAAGTGGGCAAACGTTACAAGCACTGCAGTACAAGGATCGGTGGTGGGCCGTTGTGCTTCCTGGTCTATATGAATGATTGAGTGAAAAGCAAATTTGCAAACCTACAAGACAAAAATATTCTCCAAACTTGGGCAGAGAAATGGAAAATGAAATTTAACTTAAATAAATGTGGAGTAATGCATGTAGGAAGCCGTAACCCACACCACATCACCGAGTTGGAAATTCTCAGCTGGAGACTAAAGAGGAAAAGGATCTCGGACTATTAGTAATTCACAAGCTCTTAAAATCTGACAGTTGGACTTCTGGTTCGGGGTTGTTGAACTTGCAGCTGCTCCTTCCACCTCATCAAAGCTAAGTATTTTGAACTGGATTTGTCGTGTTTTTCTGTTGCATTTTCGGCTCCGTGTTGCTGTTAGCGTTTTTGTCCAATTTTCTGTGTTAAATCATGAACACTCGCCTATTAGCTATCTCGCCTGGGTTCAAATCCCAACCCAGCTATAAACTGTCAGCCGGTGTTTCACAGGCAGAGTGATTCATCGATGTGTGTGCTGTCCCTCGGATGGACATCAAACAGGCGTCCCATCTGCCAGCATTTGTTGGTGGACAGTAAAGAAGAGTAGGTGAACTTCACGAAGAGTAGGCAAACTATCGACAGCACCATGGCCAAATTCCTGTCCTAATCAGCAGATGGCATTGAATCAGCGGTACAGCCATGCCCTCAGACAATGATGCTACCCCGCAGCCTTGTGCTGCATACGAATGAATGAAGAACCTAAGCACTCAGTCCATCAACCCTCATCCAGTACTTTCAGCAGCACCTTTCTCTGTATCTTCAACAAAAAATTCTTTCTATCCATCCCATGATCTTTGTCTCTGCATGTCCAGTTTGGGAATCTTGAGAAATCCATTTTGCAGAGGTTTTCTGCTCACAACAATCAAATGCCCTTTACATTCTTCAAGGGTGTCAAACCCTTCTTATCAGTACCCTCTCACACATCACCACTCTTCAGCATCCCTTCACTTCATATGTCCTCCTTCTGCATCCCACCTCACCCCACCCCAAAGCTTCCATCTAACCCTGCCCCCTCAAAGCTTACCCTTAACTCTGCCCCCCTCAAAGCTTCCCCCTCATAGGTTCCTCCTTGTCCCACCCTCTCCCATCTTCCCCCCATGCTGTATCCTCCAGAGTTGGCAACTCCAGCTGCAAATTTTGACTTGACTCGGACTTGACCAAATTGACTTGAGACTCAGAGTTGGTGTCTGGGCACTCAAGACTTGCTTGGACCTTACATGTCACTTGAGTTTATCATGACTTATTCACAATGTTCGGAAAATAATCGTTGAATAAACATTGAATTAAAATGGGGTTTAAAATAAATGGTGAATGATTTTCAGTCAGCAGCATGCGCGGTTCGGTCAATAACGACATCATAGGGTTTGTCAGGACTGAAGAAAGTTGGTCCAAAAAGACCTGGACAACATTGGTTGTTAATATTGTTACGGATTTCAGAATCCGAAACACTGAATGCATCCACACATCCAGGTCCTCAGACAGTTATTTCCTTAAATGCATGTTCAGATTAGCCCCATCCCCATGTCTAATGGGATCTTAAATGTGATGTGTTGAGAAGGGTAAAGGATAGATCCCCTCTCTTATGGGAAGCTTTTTTCAGGACCAACATAGAGGCTACCATGGCTGGCACTCCCACGTGGGCCTAACAATGTCATCTCCCTTAGGCTCGTGCTCCTGGGCCCGGTGTGTGGGGCTGTTTCACAACTGCGCTCCACACATGGGGGTTACTGTCACCGTCTCTTACCCACATGAGCCCCCCGCATCCGCGGAGGTGCTCAGTCATATGTCTGTCGCAAGCCAAGTTGTGTTTGAATTCTTGCCAATGGGAATTGGGGTTTTCCCACGGGGAACCAAGCCGTGCTCGCCACGCCCATTGCTCATGCCGGGGGTACCGTGCATATTGCACACCTGGTCCCCGTGGAAAACAATTTGCAGCCAAATCCGTTCTGTTTTGCCGTCCGTGCTCCAGTGATTTATCTGTCATGGAGCGTTTCCACGCCGGCCCCTCTGAAGCCATTAACACATCGCACCACCGTGCTTGGGCGGTTTGCAAAGCACAGACCGTGCACACTCCCGTACCTCGTACGCAAAGTCCCATGGAGCTGGCGTGGTTTCCAATACACCTCTGTCCCTCTCAGGAGGCTCGCCCCTGCGGTCTGTCACTCTCACCACTACTCCTGTCTGGGTCGATCCGTGTCCCACTCTTTTGTGTGCACTCATCCATATTATATCACATGCACTCCGCACATACTCCGGCACATTGGGCACTCCAAGAAATCCCGGGTCTTTCATTCCCCCCAAGCTCGACACACACCCAATCGCATCATGCACACTCCCGGTCTCGCCATGACTCACCTTCGTCATACCCACCTCCTCCCGTCCTTCGAGCACTCTGTCACGCTGCAAATATAACGTCCTTGCATTCAATAAAGAATCTCTTCCTTTACTCCACTACCTGTTTCTACCTATTTTGCTTTAATTTCAATAATCCCGATTTTTACCTCATCCACCTCCTCTTTAACCATCGTTAATTCCCGATGCACCCCCTGTATTTCCCCCTCTAACGTCACCTTCGTTGTTTCTATTTGTGTTTCCATTTCCCGTTCCCTGTGTTCTCATCGTCTGTGTCACCTCCTCTACTCTCTTCGTTAGTTTCTCATGTGCCATTTTACATTCGCTTAATTGCCGTCATCTCTCTTGTTGTTTCCTTCTTGGCGGCTCTTAACATCCTTTATCGCCCCTGTGTTCTTCTCCATTTGTTCCTTCAACTCATTCTGTCCTATCGTCAGTCCTTCTACCTCCTTCGTCATGTTCCCAATCTGTCCCATCAGTCTGACCTCGCTCTCCCTCATCCCTCATCTCTTCCCGGACACCGATCCGACACTCCCTTACCTCCTCTCGTACCGCCACCATTTCTCTGCCCATCGCTTCACTCATCTCCCTTTTTAGCAGTGTCTCGCGTAGCGAAAGCTGCTCATAGAGAGCTCGGCATTGTTCTTCTTCTTATTATTGTTTTTCTTCTTCTTCTTGTTGTTCTTCTTCCTCTTGTTCTTGTTCTTCTTCTTCTTCTTCTTCTTCTTCTTCTTCTTCTTCTTCTTCTTCTGAAGACAAAACCTTAATCTCTAGGACTCGGCTCTTGTATATACAAGATCCGGATCTCCTTAAATACTGAGCACATGTACACATCCTCACATAGACGGTGCCTTTTGAAAGCGTCTATCATGAACTTTTAAATATATTCGGACATTTGCTTTAAAGTTTTGAAAAGTTCACGTTACTATTTAAAGATTATTCCATTTATCTTATTGTAATTTCGTAAATACATTATTTATTTCGTAAATACACGATATATCGTAAATACGTAAATACATTATGACGCGTTTCACTATTGACTTAATCAAGGCACGTGACGAAATATCGGAAGTTGTTGTTTTTATTTTTTAATTTTAATTTTTTTTTTAGCAGACAAAATCTTTCGGACGCTGCTCGTGGACATATTTGTCCTTGTTATTTCATCGCCCATCACGTCCATTTTTCTGCTCATCGCTTCCATTCTGCTGTTGTTTTCTTCGTCCATACGTCCATTTTTCTGCTCATCGCTTCGCTCGACATTTTCATTTGTGCCATTAATTGCCTCATGAACAACATCATGTCATTCTCGGGCAGCACTGGTGGCGATAAACCGGCGTTCTGTGCTATCGGTGCCGCATTTTCCAGAGGCCAAAGGTGGGGGTTATTTTCCATCTCTCCCATTGCTTCCTCTTCACCCTCCATTGTGACTTCATCCAGGTCTTGGGTCAATCCCGTATCCATATTTACATCATCTACATGGCCCACCAGGACCTGCCCGTGTTGGTCCGCCATTGTTCGTCCCAATAAATTTAACTAAAATTTGGTCTAACCGCTCTGAATTTCGAGGTGCATGAAGCGCACCACAGGTCGACGACCTGACACCAATTTATTGATCAAGGGGGGTTCGAAAAATCTCCCACTCCCAACACCAGTTGTTGCCGCCACGGGTAACGAGACACCAGCTTGTCACTCAGGGGGATTAATCCCCAGTTGTCGTCGGTAGAGCCAGACCTGGGGCCACCGCTCACAATTAACGTTGTGGTATGGTGGGTTGTTTTAAATTTAAAACTACAAACGCCACCCAGTCAACCACAAGTTCCAGTGTCCGCCGTCTAATTATGCCATTTAACTAGACGTCACATGGTTACCTGAGTGGGGAGCACGCCCTCGGCAAAGCACTAATATTATCTGATTAGATTTTAATTAGGGCGGCTGAGCGTTTTAATCGCTGGTGCGTGCCGACGATTTTTGGTCAAATCAGTGGTAATTACCTCCCAGTCTATCTCAGTTCGAACAATGCGAGACCAATAAAAGGAAACGACAAACACGGACAGGTTGGAAATCGACAAATAATTTAATAATAATAAAATAAATAAATAAAAAGAACTTTTTATTTGCTGAGGTAAATAAAGAATGAATTTCAAAGCAAAATCATTCAAAATGTCAGGAAAGAGACAAAGAGCAAATGCTTATCGGGGTTGACTTACAGCGAAACACAGACAAGGGTACCCGGTAGATCATTCAGGGGGAGGGGAGGGGGAAAATCGTCTCACTCACCAGAAAATCGTCCGTGAAGCGAAAATGTCCTGAAATGCGTGCGTGCGGACGTCCATCGCCAGCACCCAGCTTTGCCATGCACCCTCTCGCGGGGCAGCCTTGGATGCCAGTTGAAGTCTGGAGGGCACCGAGATCGTCCGTCGCGGGTTTAGACCCTGCTGTTGTTGGTGATCGACCCGTGCCTCACTTGTTGGCGGCGCTGCTCACACCCACACGCGCACCACACGCTCGCTTGCCGAAGCACTGGGAAGGGCGAATTGTCTCGTTGGCGCTGGTCAGACACCCGCTTCTTGGTGGCTTCTCTCGCCCTTTGCTTTTTCCTCTCTCCTTTCCTCTCCTCATGCTTTTCTCTTCAGAGCACTTTTTTCCCCTCCTTTCTCTCCTCAGACTTTTTCTCTTTAGAACGTACCTCTCGCTCGTTTTTATATCCCCGGGCTGTCTCCGTGGGGTGCCGTCCACCCCAAGCTCACCACCACCCCACTGGGGCACGGTTACCATGACGACCCGTGCGCTCTCTAAAAATGCGGGCGTCGCTCACGAAAGATTGCCGCTGAAGAAAAATGGGGGCGGGCTTCAGAGCTCGTGAAAGAATGTATCCGAGGAAAAATGAGGGTGGGCTTCAGAGCTCGTGAAATAAATGTGTGTGAACGTGTCTGTCGTAAGAAAAAAGCTTCCCCTAAGAGAGGGGATCCATCCTTTACCCTTCTCAATGCATCACATTTAAGAACCCATTAGACATGGGGATGGGGCTAATCTGAACATGCATTTAAGGAAATAACTGAGGACCTGGATGTGTGGATGCATTCATCAGACCGGATTCTGAAATCAATAACAATATATTTAGTATATGTGCAGGCGAGATGTGCAGGAGTCTCGACAGTTCAATTCCCTTGCAGGGCAGTCGTTCTGCAGACAAAGTTATAAAACCTACAGTAATAAAAGCATTCCCAAGTAAAGCAAGAAAGTTATTGCAAATGTATAAATTAACATTTGATAGAACAGTTGATGGACGATACATTGACTTGGTGGTTAAAGTGATTATATGGTTAAAGTATCCACCCCAAGTCATCCATCCATCCATTGGGACCATATCTGTGCAGAGCGTTGGTGCTGCCTAAGCAGTCTCCTTGACTATTGGGCACAATCCTGGATAGGTCGCCACTCCGACACAGGATACCAGCAAGCTGGCACTCATTTTGCTGACCTCGGAAGGACGACAGGCAGAGTTAACCCCAGCTGGTATTAATTCAACAGCAGAGGGGGATTTGAACTCAGGATCCTTGGATCCCAAGCCCACCACCCTAACCATTAAGCAAACACCAGGCATACCCTAAGTCAGCGATTCAATTTCAACCCTGTCAAAAGACTTGAAAAATGGTAGGCACTACTTCCTTGCTTGATGTTCAGATTTAAAGGCAAGAGCACAAACATCATGGGTTGGCATCCATGGAGGAAAGAAAATTTCTCCTTTGTAATTGCCTCAAAGCAAGGTCACAATTAAAGATGGCGTAGTATACGCGTGTTCCAAAAAGACCTGGACAACATTGGTTGTTTATATTGTTATGAATTTCGCCTGCCCGGCGTGCGATCAGCCACATAACTCGAATCGCGACGCGTCGCCCACCGGAACGGACAATTCAGTCGTGACCCTCCTGGAACTACCGCCAGGAGCCAGTCACGGGTGGGGGTTTAACCTCACCACAACCCAGTCCACATTCTACCCGCGCAAAATAGGGTGAATCGCCGAATGTCGATATACCTAAGTACCCGCCCGGGTAACCTACCGAGGGGTTGTACCACGCCGCAGGTCAACTCCAGACACGAACCGCTTAAGCGGTTCGTTCCAAACTGCAGGGATAACCGAGCGGAGTTATCGTCGACCTCGACTGTTCAGATTATTTACCGGGTGTTTAAACCCACTACCAATCCCTTACGTGATGCAAGATGGGACTTTCAATGAAAGGAAAGGGACGAAACGAAATGGGTCACAGTTACCAAGCACATTTAATACGGACACACGGAAGCACGTATTTTACAGTCATACAATCATGCAGTAATACAAAAGAAACAAAAGCAAGAACGACGCAGAATTAATACCGAATAAAAGGCAAAGTACAAGCACTTAATCAGTTTCTACTTTACGGACTGGCGCCGCACACACATTTACACAAAACCCCAAATAAAAGACAGGACTTCCCTTGGTGTGGCCATTGAGTCCTCCTCCCACGACCTCAACTCCGAGCTCCGTCTCCTTCACCGTCCTCCACTGCCGACTCGACGACACAGCTCGACTTCAACGAGCTCCTCGGGCTCCGCGAGTTCCACGAGCTCCACACTGATGCAGAGACACTCGACCACGACGACACAGCTCGGCGACGACCCAACACCAACTTCAGATGGAGGCGAGTTCCGAGTCAGGCGAGTTCCACGCGACAGAGAGAGAGAGCGAGACCTCAAGCCACCCCGCGCTCGCGTCTTTATCCCAAGCTTGACTCTCTTCTCAACTCCACCCGCGCGCGTTTTCGCCGAAGCTCAACTCTCTTCTCAACTCCATCCGCGCGCGTTTTCGCCGAAGCTCAACTCTCTTCTCAACTCCACCCGCGTGTGTTTCAGCCGAAGCTCAACTCTCTTCTCAACTCCACCCGCGCGCGTTTTAGCCGAAGCTCAACTCTCTTCTCAACTCCACCCATGCGCGTTTCGCTCACGTTCCGCCCCCCTTTTTCACAAAGCCCCGCCCCTTCTCAACTCCCGCCCCTCCTTCCAGAACAAGCTGGAAACTTCCAGAAGGAGGGGTCTTCCGCCCAATCGGCGACACTCGCACCGCCGTGGTATTCTTCCCCTTCCCTCGCAGGGTGAAATCCACCGCGGCGGCGCCATTCAGTCGGGGGAGGGGGGAACGGGGGCCGCCTGCTTTCCCTCGTCGAAGGCCAGGCCTCTGGCAACCGTGTGCCGACTCAGAACGCGGTGGTTGTTGAGGTGGCGTGGTTTGGTGGTGGCGATTTGGTTGTTGGGGTAGTGCTTGGTCCAAAATAACGGCAGCAAACGAAAAACGGCCATCTCAAAGAGTCGCCGCCCGAATGAATCACACATATTCCCTCTAAACAACGGGTGTGGGCTAACTACACATGAACTTATCGATATATCTCATCTGAGGACCTTTCTGGTGTATTGCAAATTTCCACAACCGTAACAATATATTTAGTACCACAAATGATGCAACAATAGCCTTTGTTTTATATGATACAGAAACTCATAAGGTTTTCTTTATTTTCAGGTCTGGTGGTTTAATGTAAAATAAAATGGTGACTCCGCAGGAGAAAGCTGTGTTTTGAATGATTCATCAATAACCGCCCTTAATTTTTGTCTGTGGGGGTTTGTCAAAGATTGTGTCTGCAATACCAAGGTAGCAAACCTGCAGGATCTTCGTTCTCGGATTACAGCTGCGTGCTCACTGGTGGACGCAAACATGCTGAGCCGAACATGGCAGGAACTCGTGCACGGCCTTGATGTCCTGCACGTGACAAAAGAAGCTCACATTGAAGTGTATTGATGGTTTGCACAAAACTATGAGTTTTTGTATCATATAAACCAAACGGTTTATCGTGGTATCAATTGTGGTTCTAAATATATTAACAACCAAAGTTGTCTCAGTCTTTTTGGACCACCCTGTGTACCCAGAGTGTGTACCCACCACCCAGGGAGGTGATGTCACTTCCCCCAAGCTCAACGGCTGTGTTTGTCTGAAGTAAAGTCCAGCATTGTCTCATATATTTGTCTGTATGTGTGTGCATCATTTGTGTTTCAGCTCCACCACGAGCTTTAGACCCTGTGAATAAATTTAAAATGTTGATAGACAGCAGTTTAATACAGAAGAAACCATCCTCCGAAAGGTCTGTCTCTGTCTCTGTCTCTGTCTCTGTCTCTGTCTCTGTCTCTGTCTCTGTCTCTGTCTCTGTCTCTCTCTCTCTCTCTCTCCTGACTCGTGATATGAAAGAGTATTGTTGGGTTTTATTCTGATTGTCCTTTGGGAATGGCCATTGCATGCACGTACAGGCAGCCAGGAAGTCTTATTAGAGGCGGGATGAGGCTGTGCTAATGACGAACGAGCGCTCTAGGTAATGGGTGCGAGTAATTGAAATGTGGCACAGCCTAACGCCTCTCACCACTCACCCGCACTCTTCATGCTTCCCTCACCTGTGTGTTTCCATACTGTCAATGTCTGTCTCAAAATCTATCTTAAAATCCTTCTTACAGCTAAGCATTCATTTTGTTGCACAGTCTTTGAGGACATGTGTGGTTCATTTAGATTTTTCTTTGGTCCTTCATTAAAATCCATCATATTCATTAAGGTCCAAAGGTGCACACATTCATATTCCTATTCTGAATGTGTACACCTTTGGCTATAATACATTATTAATATTATTGTTATTATTATTTTTGGAAACTCCTTGGTGAGAACCAAAACAATTGAAAAACAAAGAATGTCCCACCAAGCACCTCACCATCCCCACCATGATTGACTGATTAATTATTGATCGATTTCCCATCAAATCTCATCAGCCCAGTACTTGACAATACAGGCCTAGAATGTATTAAATAAATAATCTTGGAAAATTGTTTTAGCAGTCTTCGAATTTGAGTATGCACTGCTAGAATCAATATTTATCAATTATGTAACCGGATATCAAATGGTAACTCTTCATTTACACCAACAAAAACACGATTTCAGGAATCATGCGTCAAGAGTGTCGAGCGTTCTTTCTGCTGCAGAATAAAGGCTTCACAATAATGACAGTCTTTCAATCAAAATATTGTTACATATCCCAGAAACATCTCTCAGAGATCCATGGGTTTTGACAAAGGATTTAATTTATGAAGGAAATCTCAAACAACAGCACAATGCAGACAGAATGCAAATCAAAGAACATAATTTGCACTTCAGGCTCTATTGCAGAGTTAGATTATGACAATTCACATTCACTCTTGTCTATCTCCAGTCTCTGCAAACTGGTCCATCAGGCAGACTTGTCTGTTAAGCCAACTAAGAAAAGCTTTTCATCAGTCCCAGAAAGCACCAATGATTGGGCATCCGTAATACCACCCATCATTGTTAGTGGTTTCATTCAAGGCCAAACTGCTCAAAGTAGACAATGCAGCTAAAACTAGAACAGCACTCGGTAGAGCGCATACCTCTGCAAGGCTGAACAGTTTACATTTTCTTGTCCACCGATGGGCCGAATCTGCAACCACACCTTAACCAAAATCGAATCGGCTTGTTCTCTTCACAATTCTCTTAAGATCATTAGGACTGGCCCAGAACACTGCCTTGGGGCATTCCAGCCTTAATAGGAAGAAGAGATGAAAGGATTCTATTGAGAGCCACATGTTGGCTACAAGAGTAGTGGGATTGGCCTTGTATGCCATAGGCAGAGTTGAGATAGCAAGGAGGGATGCCAGACTGTATCTAAAGCATGAGATATGTCTCGAGAGACAGCACTGATCTCACGTTTGACATTGAGGGCCTCCATTTTTGGGAGAGTAAGCAGCATGTCCAAGGTAGAGTGACCTGAAGATCCAAATTGGTGATCTGAGATGAGGTTGTTAGAGAAAAAGAAGGATTTCATATCAGCTGTGAAGATGGATTCCATGACCTTGCTGGTGAATGGAAATGAGCTGATAGGTCTGTAGTTAAGGTTATCGGTTTTTGCACCTTTTTTATGTAATGCAGCGATGTTGGTGGATTTCCAAGCATATGGAAGATGACCTTGCACAAATAAAAGGGTGAAAAGGACAAATATAAGATGTGGAAGAGCAGCAGAGCTGGTTTTCAGGACATGTGAGCTGATGCCGTCCAGTCCAGTTGCAGAATCAGAGTTGAAGGTTGCCACAAAATTCTCCACCTTCTCAGGTGCAAAATATACAGTATCCAGGAGCAGTTGGGTACAGGATTCAATGTAGTTGGATCGAGAGAGTGAAAGTCGTAGACGGGATTGAATAAACCGGTGCATGAGAGAAAGTATTCCCACATGGAATCAATATGTAGTGCTGTGGATATGGTGGGCTGATCCTTTTGTGAGAGAGCAGATTGAAATCCCTGCTAGTTTGCCTGTGCAAACAGCCATATCCTTTAGTCGCTGAGGTTGCTCTCTTTCAATAGCCAGATATATGGCCTTGACAAGAAAGTGATCAGAAGAGCCAATTGGAGTTGGCTCTTCCATGACCTTATGGTTGTGGATGAAGGAAGATAAGAGATGGTGGTGAACCAACTAACAACATGGTTTCTCTTCCACCACTTGAGGGGGTGGAAGAGAAACAAGAGCAATGTGAAGGAAAGTTCGTCATTCCTAGGTCCAGGAGGGAAGATGTACCAGTTGGAGAAAAGTAATTACGTATATAGTTATCTCCAACCCACTCAAAAAGGTTTCATCTTACAATATTCATCCTCTGACTCCCTCTTTGCCTTTCCCACCCACCTCTCTCCATCCTACCTCTCGTCCAAACAATGGTCTGGTTTTGATCTCTTGAAATGACTTGAAAGCCTTTTTGGAATTAAAACAGCACACTTCTCCAATTCTCCCAGACAGCCTTTTGCTCAGTGCCAGCATGATGGTTATTTTTAAGGTTTTTTTTTTCCGGAATGGTAGAGAATTCATTAGCCAGGGGGCTGGATGGGACACATATCACGAATCCCTGAGATCCACGGCGAGCTTTTTTGACAAAACGTTAAATGTAATTACAGTCTGGCTGTCTTTCCACCGGCACCAGCAAAGCTTGAAGCCCCCGATTATTTTTCTTTTTCCCACTGCCTCATTGCCGGGAACCCACTTTATATCTCTGATGGGATCAAAAATGGCTTTCTCTGCAAGACTTATTGCACTAGCCCTAATGAGACCGAAATAGGGTCGGTGCATGGGATGAATTGTAAGCTTGAATGATCAGCCGAATGAAAGGACAATCAGTTTGCTTTATGAGCCTTAAAGATTGAGCGGAAAAAAGTATTTATGGACGACCCCGTCGCTCTCGAAGTGATGGAGCAGAAGTTTTCTGCTCGGAGGTTTGAGTGCGTGCAGCGAACCACTCTGAGCTTGTGATCGAACGCTGCGTTTAATTAGCCCTTAATCATATGTAAACTCATTTGCTTATGGCTTGAGCTGAACGATTAGCGTTGCGTGCTTGTTATTGCAAATTTCACTGGAGTGTGTATAGTCTTGATTGCGATCCTGAAATGAGTGCGATCCGAGTGAAAACTACCTTTCTGATAAGGTGCCTACCTGGGTTTTGGAGGATGTCTTTCTTTAAAAAGGAGATAAGCCACCTTTGATTGAACCACTCATTTACCTGTGTTGAGGTAAGCATGGGTGAATGGTACCTACATGCTGTGGAATCTGCAGAGAAAAGCAATACAGAGGAGAGACAGAGTTCAGAGAAAATTGAGTGAAGGGTTCAGAATTCCACGATTTTGCGTACATAATAAGTATACTGTACATAGATTCTGGCTCGAGCACATTTTGAATGCCCCCTCCCCCAACCCCCACAATTACTGATCCATGCCAATAATCCAAGAAGTTGCTGTGACAAATTGAAATCTCGTGCAGATAACGGAGACTTTGTCTGCCAGTCCTGACAAAAGGTGTTTCATGGGACATGGTGAGATTATCATCAGATTTCTACAGAAGGTAACTTGAATCATATCATCACTACTTAATGCTAGGTCTACAGCAGCCTTGTCAAAAGCTCACTGATTGATCCAGGTCTCATGTGCCATGAGAGGTAACATCTCTCTGTCTACATGAGGCCTTTGAGGAAGCTCAAGGGAGTACTGCTTTCATGTCTATCCTGGACTGTGGCATCTCCCAAGCAAGGTGGAAGCACAAGGCCTTTTGTTCTTAGGCCAGTCGTCTCTCTCTTCTCTTCTCTCTCTCTCTCTCTTCTCTCTCTCTCTTCTCTCTCTCTTCTCTCTCTCTCTCTCTCTCTCTCTCTCTCTCTCTCTCTCTCTCTCTCTCTCTCTCTCTCTCTCTCTCTCTCTCTCTCTCTCTCTCTCTCTCTCTCTCTCTCTCTCTCTCTCTCTCTCTCTCTCTCTCTCTCTCTCTACCACCTCTCCTCTGATGTCGTTCCTTCTGCTCTCTCAGCCCTCCAACCCTCCCCAGCTCGTCCATTATGCATGTGTTCTTCCACTAACCCCCTCATGCATAGTAAAAAAAAAAACTCCCCAAATCTAGGCTGACTGCACACCCCAAGAACTCTTTTGTTCCTCATTTTTCCCATGTGTGGAACCACCATCCACAGGATGTTCAATCCTACTCTTTCCTCCAGGACCTCCAGCAGGTAATTTACCACCACCATGTCATGCCACCCCCATCCTTTTTTTTTTTCCACTAACCCTTCCTTACTCAACTCTTTTACATGTAGGTTACTGCGTCCATTTCCTGTCTCTATGCCTGGTGTTGGTTGGTGTTATGCCTGGTGTTAATGGCTAGAGTGGTCAGCTTGGGATCCTAAGGTCCTGAGTTCATAATCCCCCTTGGCTGTTGAATTAATACCAGTCAGCAAAAATGAGTACCAGCTTGCTGGTATCCTGTGTTGGAGTGGTGACCTGTCCAGGATTGTGCCCAAGAGCCCAAGAGACTGCTTCGGCAGCACCAATGCTTTGCACAGAGTATGGTCCCAATGGATGGATTCTTGTCTCTCCTCTTTTCTTGTTTGTTAATTCCTTGCTTATCATGTCCAACTGTGTGGGATTTGAACCTACGTTCCATCTGGGTCCGAGCATCAGGAGCAATTTATGGGTAAGGATGAGAACACAACAAAGCCAATCAGTTTTTTGGGGTTGTTGTTGTATACAATATCGAGGCTCGTATAAGAGGTAACACACATAACGTACAACAAAGGGAGCAGGAGACAAGAAGGGCAAGAGAGGGAAGCACAAAATAGTGGGGAACAGAGACATTAGGAGATCTGTGGAAGGGAGAGGGATGAGGCTGGATCCACAGAGTAAACAAGATGGACACTACAGGGACTTTCAGGAAGGAAAGCAGGGAATTTGAAGGAGGTGGGGTTGGGGTGGATTAACGGGGGTGGAAAACATCATGGTTGTGAATGAGGGAAGATAAGAGATGGTGGTGAACAGTTGTTTTGAATACCTGGAGAGAAGAGTGGGATTGAAGAGAGTGTGGGAGTTTGTTCCAGAGGCGGGAAAAAGAGGAATGAAAGCGTGAAGGTGAGCAGTGATTCTTGAGTTTGGCAGTTTCACCAGAAGGGGGTTGCTGGTGGACCTTGAACGCCCTGCGGAAGTATTGGGGAGTGGGCGGAGGGCAGATCACAGACAGAGCGGGGGTGGGGGCAAGGCCAGAGAGGAGACGGTAGAAGACAGAAAGACCACCGACCTGCCTGCTGTGAGAGAGTGTGAGACCCAAAGACTCAGCTTCATCGCGTGAGATACCAATAATTCTAAATGTCTTGGTTTACACAGCGTGAAGCCAAGAAAGATGTGAGGTGGGAGCACCAGCCCAGAAGGGAGAGCAGTACTCCATCAGGCTGCAAATGAAAGCTTTGCATGTGGTGTTTACATGCATATGTTTTAATAACAAGGAATAAAGACTAGAATGGCACTCAGTAGAGCACATATACCTTCACCTGGCTGAACGGTTTACATTTTTTTTGTATCCCTCTCATCGGCCGGATCTGGATTCTGACCTGAACCAATATTGAATTGGCTCGTTCTTGTCACCCACCCAACTCATCCACTGAGTTTGATCCAAATCTATCTACTACTGTTTGAGATATCCTGCTCACAGACAGACAAACAAACAAGCATCGGGGTGAAAACAACCCTTGTCCACCTTCAGTGATGGAGGTAACAAGAAACTTTGGGGCAGGAGGAGGACATTCGGTCCATCATGCCTGTGCTACACCATCACCCATCCACACATATGCTATCTACAGGTCCCGCCAATATCCCAGTACCCCTCTATCTCGGTACCTTTCAAATTTAGACCTATCTACTCTTTCTAAAGAACGTCATCACGTTCATTATGAAAATTATGCTGAATATCTGTTTGAGGAGGTCACAGGCATTGTGTCGTCTTTCAAAGGATTTGGGATGATGTTGAGGTCATTGTGCATTGGGGAGCCATTGGTCTGGTTTTTTGTTCAATGAAGGTGAACGAGTCCATGGAACTGCTCACAAATATTCCTCATAACTTGTCTATCTTAAAATTGTTGAATTATCAATACCCTTGGAGTTTCGGGTTCAGGTTTATCCAGGATGTGTGGTCTTGAGCTTTTTGGCTGCATGCTGTGCCTGCAATGGGACAATATGCATGGTCAGTTTCGTCCTTCCCTGATGCACATCTGACATAATTCTGCAATCAAATACATATCATGCATCTGAAGAGGATGATTTGTGTAAGCTTAGAAATGAATGTAAGGTGATGACATCATTATTTACATTAGGTCCGTCCTCAAACTCAGATAATCTCGGAAGGGCGAGGGTTCAGTTTGGAGAAAGCACGAACAATGTAGCACACCTGCATGTAGGCACCAAGGAGCAACTCAGGGGTTTAAGAAAAGCCCCCAGCACAACCTGATCTTGGATACGAGATATTTGGTAAAATGGTGTTTCATTTGTCATTCAACCACTCCAAGCTATTCTGGTTTGAATTTCACTCTATGGTGGAACTTTGACGCCACCTGCCGGGAAGAGACAAATTGCTTACTTGCTTGAGGTCCCTGTCATGCCTGACAGCATATGGAGCCTCTTGAAAAACTTGTGTCAATTTCGTCTATTCTGGACCCACCAACTGATCCAGATCCAGGTGGTTTCTAGCTCCTTTAGCTCTTTTTCCATCGTATGCCACGAGGTCTCTTCAAGTCCAGGTACTAGGTAGTTCAACCCTCCTTCAAACTTTAGGCTTCCAGCATATCACTCTTTTTGTGTTGTTTTCCATATACAGTGCATGCCAAATCCATATCCACCTCTTCATTTTAATTTCCTCCGTGATGTTTTCCCTTTGACTTTTCTCCACCTCCTTCCTGCTCACTCTATCTGGCCAGAATATTGAAGAGACTAATTAACCAATAAGAAAGAGGGGAAAAATCCTCTCCGTTCGTCTCACAGTCAAGGTGCTTTGATATTTTCAGGTATGCCGAGGCCACAAGACTTGTAGAAATTGCAAAGATGACAAATAAAATTCCTACTCACTATTTTTTGGTGGAATGAATAACAGTTGGAACTGGAGAGTTCATAGAACACCTTACCCCATACAGTCTTCAGAAACAATGAGCACAACTTACCCGTCGCTTCGCTGACGGACCAATTAGTTGTGCTGTTTGCCAAATTTACCCATGCAGAGGGCTTTAACCCCTCAACACCACCCTTCCCTGTTCTGCTTCCCCCTCCTCTTTTGGCGTCCCATTCGTCCTGATGTCCTTTCCTACAGGCTTTGACAGGCCCCCAAGTCTGTGGGGGGGAAGGGTAGGAGGACAAATTTACCAGTTTAACCTCAGCATGCTTTAACCTCAGCATTGTCCAGGTTAAAAAAGGAAATTGTAATACCCTCTGCTACCACCATGTGGCACTACCGGTGCACATTTACATGGATAATTTACCCCTCCCCCCCCCCATCACCACGTGAGGCTGTGGGCACATAGCCTAAGTTGCCCCCCACACAAAGTTGTGTTTGTACCCCAAGTTTGGAGTTTATAACTTAAAATATGTGTCCGTGCATAAGGAACAAAGAAAGCCACAGACACACACACACACACACACACACACAGACACACAGACACACAGACACACAGACACACACACACACACACACCTGGATGTGTATATAGATAAGATGGGTAGGGGTGGGGCTTGCGAGTGTCAAATATAATTGGTCGTGATGATGTAAAATGCCATAATATTTTGTCCAAGTAGTGTTAAATGAGAGGTTTTGAAAGTGCCAAAAAGGCAATTTGTGTTCCACAGTGTTCAAGAATACAATCCAATTGAAATGAGATTTTAAAGGTTGTAGAAAAAAAAATTTTGGAAGCTCACCACCGTTTATGCGCCATCATATTTTAACATTTAACATGCCTGTTATTTGTGTCCTTTATGATGTCCTTAAAAGCAGTAAGTTTCCTGTTTGGAATGATTTATAATGTTATTTTACTGCCGGACAAGCAGATGGATGAAAAAAAAAATCTCACTCTTCTCTGCACATGTACAATTGAGATGAATTTAAATTAAGTTGTTCCTCAATCATAAAATTATGTTAGTGGACAGACAAACAGACAGACAGACAAAGTGAATGAATTGCTTAACCCCGCGTTTCGCTTCACATGCGCCGGGTAATGAACATTCACTGGTGAAAATTCGGCTTCAAGTTAATATTATAAAACCCTCTCCACTTGGGAATCACAATATGGAACAAACAGACAGCAGTATTTAGAAAACCAAATAACTCTTGAAATTCCCATGATTAAAAAAACCCAAGACCTCAGAAACAAACTCCCCAGGTAAGATGTGGAATGTCCATGAGTAAAAGAGGAACACCTCACGAGCACAAGTATGGTGAAAAATTAGTGACAAGAAAGTAGAATCCACAACCAGGTCACATTAGAGATGTCCTGGGAAAAGTGATACTTCATTGGCTAAAACTCCAAAATTGGCAGGAAGGACAATTGAGTTCCCTACAAAGCCATGAGTCTGTCAGTCCTCTTCGAACCATAATTTCTGTTGTTGCAAGTGATGTCATTCTCCCTCGATGAAGATCGACTGAGAAATAAAATAAATTGCCTTTTCTCTTTCCGAAAGCAAGCCAAAGAGTGAGAAAAAAAAATCAACTTGAAAGGAAGGTGATGATTGGTGGGTAAAAACGGTAAAGCAGTCACACCACTATTGGAAGGGTGTAGCAGGTGGTAGGAGACATGACAGACTCACTGGATGTGCTCCATGAAACAATAAAATCATGCGGTTAAAAACAATCAATACGTCACTCCACTATGCTTTCAATATATAGTAGCAGGGGTATCCAGCGTTGCTCGGTGGGTACCTGGCATTACTCGGTGGATACCTGATGTTGCCCGATCCTGTTCTAACCCTGTCGACATTTTGAAGAAATCAATTTGTTTTTTCCTCCACCACCAAAGGTGAAGGAGGTTATGTTTTCACCTTTCTGTCTGTTTGTTTGTGTACAGGATATCTCAAAAAGTTATGGACTGATTCGGACAAAACTTGGTGGACAGGTTGGGTGTGTGACAAGGATGATCTGTTTAGATTTTGGTGAAGATCCGGATTCGACGACTGGAATTTTTAAAGTGATTCTTCACCATTGAGAGATCGGGCTCAAAAACGATATAGTACTGTATAGCATGACATTTCAAAAATGTATTGGGTCCCGATATGTTCTCATGGATCAGGCATTACGGGGCACAGGTATGTGCTCTACTGAGTGCCTTTCTTGTTTTTTTTTCTGTTTTTGTTGGTGCCTAAAACACTTCCCTACACATATTAAGGAATGGGGTCAATGATCATTTAATATTACCTTTCACATAGCTGTAAAGGCTTTGGCACGATCGAGCAATTAAAAAAAAAAATTCAAAGTTTTCAAAAAAACACATTCTTCCCGAAAACATACCCTGGCACCGCTGATGAACCTCTGAAAGTTTGACGAAGATCCGTTTGGCCATCTCTGAGAAAAAAATGGTGACACACAAATGGCTCTCTTATCATATGGAAGCTCGATGCAGTACTATCAGAGAGATGTCTCTCTGTCTCTCTGTCACCATTTTCTCAGAGATGGGCAAACGGATCTTCCTCAAACTTTCAGAGGCTCATCAGTGTGTGCCCGAGTGTATGGGGGGGGGGGGAAATAATTCGAAAACTTTGAGAAAAAAGTTAGGATTTTTGTTTTTATCACTCTATAGTGCTTAAGGCCCTCAGCTGATGGCATGAAAGGGGGTGGAGGGGGAGGGTCATAAAAATGTAATATTAAATGATTCCCCACCACATTCCTAAGTGGGTGTATAGAAGCGTTTTAATCCCCACAAATAAAAAAAAAATAGACAAAAAAAAAACCATTTGATTTCAAAATGCCAACAGAATTAGAACAGCACTGGGCAACCAACGCCCGGCGGTACCCCTGCTAGTGCCTCTCACGAGAGGCAGTCTGATAGAATGGCGAGGATTGTGTACTTACCTTGAAGCTATTGTATCCAATCTGGGTTCGATTCCCGACCAGACTATAAACCGTCTGATTGGTGCTCTGTCGGCAGAGAAATGCAATCCAAAGTGCTCCGTCCCTCAGTCAGACGTTACGCCGAGTATCAGATCGCATTTGTATCTGGTGGATGTTAAAGATCCCTTAATGTCTTTTGTGAAGAGTAGGTCTTGGTGAGTTATCGTTTGTCCAATAATTTTTTGGTTCGTGGGTGCCAGCAGTGACCACTATTTTCGGTGTGTCTGTGTGTCTGTGTCAGGGCCGGATTTACCATGTGGGGGGCCGTGGGCACAATGATTGTGGGGGGCTCCCAAATTTGGAGATTAATCAACAACTTAAATTATAACTGCTTTTTCATCAACAACTGAACTTGTATCTATAGATTTGGCAGATCCTGATCAGGAATGATTTGGCATAAATGTTCGCAAATTACAATTAAATCTGACAATATGACAAGATGGACGGATTGTTATTGATATGGCTGGTGACTTATCTATGAGCTGATGACTTATCTCTGAGCTCATTCTAAAATCAAATCACAAACATGCTGTTGCTGCAAGAGTAATAGATAGAGATGGACCAATATAAGAAAATAACAAACGACGCGCTGTCATTAATCATACTACGAACTTCGACTAAAAATCTTCTAACTTCTAAAAACCCTCTGGACAAGAGAAATCCGAAATGGTGATCAATAGCCGACTTCCAGTGACCGCAAATATACGGCAGTGTCATCCACATCAATGAACATACACACGGCGCCTTAATCAATGGACAAGCTTTCTGCGCGACTTCGTGGCAGCGAACTCAGATAGCGTGATGTATCAGATGTCATACTGTCAACCTGCATGGAATTGAGCACATCAGATTCGGTTGAAATGATGGTCAGATTGACTAGTCTCTGCTGCCCCATCGTGGAGCGAAGATGGTTCTTGATAAGCTTGAGTTTCGAAAACAAGCGCTCCCCAGAGCAGTTCGACACCATCAGTGAGAGGTAAATCCGAAGCAGCACTTCCACATTTGGGAAAGTATTGGTGAGTTTTCGCTCGATGAGAAAACTGTACATCTCGAGTTCAGTACAGCCCGAGTCTGGCTCTGAAACAATCATGGCTTGAAACTGAATCATTTCTTCTGTGAGGTCAGGTGATAGATCTTCCTGATACAGCTCGACGAGCTTCGAGCATGACTCTCGAATCTGCTTCACTTCGAGTTGAACAAGAGCACGCAGGAATCCAAATCTGTCGCTCATCTCGCTGTAAGCGTTTGTACGCTTTTCCAACTGCGACAGCAGTACGTCGATCACTGCAATGTATCCACTGATGCGAAAGGACTCCTTGGCGTCTAGTTCTACTTCTGAAGTGTGTCCATAGTCCAAGGGAGCGAGGCGGACATTACGCTTTCGTCTACGCGATCCGCGAGTGAATTCCTCCGTACCTGAGCGCTCCACTCCGTCAACAATGAATGTATCAAACTGATCGCGTAATGACTGCACGAAGCTCGCCAGTGACTTGAGGAGCTGCACAGCTGTGTTGAGATTGGTAGCTTGTGACTGAAGGGTTTTACTCGTACGATCAAGTCTACCAAGGACAGTAGACCAGAAACCAGCATAGAACCCTATCTCGAGCATGCACATCGTTTGGTGAAGTGTCTCGGCGGTGTTTCTCGTTTCACTATTCAGTTGTTCATCGTTTGCGATTTCATCGAGGACATCCATGATTCCGCTGTAACCGTCTAGAAGAGCTCGGGTTGCATCAGAATGAGCCGACCAGCGAGTGTTGCTGAGGCGCTTTGGTACTTGCAGACCTTTTGCTTTTAGGGCATCAAATAATCTGGCGTAGCGTGACGTGGAAGCTGTAAAAAATACATACACTTGTTCCACGAATTCAAAGAATGCTGCTGCAGGTCTACAGCATCCCATGGCCGACTGACCGACTAAGTTCAGTGAGTGCGTCACGCATGGCACAAATATTGCGAGAGGGTTCTCCTGTTTGATCATTCCCTGCATCCCATTGTATCGGCCACTCATATTAGATGCCTTATCGTAAGACTGTCCTCGGCAGTTAGCGATGTCCAATCCAGTGGCTTTCAAAAAAATCCAGTAATGTCGTCGCTTGCTGGAGTCCAGTGTGTCCTGTGTTGCTCAGAAAGGCCATGAAACGCTCCACTGGAGCCTCGTTCTCGATGTATCGTAGAATAACTGTGAGCTGGTCGATGTGGCTTATGTCAGGAGTAGAATCGACTGACACAGAGAAGTATTTTGCCTCTTTCACACGAGCGACGATGTTATCCAGAACAGATTTTCTGATGATGGAGACCAACTCTTCACATGTCATCGATGATAAGTAGTTGGTGTAGCCACTACCTTGGTTGGCATATTTCTGAATGTGCTGCGCCAAAAATGGATCGTATTCTGCAAGTAATTCCATTAAACCAAGGTAGTTACCATTCGTCCGTGACCCAACAATTTCATCCGATCCACGGAATGCCAGACCACGCTCAGCGAGAATCGATATCACGCTCACACTTCGTTTCAACACCTCCCTCCAATAGGATGCAATCTCCCTCACCTGTTTGACGAGTTCAGTGTCCACACGACCTGCGGATGTTGCTCTGTCTGACAAGCGGATGATATTCGCACAATGTACATGCGAACGCTCATGCATCTCGATAGAACGACTGGCATGCTTCCAGTCATTGAATCCTTCTCCACCCAGGGCAGTAGCGCCTCCAAAGAGCTTGCAAGCGATGCAGTTCAGTTTTCCGGTTGATGTGGAGAAGCAAAGCCAGGACCTTTTCACGGACTCTCCATTTTGTAGTCTACGGTAAAAAAGATTCTTGGAGCAGCAGCGTTTCCTACCTTCAACAAACTGTATGGATGAATCAAAGGGACCAGTCGAATTCTGCAGGGGCTCCAAATCTCGTGATGACCAGAAGTCGATCATCTCTGACGACGGTCGCTCAGGAGGCCAACATCCAATGCAATTGGCAAAGCCAAGTCCACAATCAGTCAGTATATCTCGCACTTCTTCATCTGATGCATGTTCTTCATCGGTGGAACCTTCCGAGATGTTGGGCGAATCTTGACGCCGGGGTTGCGTTGCCAAATCCGCTTGTTCTGTCTCTGTTGGTGTTCCAGCCTCTGTTATGGACGAATCGCCTGTTTGTGCAGGAGTGAAAAACTCAGATTTTCTGGGTCTTGTCGACGATGGCATTGTGTCTTTCATCTTTTTTCCTTGGAACGTTTCCGCTTTTGAGCACCACCGTCATATTTCCGTGGAGCCCTGGATTTGTGCCTGTCGTCACCAAAACCGCTCATTGTGGCTTCTGCAGCTGGTAGGTACCGAGTCACCCAGATATTGTCAGAGTGCATGTGGGACGTACCAGAATCATGAACAACAAGTATTGAAAAGTAGGTTCTGGTAACCTACGGTAAGTCTGTTAATACGGAGGATAACGATGAACAGCGGATCCAGGAAAATACCGTGATCAAACGGTTTGGATGAGACGAGACACCGAAGTTCCCTTTCTGCACAATGTTTATTAATATAATGGCACGAATAACAAAAGTCTCGCTCAGCGAGCAAAGACAATATGGCGACGATTCACTTTCACCAACCGACAAGAAACCGGAAGCTCTCATCATATCCGGTGGGAAAACGCCAAGTGAGTGAGAATTACAGGCTCGCACTACACCAACATGGTATTCATAAATTGCATGAAACATTCATGGGCACAAGAGTACCAAACGTTCATACATATGGTGAAACAGCAAAGACTTTCTAACAAGTATGTTTCACAAACCTGGAACATAGAAAGTCACACCGTGTTACTGTGCTGTGCGCGCCAGTAAGCAGGGTACTGACGGCGTTCCCTGCCAGCCGCAGTTTCAGTGTGTACAATACTACCCCTGCCGGCCATGTGCTGCGCTGGCCTGGCCTAGTTTTACCACGTCGACTTTCACCTTTTCACCTCTCCTCTGGCTGGACCTCTGTATTCCGTCTGTGCTTGCTGGGCTCTGGCGGGCAGTGCCGTTGTTAGTTGGCCACGCTCAACCATCCGAAGCATCGATGATCGATCCAAAAAAGGATCCGAATGCGGGCCCACAATGCCCGATGCTTGCCCCGGGAATTTTTGACCACGTTGGATCCGTTCTGTGGACCGTGGAAGAAACGGCTTGAAAAAGCCAAAGCTTGAAAAGGACCCTCACAATGACGGACAATTTTGAAAAGATATCCTTACAAAGAGTTTACAATCTTCATTCACCGACAAGAAAACTTTAAAAGCACATTTTCAAGGGATTTTCCAAATGTCATCGAAATTGTGGGGGGGGGGCCCGAAAAGTGGGGGCCCTGGGGCCATGGCCCCACCTGGCCACCGCTAAATCCAGTAGCGGTCTGTGTGTCTGTCTGTTTGTGACTCTCTCCAGAGCAAAGCTCCGTGACGTTTGATGCGATCTTGATGAAACTTGGACACAAGCAAGATATCATGGTCTCGTTGTGTCTTTTTGCATGAGGGGCATCCCACGCCCCTTGTGGGTGGAGCCACGCCCACTCGAACTTTGCATTGGTTCGCGGGCGCCAGCAGTGACCACGATTTTTGTTGTCTGTCTGTCTGTCTGTTTGTGACTCTCTCCAGAGCATAGCTCCGTGACGTTTGATGCGATCTTAATGAAACTTGGACACAAGCTAGATATCATGGTCTCGTTGTGTCTTTTTGCATGAGGGGCGTCCCACGCCCCTTGTGGGTGGAGCCACGCCCACTTGAACTTTCTATTGGTTCGCGGGCGCCAGCAGTGACCACGATTTTTGTTGTGTCTGTCTGTCTGTCTGTTTGTGACTCTCTCCAGAGCATAGCTCCGTGACGTTTGATGTGATCTTGATGAAACTTGGACACAAGCTAGATATCATGGTTTCGTTGTGTCTTTTGCATGAGGGGCGTCCCACGCCCCTTGTGGGCAGAGCCACGCCCACTTGAACTTTTTATTTATTTATTTTTTCTCGCAAATTCATTTCCTAGAAGCTGTGCGTAATGTCCATAAGTACAACATATAAAAAAATCCGATTTGATTTGGACAATTTTAACGGAAGAGATAGGTTTTTACGGTAGAGCTTCCTCAAAAGCTTCCACTAACTCAATTGTACCTATCGTGGCATTGTTCAATAATGCCCGCGAACCATCGTCGCCTTCTGGCTTGTCTAATTTATTTTTAATTCCTACCTTGACTATCGTTGGGAACACAAAGGCAAACAACCCAATGCAATCCTTGTTTCAGCAGCACTGAACCTGCCAAGAGAAAAGAGAGGTCGGAATACAAACGTCACATCCGGTTCAGTTACCAAACAGCTAGCTAGCGCTTGCCAAGCCAGCCGTTCCTTATCAACGGTTTCGAATAGTGTTTGCTTGAGTGCTTAAGCCACTTCGCGAGCACTCCACAAAAAAAAAACTTGGTAACTGAACACACCCCAAGTACATTAAATCAAACGTCCGTCTGTGGAAAAGACATTTAGCCGTCTGTCCCCTCTGCTATAGTCATCACATGACGATCCCTCAAACGGTCAGGCCTGAGGTAAATGGACACCCTTTTGGGGAGGGTGGCTCCATGGTGATTGGAACTTTTAGAAGTCTCATCAAAAAGAATGTATGACGTGTGAAAGGAAAATATATAAACGTAATTAAATGATGTCCATGAATGAACACCGCGAGTAAAAACGGCATTAACACGTAATGTGTGAAGAAATTAACAGGTAATGGATTTTACGTGAAAGGATAATAATTGTGAATGAACGATGCGATTTATCAACATTTTAAAAATGGATTCTTACGTGTTATCTACCTTGATGTAATAACAAACAATATCATTGCTTCATCTCTTGAAGAGTGAACACACTTACCTCAATGTTTTACCTCAATTTTTAACCTCAATGTTTTACCTCAAGCGTTTTATAAACACCTGACGTGAACGCGGCTCTCCTATTGGTCAATGAGCGGCGCACGAATACAAACATAGGGCGTGTTGTTACCTGACGCGCCGTGAATGCGATGATTTCAGTGTTTCAGGAGGTGGATAATTTACGTCATACAAACGCGGGAATGTGTTTTGTGTGCTTGTGCTCATTTTGAATCCGCCGGTCACCGTGTCCGCTGAGACGACGTTTTGAGAATCACGGGCAGGAGGCGGTGGTCGAGATTCTTCTTCTTCTTCTTCTTCTTCTTCTCTACATAGTCAAACGTGAGAATATCGAAGAGACTGCCTGTGGATGGGATAGCCGACAGGTCTGAGAGGATATTCGCAGATGATTCCCAGCCTGCGGCCTAGCGGCTTCGACTAGTTTCTCCGTCCGCGTGAAAACGAGGTCTCACACGGATACCCGTCGACTGCAGGCCCGTCACTCGGGGAGGTGAGACACTCCCCCACATTCTCCCTCACATTTCTCCCCTAGAAAAAAACAAACATGTAATATTTGTGAAATGCACGAACAAAACAGTAAAATTTATACACCGCCTTAAAGCCTCTGCTTGCGTTTTGGGATTGGGGGTGGATTTAACCCTGGCCCATTCATTAATTGATTTGATGTTATAGTGCCAGCGTGGGTGCTGCATCTCGGAGACCTCGGTGTATCTGTCACACTGTTGAGGTAAAGGTCTTGCAGGACAATGGATGAGTCGATACAGTGTTCGACCAGAGGGAAAGAAAGCATTGTGAGTTGGATGATCAGATGTAAGAAAATGAGGCTGCCAAACAGAAACCTCCCTTACTGGTTGAGGTTTTTTTTTGTAAACAGTGTCGAGGCTCGTATAAGAACACACAACGCACAACAAGAGGAGCGGGAGAGGGAAGAACAAAACGAGGGGGAACGGAGACATTGGGAGATCTGTGGAAGGGAGAGGATGGGGCGGGAACACGTGGTGTACAAGATGGACATTACAGGGACTTTCAAGAAGGAAAGAACGGAATTTGAAGGAGGTGGGTTTGGGGTGGATTAACGGGGGTAGAAAAGATCGAGGTTTTGGATGGGGGATGGTAGGTGGTGGTGAATGGCTGTTTTGAAGATCTGGAGGGAAGAGTGGGATTGAAGAGAGTGGGAGTTTATTCCAAAGGCGTCGAAAAAGAGGAATGAAAGTGAAGGTGAGCAGCGATTCATGATTTTGGTAGCTTAACCAGAAGGTGGTTGCTGGCGGACCTTGAGCGCCCTGCGGAAATATGGAGGGGGGGGTGAGACCGGAGAGGAGACGGTAGAAGACAAAAAGACCACGGACCTGCCTGAGGTAAGAATCCCAAAGACTCGGCCTCTTCATGTGAGATGCCAATGATCCGAAATGCCCTGGTTTCCACTGTGTGAAGCTGAAAGGCAGGAGCACCAACCCAGAGGAGAGAGCAGTACTCCATCAGGCTGTGGACGAAAGCTTTGGATGTGGTCAGGAGCTCAGGTGGGCCGAGGAAGGATGTTGCACGACGGAGGATTCCCAGTCGGTGACTGGCTTTGGAAGCCAGTTTGGAAATGTCGCTTTCCCAGGAAAGATCATAGCAGATAGTGAGACCCAGAAGCTTGAATGAAAGGACTTCTCCCAGAGGATTGTTGAGAAAGTAGATGGGGGGTTCCAAACGGTCCTTTCGGAGAGACGTAGTGAGAGTGTGAGATTTGTCAGGATTGAAAGACATGTTCCACGTGTTGGACCAACTTATGATTTTTATTTAGATGTACAGAGAAATGTTCCCTTTTGTTCATGATGACATTGCGACTGAACTGGTTACTTTGCTCATTGTCACATTGTGCTGGCAGGGCATTGCATGACCCTCCCCTCCCCCACTAACAAGGTATGCTTTCTTTGGCAAGGTAGTTCCCACGGTGCCTTTTCATTGCGTGTGCACACCTTAGCCAAATCTCAATTTTCTGCCCCGACTACATCCAGGTGGGAGGTCGCATTGCCTACTGAAAGGGTTATGCTGGCTCATTGTCATTGTCGTGTACATTGATTGAGATGGAGGGAGAAAAGGGAGAGTCCTTTTGTAGATTAGGACAAAGACAATTGTAGTTTGAGCACCACTGGCTGCCCGTGCTGTTGGTTACGATGTACAAATGGACGAAATGGCTTCTCTCTCAACTAACCTGCGAGTAGATTGTACGAACAGTCTATGATCGAGCACGTGGTGATATTTTATTTTTGTCTTCCTGTGAGTGTCACCAAAAGAAGGTGTATAAGGCTGCCAACTCTCTTTTATATAATACCATACCAAAGCAAAATGTACAATTTTGACACCTAAGGTGTGAATTGCCGACGAGCTCTTCGTCGAGAAGCCAGCCATTTATCTCCTCCAGTTCTACCAGGAAATGATTTGAGGGGGAAAAAATGTTGAAGACCATTAGTCACATCCCTTCACCCACCCCCATTGAACAGTGAAAGGTGTGTATAATGTGTTCCCTTGATGGCTGTGGTGCAGTGGAAGTGTTGCACTTCTCATTTGCAGTCATTTCAAAAAGTAAAACTGCTCTGTTTTGATTAAAGATGAGCTAAGATGAAAGGATCCTCAATAGGTTAAACCGATTGTAATCGGGACAGGTGTGTGCTGTGTGTGTTGTGTGTGTGCGCACGTGTTTTGTGATTCCATTTTTTGGAGTAGTATCATCCATCCATCCATCCATCCATGCACGTAAGATGGATTATGACGCTGCATGTCTCTCTACCCCTCTCTCTCTTTCCCTCCCTCCCTCTCTCTCTCCCCCCCTCTCTCTCCCCCTCTCCCTCTCCCCCTCCCTCTCTCTCTCTCTCTCTCTCTCTCTCTCTCTCTCTCTCTCTCTCCCTCTCTCTCTCTCTCCCTCTCTCTCTCCCTCTCTCTCTCCCCCTCTCTCTCCCCTCTCTCTCCCCATCTCACTCCCCCTCTCTCTCCCCCTCCCTCTTTCTCTCCCCTCTTTCTCTCCCCTCTTTCTCTCCCCTCTTTCTCTCCCTTCCGTCTCTCCCTTCCCTCTCTCTTTCCCTCTCCCCCTCTCTCTCCCCCTCTTTCTCCTCATCTCTCTCCTTCCCTCTCTCACTCCCCTCCCCCTTTCTCTCTCTCCCCCTCTTTCTCCCCTCTCTCTCTCCCTCTCTCTCTCTCTCCCCTCTCTCTCTCTCTCTCTCTCTCTCTCTCTCCCTCTCTGTCTCCCTCTCTTTCTCTCCACCTCTCCACCTCTCCACACCCTCTCCACCTCTCCACACCCTCTCCACCTCTCCACACCCTCTCCACCTCTCCACACCCTCTCCACCTCTCCACACCCTCTCCACCTCTCCACACCCTCTCCACCTCTCCACACCCTCTCCACCTCTCCACACCCTCTCCACCTCTCCACACCCTCTCCACCTCTCCACCTCTCCACCTCTCCACCTCTCCACCTCTCCACCTCTCCACCTCTCCACCTCTCTCCCCTCTCTCCCTCTACACTCTCATCTGAGTTTTCAAGCCTGGGTTCGAATCTCAACCCAATTATAAATTCTTATCGTGCCGTTTCACATGCAGAGCAAGGTATCGACGTGTGGGTCGTCCCTCCGATGGACATGCTTCTAGCCACAGACCGCAATTCTCACTGGATGTGCTCCCTGATACAACAGACTGTCGTTTGGTTAAAAATAATTACATCACTACACAATGGCTTTGTTATATCTTGCATGAGAGGAAGTCCAATAGGATGGTGAAGAGGTTGCACTTTTCTTTCAATTCTTTAGTATGGGTTCGATTCCCAATGCGGTTATAAACTGTTAGATTGGTGCTTTTCAGGCAGGGAGTAACATCACAAAGTGTGCCGTCCCTTGGATGGATGTTAAACTGGATGTCCCGTCTGCCATCATTAGTTGGTGGACGGTAAAGATCCCACAGTGTCCTTCATGAAAAGTCCACGAGTTGTCGCCGGCACCATGAACAAATTGCAAGTTCCTGTCCTGGATGGCTGCTAAGATGGCAACGCCAAACCGCCCGGCGCACAACCCTTGCCTAGGAATTGCATCGGCAGTGCTTTGATGATTATGATGATAATGAAGGGATCGGATGATCCAGACCATCTTGATTTAGTGCCACTTGTTTATATGCTGACTCGACCACCACCACCATCCATCCATCCATTGGGACCATACTCTGTGCAGAGCGTCGGTGCTGCCAAAGCAGTCTCCTCGGCTATTGGACACAATCCTGGATGGGTCACCGCTCCGACGCAGGATACTAGAATGGCTCAATCATCTCAGCAAGTTGGTACTCACTTTGCCGACCTCGGAGGGATAACAGGCCGAGTCAACCCCACCTGGTATTAATTCGTTGCCGGAGCAGGATTTGAACTTGGCACCCAAACCCACCACCCTAACCATTAAACCAACACCAGGAATGACCACCACCGAAGACCACAATACCGACCAGGAAAAATGTTTACAAAAGGAGAGTAGATGTCAGACGAACAATAAAATGGAGGTCAAGATCCTGTCTCTATAAATGTTCAGACGGCGAGAGTGTGACATTATTTTCCCAGCAAATCTTCACTTCCCTTTGATCGCATGTATCTGGTAGAACCTCTCTGTTTAAGAAAGTCATATTTTTATTTATTTATTTATTTATTTTTTATAGTCCTAGCCGGTCTTCAGTTGTCAACACATGTACGCATTCCGCTGATCCGGCCCTTTTTATTCGCATTGCTTATAGGGGCCACGTCGTTCTCCTCATACGCTGAAATGCAAATACAGTAATAACTCAACTTCGTCAGTAGCTAAGCACAAACTGGTTCAACTGGGTGTCGTGACGAGGCACAGCAAGTGGTCCATACATGTCACGCTCACCTTTGAATACAGTTCTTACAATGCCAAGCTCGTGATCAAATTTTTTCTCCATTTGGCAAGGCAGCATTCCATTTCCAAACGATCACCTAACCAATTCACCAACTGCTTAAAAATGTCTGGTGTACCACTTTTAATATATGTCGTCATAATGTTGCCAAGTTCCCAAACTATAATGATGGAAATGTTGGAGGAATTCTTAAATGGCTTCCTCAAATACTTCCTGAACAGTTTGCCTTTCTGCTCATCACTAACTTCCATTGGGAATCATTTACCTGTGATTCTCGAAATCTCAACAATTGAGCAAATTGAGTTTTTGTGGGGGTATTGTGATTGGCTGTTTCATTGCTCTTCAACGTTCCTGGTTGTATGACGCAGGCGTTTTGTGTTATCGACGTTGAGCAGCAAGCGATTTCTATCTCGTGCACACAAGACCGCTGAACTGGGAATCTGGTACGTTTCTTCCAGGAGAGCATTTTCCTTTTTCGATTCGCGATCGGGTTGACTGGATGGCTTGGAGATTGGTGAACTCGTCTTTTTTTCTCTTTGGTCTGGGTTTGACCCCCGACCCGGCCCTAAGCTGTTCTAAAAACATCCTAATGGGTTATCCGAATGTCCCGAATGATTGCTAACCTCTTGCTCTTTCCTTTCTTGTGATTTCATTTTTGTCTCTGTGTCCAAAGTATTGTGAAGGTAAGATATTTAAATATTTATTTTTATTGTTTTACGAATGCAAGATATGAACTTATCATTGGAGTTTTGAAAATCACTTGCTGTGGCTACGCGGAAATTGCTCAATCAGACATTTTTGCATTGATCTTTCCTGACTTGTCTCCATTTTAAAACTGGCCTTGCATACTGTAACGTTTCTCCCTAATGGCACGACACGAATACGGCATAACCCATTGAATGGGCTCTGTTTATTTGGGGTTTTGGCGAGTGGCATCTACGTGGTGGCGGTGGAAGGATAGCTCGGAGGTAGTCTACTCACCTCTGAGACATCTAGTCTGGGTTTGAGTCTCTGTCACATTGTCAGCTTGGTACTTTGCAGGTAGGATGTTGCATCAGGCAGTACGACACGTTTGCTTGTAGACGTTGAAGATACCTTTCAAAAAGAGTTTGTCGTGGTGGTGCTGGTACCCAAAACAACTTCTAAATTCCTGCCTTGATCTGTAGGGGGCTGTCCAAAACGAAATCGACGGCACCTCCCAAGTTTTGCAAACCTGAAGCAGGTGCTGCCTCCACGTGAATTGATGAATCGCCTTGAAACCGCTCTTTCACATTACTCGGTTTGCTCGTCATCGAATGGGATGCGTTGCTCCTCTTTGGCTTGGAATTTCTAAAACTAATACTTTAAACATGTGAGTATGGTTACAGTAGTGGCTTATTGGTAAGAACACTGGACTGGGATCCGGAGATTGTGGGTTCAAATCAAGATGAAGGCAGCAGTATTTGTATTCCAATGTTCAGGAAGTCGAGGCAGTCACGGGAGAATTGTCAAATCACGATTGGATTATCAGTAAGAACCCAGCTGGGTCATTAACGACCTTCAGGGTGGGATAATCTGCCTTAAAACGTGTCACAGAAACCTCAGGAAAATGAAGTGTAATGAGTGAGTAAAGGTTCACACTGATGAGTGCCTAATTTGAGGTGAATAAAGCGAGTGAGTAGAGGAAACACACAGGTAGTGACAGAATGGAGGAATTTGAAAGAAATGGAGGCATGCCAGAATGATGCACACACCATTGAGAGGAGAGAATTAGAAAAGATAACAATTGTGAATGAAAGGAAAAAAAAGAGAAAGAGCTTGAAGATTTGATTGATTGATTGATTGATTGATTGATTGTGTGTTCTGCCTGAAGGCAGTTTCTTGGCTGCTTGGCAAGGGTGATACTGGGTGATTTGCTATTGCCTTCCCAGCAGTTAATCGTGGCAGGAATTTGGAATTTATTCAGGATACCGGTGATAGCTCGCCTGCTCTTGGCGAACAATACTGTTGGATCTTTAACCTCCACCAACTAATGTTAGGAGACGGGACATCCGGCTTAACGGCCATTCGAGGGTCGGCACACACGCACTGATGAGACACCCTGCCTGTGAAACACCGGGATGACAGTTAGTATCTGGGTCAGGATTCGAACCCAGTCTAAACAGCTTCGAGACGAGTGTGTGTACCTGTAGGCCATCCTGCCAGCCCCTTGAGGAGATATGGATAGGGAAAGTTTTTCTTTCCAATCGAACGGAACAGGAAAGAAAGAATTTGGAAAGAACAACAAAGGAATAAAAGGGGGCTGCATTGAAATGGAGATGAGCTATAAGTGATTTTTTTCTTCCAACTTTTCACTTATTTTAACACGGCTATCGTGTGCGGCCTGCAGCTGCTGGTTGCATCATTTTCTGGCAGCGCCGCTGTATCACTGATGCAGTACCCTCTATTACCAGTAAGCTGGCACTCACTTTGCCCACCTCGGAAGGATAACAGGCCGAGTTAACCCCACCTGGTGTTAATTCAATGGCAGACAGGGGCTCAATCTCAAGACGCTCAGATCTTAAGCAAGCCACCTTAACCATGAAGCCAACACGAGGATTTTTTTTTAACATAAGTACTGTACTTCCATTGAAAATGTGCTTGTGCATGGAATCCTTTATTATTTTATATTCCCATTAAATCTCTCATCTTCCATGGTTTCCCTTTTCCCACATTTCATTAGTACCCCCATGTTACTCTCACCTCGTTTTCTCCCACTCTTCTGATTCCTCTCCCTTCTTCAATACAATATGCTTGTTTTGCTGCAACGTGAGGCCAAAGGCAAATGGATCCTGAATTATTTTGGAATTGACTAATTCATGGACCATGACATTTTGTTAACCACAACACTTACTCATTTTAATATAATCAATAAACAAACTTGCGTTACAGACACACAAGTGATGTGTTTACTTGTAAACAACTTTACTAGGATGTTCTTGATGTGTCATAAATTATGTATAGATGTTTCCATGATCAGCCAATGAACTGATTTTCCCCCCAAAAAATTGTTTTTCCTTCTGGCATAAAACTCATTGAGTTCACCGTTCCTGTGAAATCACCGCTATGTGGCATGTTCAAAAACCTTACGAATCTCTCGTTTTCCCTATCTACCACAATCTTTTCTACTCTTTTGAACCAGTTCCACATCCCCAGCTACAATCCTTTATGAACCCCATTATATGTTTATCCAAATGCCTCACACTTTCCAACCTCCCCACCCCTTCTCTTGCTAATTGCCAGTAACGCTTGAGGGAGAGGGTGGTATATCATTACCTATTACCCCACTTTCTTTTCATTTTTATGGAACTCGCCCCAAACAAGGCATAAAGCTATTTTTGGTAAGGGGTGAAGGAAAGGTTAGATAAATATAAGGATAAAGAGAAAAATAACAAGAAAAAATCCAAGACACAGAAAGTAGCCAAAGTCAGGTGAAATGCGATGTAACCTCAAAGATGTAAGAAGTAGGAATTGACATTCCTCTTAAAGCCGAGTAGATTGTCGTATTATGGGAAGCACGTTACAGGTAGTAAATTCCAAAGCGAGACAGCACGAGGGATAAAACTATCTGCATATCCTTTCGTTCTGCACTTTGGATCAGCTGCAGTGCATGGTTGTGCAGAGATGGCAAACTGAGCATTGTGTCCAAACACTCGTACAGGAGGAACCAAGTTAGAAAGTCCAGCAGAACATTTGCCATGAAAATATCTGTAGAACAAACTAAGAGTGGCAACTGACCGATGGTGAGAGAGCGGTTGAAGAGTTGAACCCATCTCCGCACCAACCGGATTCACTAAGCATTTCTGGAGCCTATCAAGTAAAAATAAGTGGCAGGCTGGTGCTCTAGCCCAAATTTGGCAACACTCCATGAGGGGACGTATAGTTGTCTTATACAGGTACAAAACAGCATCAGGATGTAAATACCTCTGCACTCGATAAAGACAACTGACTCGCTTGGAAGCACTCTTAGCAATACCAGCAATGTACTTTTCCCAGCGGAGGTTAGAGGAGATGTCCAGACCAAGAAACCGAAGCTCAGGTGATTCTGTTAAAGTTGAAGACCCCATGTGCACAGAAAGGAAAGGCCTGTTTCTGGAGCAAGACATGGACAACAATTTAGTTTCCTTTGCATTGAAGGTCACCAGCCAATCATGCCCGCACTTCAACACATTCTCGAAATCATTGTCGAGTGAAACTCAAACCTCATTACAAGTAGTATTGAGTGAAGCAGCGGATGTACAGTAAAGTGAGGTGTTAGCATACACGGCTAGCTGAGTCCATGGCACATCAGCAAGAAATAAAAGAAATCCATCAAGATCCGCTTTCCCAAACTGAAACACAATGTGGTGAAAAGGATGCACTGGAGTTGAGAATGAGGAGTAAGAGACACAAACAGAAACGGTGGAATGATCCAAGTTACCAATTGGAGGAAGGACATTGGTAACACAGTCACCAGGGTTAGAACACAAAAAGAGATCCAGCAAGTTTCTTCCATCAGAGGCACAGTCAGGAATATGAGTGGGAGAGGAAATTATTTGGGTGAGATTTTGAGAGCTTGAGAAATCGTAGGTATCGATACCAGGAGTATCAATATTACGAGAGTATACCAGCCATTCCTTGTGGTGAACATTGAAGTCACCAAATACCATGATGTGTGCAAAAGGGTGTTGTAAAATAGCCCTGTCAGTGATGTCTAAGATCGCATCGAGCACGGCACAAGAGTGAAAAGAAAGCGAGCGATACAGAAAGAAGAGATATGCTGTTGCATGTAGGAGAGCAAGGCGGAAACACAAAAACCCGTGAGAGCCACTTTCAAGAGAATTTTCACGAGTTAAAGGAAAAGAGTCCTCAACATAGTTACCAAGACCACAAGAAGGAGGGCAATCAAGTCGGTGAAAAATGTAACCAGGTAACTTGAAAGAAACTGAGATGCCACTATCCAACTGATACTCAGAGCCAGCAGGTCAGATGAGTTGAGCTTCACACAGAAGAAAAGTTGGAGCAAAAGCAGAGGCAGATTAAGATTTTTTTTTGGGGGGGGACCTGGACACAAAAAACATTTTGACCCAAAATGACCAAAAAATAGAGGACTCGGTGTTATTTTCACCCATAAACATTGAGCTCGAAGCACAAAAGTGAAAAGAACGAGGAAGAAGATGAAATCGGTCAAAGTTACCCAAACAAATTCACAAGCCAGTCCAAGACACTCAATAGGGTCCCACAAACTCATGTGAACACATTCTCCTAACAATGCCACTCTGACAGCCTCAGGAATGCAACCGAAAATGGCTGCATGGACCATCCCCATGCATGTCCATGGCAGGACAACCACTTCGACATTTTAGACCTGTTGATAGATCAGCCTCTCAAAGCATTACCAAAGTGTTCGGGATCCTGTACTACCAGGTGGCCATGACCTGCAACATCTTTATTTCCGGTACCCTTCAGAGAGACAGAATTCATCAGATCCTACAGGGAGTCCTGGACAAGAAAGATGCAGAATAACTGAGACAGAAGAAGATGAAGACTGGCTGGAACCATTCACCTCATCCTGAAACAAGGAAAACCATCTTCATAGGAAGGTGGGGGTGACTCGGCTTGGTGGGAAAAAAAAAATTCCGACCCCCAATGATGTAACTACTCTTAATCTGGTTCATACCCATTGACCTGCCTGGCTAGGTAAGACCTACCAGGAGAAAAACTCCCGTCAGTATAGCTCTCCGGGTCACAGGAGCACGCAAGCTTCTCCCACCTAGCCACAATCGGGGAAGGCTATAGCGATATACAGTTAGTGGACAACTGATTGTCACTTGGTTTATTTCATATCCATGAGGTTCCTCATTTGTTCAAATATATCTATTGCATGAAAAGTATGTGTGCACAAATATCACCGATGTGCACAAACATTCTCAAACTGGGGGTCAGCCTCCATCTCCACCTCCACCACCCCCCCCCCCACCGCCTCCTCCTTCCCAGGGTGTATTTGAAAGTATTCTTGTGTGGAGATCACAAGGACAAACAGGAAATGGAGAGCAATCGCTATAAATTGTAAACTATTAGATGTTAAATATTTCCTCACATTCATATCTTTGCACAGCAATAGACTTTATTAAAAAAAAAAAAAACGATTTTGTTCAAAGTGTAATACACCTGTCATTTCAAAATTTATGTAGTAGTGCACATACGTGTGGAGTAGGAGTTTATGTGAAGTACAAATATGATAAAAACCTCACTCCACCTCCTCAAATCCTCAACTGCCTTCTTCCCCCTCTCTTGTCCCCCCTCTCCCCCAGCACCACAGAGCCTTTTCTCCTTCTCATCCGGTCCCCTCCCCTAGCTATTCTGCAATCCCCCACACTCTTTCAACAACCCTCCTTACCTCTCCTCCCACCCCCTGTACCCAAAGCCTCCTCCCTCCCTCTTCATTAACAGTGTGGACCTCAAATATCCGGGCCTTCGCTCAAACCTTTCAGATCTTTCCATACAGGTTGCCACTGACAAACCAGACATAATCTGCCTAACAGAAAATTTCCTCCCCCAAGACATGTCTGACTCCCAAGTATCTCTCCCTGGTTACTCCCTGCTCCGGTATGATAGACCTGACCCTCGTCCTGGTGGAGGAGTTGCTCTCTTCATCAAAGACTCTATTCCCCTCTTCCTGTCCAGGCTGGAGTTCCTCAAGGTAGCGTTCTGGGTCCTGTTCTTTTTCTGGTTTTCATCAATGATCTCTCCGACTCTCTGGAAAATCCTCTATATCTCTTTGCAGATGACTCCACCCTCTGCCATACCATCGGTCATCCTTCAGTCCGGCAAGCAGCAGTTTCTTCGCTCACTGCAGATCTGGGTAAAATCACAAACTGGTCCAACACGTGAAACATGTCTTTCAATCCGGACAAATCTCACACTCTCACTATGTCTCTCCAAAAGGACCGTTTAGAAAAACTCCCCATCCACTTTCTCAACAATCCTCTGGAAGAAGTCCTTTCTTTCAAGCTTCTGGGTCTCACTATCTGCCATGGCCTTTCCTGGGAAAGCCACATTTCAAACCTCACCTCCAAAGCCAGTCACCGACTGGGAATCCTTCGTCATGCAAAGTCCTTCCTCGGCCCACCTGAGCTCCTGACCACTTACAAAGCTTTCGTCCGCAGCCTGATGGAGTACTGCTCTCCCCTCTGGGCTGGTGCTCCTGCCTCCCACCTTTCTCGGCTTCACGCTGTGGAAACCAAGGCATTTCGGATCATTGGCTTCTCCCGCAATGAGGCTGAGTCTTTGGGCCTCTCACTATCTCACCGCAGGCTGGTCGGTGGTCTTTCTGTCTTCTACCGTCTCCTCTCCAGCATCGCCCCCCCCCTGCTCTCTCTCTGCGATTTGTCCCCACCACATTTCCGCAGGGCGCTCAAGGTCCGCGAACAACCCCCTTCTGGTAAAACTACCAAAATCACGAATCACTGCTCACCTTCACTCTTTCATTCCTCTTTTTTCCTGCCTTTGGAATAAACTCCCTCATTTTATTCAATCCCATTCCTTTCTCCAGGCCTTCAAAACAGCTGTTCACCACCACCTCTTATCATCCCCCATCCAAATCCTCGATCTTTTCTACCCCCGATAATCCACCCAAGCCCATCTCCTATAAATTCCCTGCTTTCCTTCCTGAAAGTCCCTGTAATGTCCTTCTTGTATTCCCCATGTTCCCGCCCCATCCCTCTCCCTTCCACAGATCTCCTAATGTCTCTGTTCCCCACTGTTTTGTCCTTCCCACTCCCGCCCCTCTTCTCTCATGCCCCCCCCCCACCCCTTGCTGTGCGTTGTGTGTTAGCTCTCACACGAACCTCGACAAGGTATACAAAAAAATAATAATAATAAAAAATACTTTTGGAGGTATACACATAATGCTGATTTCAGGTGTGTTTAAATGAATGCCAACTTGCTGATGATTCCGCACTCCTTATCAACACTTATCCTTATCAGGCAATGAGAGAAAGTCATGCGTGAATCTCATTTGGTAAATGGAGCCTTTGGTCTGACTGTCAGAATTCCTAAAATTAATCTAATGGTAGCTGCAACAGAAGGCCTTCAAAGATGCCAAAGCCCGTTGGTTCTGCCGAAGCAGTTTCTTGGCCAGGATCATGCTGGATAGTTTTCCACCGCCCTAACGAGTAGTTATGGCAGGAATTTGGAATTTGTTCATGATGCAGATTATATCTTGCCAACTCTTCATTAAGGACACCATGGGATCTTTAATGTCCACCAACAAATGCTGGCAGATGGGACACCTGTTTAATGTCTTTCTGAGGGACACATTGATGAAACACCCAGCCTGTGAAACACTGAGATGACAGTATATAGCTTGTCTGAGATTCAAATCCAGGCTAGATAGCTTCGAGGCGAGTATCCTGTCAGCATATATACATATATACAGTATACACATATTTACATGTTTTCCAGTGTGTATATATATATATATATATATATATATATATATATATATATATATATATATATATATATATGCAATGGGCAGGTCCTTTTGGGCCTGCATGGGGAGTGAGATGCCCCCACCCTCCACGCGTCTCGGATAGATGGAGCTCGTTAGCCTTATCAGGCAGTTCATCTGGGAGAAGGAAAACTCTCATTTCAAACCTATGACCTGAGGACCTTGCTGTCACCGTCCCAGCTTGCTCGGCCATGGCAGATTAACCCGGATTCAAAGGGTGGGGCCAGTACTGCGCAGACTGAACTCCACCTTAAAACTACATTGCGCAGGCTCAAAGGAAACGTCCATGTCCGAGCCCCCCCCCCCTTCCCCTTCCCCTTCAAAGTCCTGTAGTGATGGGAAAGGGGCGAAAATGGCAGGTGGATGATGACACTAGAAGCCGTAGTCCCAATCCTGCATGCAGGCAGTTCAGGATATTGGTCGCCTGATGTTGACCTGGAGACGACGTTATTACTCGGTACACCCTGAACGACCAAGCAGCCCTTTTCAGGGACAGCACTGCTTGCTTCACATGGAGAGGGGCCTAGAAAAGGTGGCCTAACCAAAGCTCGTCTCCTTTTGACCCCAGTTGGCTAGCCGTGGTCAACGGGCATCTACTAAACGCGGTCGAGCAACTTCAAAGTCAAAAAGGTACACACCCACCTCTAAGGGTGCAAAAGGACTGAAAATAGCATGCTGGAACATCAGGACCATGCTTGACGCAGATGATAGCCACCATCCGGTACGCGGTTCTGCTCCAATTGTACATGAGCTGTCGCGACTCGATATCGACATCGCAGCTCTTAGCGAAGTCCGCTTCCCAGAGGTAGGCAGCCTCCTTGAACACGGCGCCGGATACACCCTCTATTGGTCAGGCAAACCAGCCACAGAGAGACACCTTTCAGACGTTGCCTTCATGGTCAGAAACTCCATTGCTTCCAAGCTTGAAAACCTGCCAACGGGTCATTCTGACCACATCATCTCCATGCGCCTCCCTCTCAGAAACCAACAGTACGTCACACTGGTCAGTGTGTACTCTCCGACTCTCCAAGCAGAGCCTGCAGAAAAGGACAAGTTTTACTCTGACCTCCGTAGCCTCCTTCAAAGCACCCCTGCAGATGAAAAAGTCATAATCCATGGTGACTTCAATGCCAGGGTGGGCAAAGATTCTGTAGCTTGGAAAGGAGTATTTGGGAAGCAGGGTGTTGGTAACTGCAACGACAACGGGCGCTTGCTGTTGGAGTTCTGTGCAGAGCAGCAACTCACCATCACAAACACCATCTTCCAGCAAAAAGACAGCCTGAAAACAACATGGATGCATCGCCGGTCCAAACATTGGAACCTCCTCGACTATGTCGTAGTGCGCCAGCGAGACTTCAAGGATGTCTTGCACACCAGAGTGATGCCCAGCGCAGAATGTCACACTGATCATCGCCTTGTGTGCTGCAAACTCTGACTTCACTCTAAACCCAAACCAAAGAAAGGAGGCCCCCCCAAGAAGGAAGCTCCAGGTCGGCAGACTTCAGTCAGCTGAAGTGAAAGCTGACTTCCAGGCAAGCCAGGAGTCGAGGCTTGTTGATTCAAGCTGCCCCACAGACCCCTCCCCTGAAACACTTTGGGAACACCTGAAGGTTGCCATTCTGCAGATTCTGAAGAAGTCCTCGGGTTTGTTACAAAGAAGAACAAAGACTGGTTTGATGTAAACAACCAAGAGATCCAGGAATTGCTGGTGATGAAGAGATCAGCTCACCAGGCCCACGTAGTTCAGCCGTCTTATCCTGAGAAGAAAGTTGCCTTCCGCCTTGTATGCAGTAACCTCCAGCCCAAGCTTCGAGAGATCCAGAACGAGTGGTGGACCAACCTCACAGAAAGAACTCAACTTTGCACGGACACTGGTGACTACAGAGGGTTCTACGAAGCCTGAAAGGCAGTGTACGGCCCTACACACCAAGTCCTGTGTCTCCTGCTCAGCACAGACGGATTGGCGCTTCTCACTGATAAGGCATCCATCCTGAGCCGCTGGTCAGAACACTTTCAAGCTCTCTTCAGTGCTAACCGCACTGTTCAAGATGCAGCAATTCTCTGCATCTCCCAACAGCCAGTGAAAACGGAACTGGATGAGCAACACACTATCGACGAGATCACCAAACTAATTGAACAGCTGAAGAGTGGCAAGGCAGTGGGAGTTGATGACATTCCACCGGAGATTTGGAAGCACGGGGGCCTAATGCTACATACCAAACTCCATGAGCTCTTCATCTGCTGTTGGGAGCAGGGCAAGCTGCCACAGGATCTCCGTGATGCAGTCATCATCACCCTGTACAAAAACAAAGGGGAGAAGTTGGACTGCTCCAACTATCGGGGAATCACGTTGCTGTCTATCGCAGGTAAGATCCTTGCCAGACTCCTGCTCAACAGACTGATACCAGCTATTGCTGAAGATTATCTCCCAGAGAGCCAGTGTGGTTTCAGAGCCAACAGGAGCATTACAGGCCCACACAAAGACCATGGAGCAACTGATCCGAGAGCTTTTGTTCGCCGATGATGCTGCCCTTGTTGCTCACACTGAGACAGCCCTGCAGCGTTTAACATCCTGCTTTGCAGAGGCTGCACAGCTCTTCGGACTTGAAGTCAGCCTGAAGAAGACAGAAGTCTTGCACCAACCCTCACTTCAGGAAGAGTACCACCCTCCTCACACCTCCATTGGCCAGTCGGAGCTGAAGACAGTCCACCAGTTCTGCTCCCTGGGGTGCACCATATCTTCAGATACCAAGATTGACAAGGAAATCGACAATAGGCTGGCGAAAGCAAGCAGTGCATTTGGAAGACTCTACAAGCGAGTGTGGAACAATCGGCATCTGAAGAAGGGCACAAATATCAGTGTGTACCATGCAGCCGTACTGACCACACTCCTGTACAGTGCCGAGTCATGGGTTACCTACCGTCGCCACCTACAACTCCTCAAGCATTTCCACCAGCGCTGTCTTCGCTCAATCCTCAACATTCATTGGAGTGACTTCGTCACCAACATTGAAGTCCTTGAACGAGTGGAGGTCAATAGCATAGAGGCCATGTTGCTGAAGACTCAGCTACGCTGGGCAGGGCACGTTTCCAGAATGTAGGATCACCGCCTGCCCACGATCGTGCTGTATGGAGAGCTGTCCTCTGGCCACGGTGACGTAGGTGCTCCAAAGAAACGCTACAAAGACTCCCTGAAGAAGTCTCTCAGCATCTGCCAAATTGATCACCGCCAGTGCTCAACCCTCTGGCAGTGAGCAGAAGCGGACTATATATATATATTGTTGTGGTTACCAAATTCGCAAACCACCATTCAGGTCCCTTAGGTGAGGTATCTCGGTAAGTATATGTGTAGTTAGGCCCAAACCCGTTGTCTAGTGGGAATACATGTCATTTATGCGTGCTGCGACTCTTCAGGATAGCCGTTTTTCTTTTACTATCTTTAATTTGGACCAACCGCCATTGTTACCACCACCGACCACCACATCAACCACCCACCGCCACGACCTTCACGTCACACCTCGCAACCGTCGCATCGCCACCGTTCTTGCGCCGCATGTGGGTACCGGTGTTGGACTCGTGCAGGGCGCGCGCCGAACAGCGTGTACAAAATCACGGATTTTGTGCTTCAAAAACGGATCAAAAACGACACACGCCCACTTTTTGCCGTCCAATCGGTGAGCGAGGGGCGAATTGGCCCCGCCCCCAGGGCGTTGGAGGGCGATCGATATATGCAAATTTATGGATCAAAAAGCATTCACGCCCACTTTTTCTCGGGCCAATGGGGAGCGAGGTGAAAGGTCGAAGGGAGGGGGTCAAAGATGAGAGGGCGAAGCCACGGGGCTGATATAAGCGGCCGTGTTCGTCAGTCCAGTAGAGTAGGAGAGTCGAGAGGGAACAGAGAGTCAAGACTTCGTGGGTGGTGGAGTTGGCAAGAAGGAGCTGGTCGTCGTGTGCATTGGAGTCGGAGCGGAGGGGACGGAGCTGTGGAGAGGCGGCGAGGGCAGACGAGGGGGTGCTCGCGTCGTGCAGGGAGCTGCACCCTAGGGAGGCCGACAGCGCGACCTGGCCGAGGTGGAGACGCTCGTCGCGGGACAATAAAAATCCTCTATACCCCGAGCATCAGCAACCCCCTCCTGTTTCCCCCCGCGCTGAGATAGTGCGACCAAGGGGGGCCCCTTTCCCACCCCCTACCAGACACTGCCCGCGAGGCCCGCGGAGTTGAGGCACCATCGCCGCTCCGCGTCTCATCACCAGACGGGTAGGCCCGACCCGGTCTCGGCCTCAGGCCCGCCTCATCCTTGAGGGTATTCTTTCCGTGGTTTTGGGTATGTGTTGTCGGCGCCGTCTGTGAAGTAAAATTGTATGTGTTGCCGTGTGCTCGCGTAATCGGTAGTAGATCTGCATTGTCGCCTTTGCTTTTTGTGTAAATTGAATTGTGTTTTTCTTTTCTGTGTGCTTTTGGTGGAATTGAATATGTGTGCTTCCCGTGTGCCGCGAATAAATGTGCTTTGTGTTGATCTGTTTCCCGCTTCGCTTCGTCATTTCTTTCTTTGAATCCTCATCTTGCTTCACGTAAAGGGTTGGTAGTGGGCTGAATACGCCCGATAATTAATCGAACCGTCGAGGTCGACGAATAACACCGCTCGGTTATCCCGATAGTACGGAACGGGTCGCTTAAGTGGCCCGTGTCCGAAGTCGACCTGCGGCGAGGTGCGATCGCCCGGTCTACCCTCCGTGTGGGTACTAAGGTAGGTCGAATTTGGCGAGCAACCCTATCCCACGCGGGGGCTGATTGGCTCGATCGCGGTGAGACCGAAAGGTCCACCCGTGACTGGTTCCCGGCGTTAGTCCGAGAGGGTCATGACTGGATTGTCCGTCCGGTGGGCGACGTGCCGCGATTCGAGTTACGTGGCCGTCAGCACGCCGGCGGGCGCGAATCAGCAACACTGGTGTCAGGTCGTGCGATACAAATTCATCGCCCTCCTCGCGGCACTGGTATCGGAGAACAGGAAAACGGGCTCTCCTGTCTCCGGCTAAATTCACGGGAATCGGTCCAGGGGTGAGAGAAGCGACCCCCGATTCCCTCCAAATTACGAGCGATTCAAATTAACCCTTTAAGAGAAGCAAGATGGCGTCTCAAGGCGAGCGGGAGCTGGGGGTATTAGAAATGGATGTAGAATGTGTAGGATCCATGGTCCAGGATGGAATCCCCGAGCAGGAAATGTTGATTGTGCAGGAACACGGACTCGCCCAACTGAACCCAGAGCCCGAAATAGGTGCGGCAGCAGCCGCGGTGTATGACACCTCCCCCCCCCTCTCCACCAAAACCCTTCCCCAACCCTGGCCGAAACGGCTCAGCTGAGTGCATCCGACATGGCCCAGTTATGCGCCATGCTGGCGGCAATGACAGAAAAGATGGATACAAATACAAATGAAATGAAAAACGAAATGAAAGACATGAACAAGCAAATGAATGAAGTGAAAACGACGATAGATGCGAATACACAGCAAATGAAAAAAGAAATGAAAGAACTACGGGGTGAGACGCAGAACATGGGCCGATGCCTGCAGGCGGGCATGAAGGCCGTGACCAAGGAGCTGGGAATGGCGACTCCACGTGTGGGAGCAAACGAGCTGGAAGGGGGTGCAACGGCTGACAGGCCCGCGGTGGAGGCGGGTAAGGAAAAAGTAATTCGGGAGACAAGAGACGAGGTGAAAGTAATTGCGAGGGAGAGAAAAGAACAATTAATACGGAGAGCAAGGATGAGGTACGCGGAGATCGTGAAAGAGCAAGGAGTGAAAAACAGGGAAGGACGGGAGCGACTTAAAGAGAAAGCAAGGTTGACCTACATAAAGATAAGGGAAAGACGCCAGAAATAAGCGGAGACGAAGAGACAGGAGGGGACAACAGAAACTTATAAATGTATAGAGACACGGGAGACAGAAAAAATGGATGGCCTCCTCCAGGAACGAGGGGAGGGAGTCTGCCCCCTTGAGGCGAGTCACGACCAGGTGAGTTCGGTCGTGCTTTGCGAGGTTGAGGGGATGAGTGCTGCGAACGGGTGCACGGAGAGCTTGGGGGGTATAGAGGCCCCGGAGACCCTTGTGGGGACACGAATCCCCAGTGTAGTTGTCCCTGTGTGTGTGGTGCAAGGTGTGAGTGCGTCCCCGTGTGTGGAAGCGACCCCGTGTGTGAGTGGTGTGGTGGCGATGGAGCCAGAGTACGTGCTTCCCAGCACGCCGTGCGTGGGTGAGGCACCGTGTGTGAGTGAGGCCGTGTGTGTGAGTGAAACGGCCTGTATGAGTGAGGAACCGCGGGTGAGTGCCCCCGCGTGTGTGGGTGAGGCACCGTGTGTGGATGAGGCACCGCGGTTGAGTGCCCCCGCGTGTATGAGTGAGGAACGGTGTGTGGATGAGGCACAGCGGTTGAGTGCCCCCGCGTGTGTGAGTAGTATGGTTTGTGTGAGTAGTGAGGCACGCGTGAGTGAACGGCCGTATGCAAGGGAGACCGTGTGTGTGAGAGAGCGGTATGTGAGGGAGATGTCGGTTGGCATGCGGGAGCACGCAGCCGCGTCTCCCGGTGTGAATGTGATGGAGTGGACTGTGTGCGTCGTAACACGCAGGTATGCGTGTGTGGAATGGAGACGGAGACGGCGACAGAGGAGAGAAAGCCGAGTAGCGGCTGTAGTTGTTTCGGGGACCGTGCCGGGTTCACCCAGCAGTGAGCACGCGGTTCGTGCTGTGCAACGCACGAGACCGCCACGTGCTCGCTTGCGAGAGTGACGTCCCGGTCCGGAAACGCCAGCGGTGGATTTGCCGATCCCGCGGACGGACAAAGTTTAGGCAGGTAAACGGATTTGGACCGGACGGGTTCTCCACGCGATCGTGTGTGTTAAGCTCCAACGGGCAAAGCACATGTGTTCGCGTGGGGAACCCCTCGAGACGTGGGGGCTTGTGTTTTTTTTATGCGCACGGTGACGTCATGGCTGCACGTGGGGTTGGAATCCGGCAGGAGGGGTATCCCGGCCGGATGGTACTGTCCAAGGAGGGACGAGGTACACGTGCAGCTGCATGACGTTACGGGCAGGTGCAAAGTGCGCGAGTTGCCGCGCTGGCGCTGCGCATGTAAAGAAAAAAAAAAAGAACAAGCCTCACTTTCGGGTGCAAAGGATTCCTGGGCAAGGGGTGGAAGACCCCCTTGCCTGGGCACAGGATGGAAACTAGTTAGGGGGAAGGGTTAGCTTAGCTAGACCGACTTCATGGGGCAGGGGTAAGTCCTCATGGAGTCCGTGGAATGGATTAGTTAGAGGGATTGTAGCGAGATTTAGGTTGGGAAATAAAATGAATTTTTGAGTTAGGAGACAGTGACAGACTTTGGATGTGTAGAGGGGACGTAGTTTAGCTACGTAGTGTTAAAAGGAACGTGCTGTAGTTTAAGGGACGACGTGGGAGCACGAGTTAGTTAGGGGATGCAGATAGAAGGATGGCAGAGTTCAGTGGTGTGTGTGTTGAAGAGTTGTTGGTGAGTGGATTGGAAGCATGTGCTTGGTGAGTGAGTGAGGCCAGCGGGTCTGTGTGTATGGAGTGAATGGGGAATGCATGGTGCGATGAGTGATTGGGGGGAGGAGTGACTCCCGCCCAAGGGACCCCCGGGGTCAGTGTAGAGTGAGTTAGCTGGGTTAGTCAAATTAACAAAAATGGAGGTCGTTTTGTTGTTGGTGGGAGTGTAGGCTCGATACCCATTTGGAGGGGTGCAGGAGCCCTGTTGACAGGCTTGGGAGCGTGGCTGCGAAAGGTGAGTATCGCTGAGTGGGTACCCCGGGCACCAGGCTAGTCGGCCACGGTAGGCCATGGGCCCATGGGGGGCCGGGATAGAGTAGTGGGCACGGGTGCGCCTGCTTGGTGCGGGGGCCCGGGGCGCCATTAGCCGCGTGGGCAGTGTTGTGGGCAAGGGTGACCCTCGGAAAGGGGCCCGGGAAGCCAGCCTGCCACGTGTGCGTTTCAGGGGAGGTGCCATGGGGGGCACTCCCCGGTGTTAGGGAGCTGGTAGGCTCGGAGGCAGTGTAGTGCCCGGGGGTGCCATAGCGGGAGAATCGGCAGAGGGTCGTGCCTGCCAAAGGGAGCCACGTGTCCCAGCCAGGAGACCGTGTGAGGGCACGGAGAGAAAATTGGGGGGCGAGGCCCGAAATTGTGAGGACACCAACACAGGCGACGGGAATCTGGGTTGTTTGAACCAATAGTTTAAGCGAGAGGCGCTTGTTGAAAGCCCCGGGGTAGTTTAACAGTTAAATGGTTGGGGTAGATTAGGAGATGTACCCCTCCGCACCATCCATCCCCTCGCTCTCGTTGTGGGCCGCTGGACCCACTTTGGTTATAGATCGCCGAACTCTGGGGAGGCCATTCTGAGGCTTCGTTGGGCCTCGGCACAGGACGTTAGCTCTCCCTTGTTCCCCTCCGGGAAGGGAACGTAGGGGTTGGGAGTAGGCTAGGTGACAGGATAGGTTAGCCGAACAAAGACGATAAAGGGGGTTAGGGGACGATTTATAGTGGGGAAGTAAAAATAAAAACAACAAAAAAATAAGTTGGGGCTAAATTGGGGTTTGACAAATTAAGGGAGTGGGTATGTACAGTGACAGGCAAAGGCGATAGGTTGGGAGGGAGACAGGTAGGTAGGTCCGAGCCCGCCTTCCGAGTGGCCAGCACCACCGCACTCCCTCCACCAACCTCCACTGAACGGCAAAGGCTGGCCAGCTTCATCTGCTGGCTGTGTTACTGCAAGGCCTGTGCCGGCCCACTTCATCTGCCGGCTGGCTGTTTTTACTGCAAGGCCTGTGCCGGCCCACTTCATCTGCCGGCTGGCTGTTTTTCTTCAAGGCCTGTGCCGGCCCACTTCGTCTGCAGCTGCTGTGCTGCAAGGCCTGTGCCATCGGCTGGCCGTGTTTTGCTGCGAGGCCTGTGCCGGCCAGTTCATCTGCCGGCTGTGTTTGCCTGCAGCGGCCTTCTTCTGCGGGCTGTGTTTGCCTGCTGCCTTTGCCATGCCATGCCCACTGCCCAGGTTCACCAGCCCCGTTGAATTTTTGCTTTGCCCCCCCCCCCCCCCCGGTTCATTGCCATGTGCGCCAGGATCGTAAAAGCAACAGTTTGCAAGCTGCAAGAACTGCCCTGTTGGCAGCTACAACACGGGCCTGCAGTGGCGGCCCGTGCACCGTGTTTGTGTTCATGCATCCATTTGTAGTGTTCATTGCGTGTGCCACTTGAGCTGGCACGGAGACTGCGTTTGTGCAGCCCATGCACCGTTGTGGTTCACTGCGTTCAGTTCAAAAGGGAAGGCCTTGGACTGCGTGTGAGCAGCCAGCCACGTTCCCTGTCACCTGCATTGTTTGAGCCAGAGACTGCATGCGGGCAGCCTGGCTCCCTGCTAACTGCTTTCTTTTTGCAGAGTTCAATGATCCTGGGCCATGGTTTAGTGTAAAATTTGTAAGTTAAGGTTAAGATGTACTGTAAATATGAGTGCGCCCCCGGCATGTCTGTCTAGCGCCGGCAATTTTATTTAAGTCGTCCGTGTGAGTGAGTTTGTTTAGGTAGTTACGCAGCCCTCAGGTTATTTATTTTGGGGACACGAATACCATGAATGTCGCACTCAGGGATCCGTAGGTAAAATGTACTAGGGGAAAACTACACATGATGGCACACGAAAATTTGAAGACTCGGGACGAGTCTGTAAAAAGGGGAGGGGGTAGTGTTGTGGTTACCAAATTCGCAAACCACCATTCAGGTCCCTTAGGTGAGGTATCTCGGTAAGTATATGTGTAGTTAGGCCCAAACCCGTTGTCTAGTGGGAATACATGTCATTTATGCGTGCTGCGACTCTTCAGGATAGCCGTTTTTCTTTTACTATCTTTAATTTAGACCAACCGCCATTGTTACCACCACCGACCACCACATCAACCACCCACCGCCACGACCTTCACGTCACACCTCGCAACCGTCGCATCGCCACCGTTCTTGCGCCGCTTGTGGGTACCGGTGTTGGACTCGTGCAGGGCGCGCGCCGAACAGCGTGTACAAAATCACGGATTTTGTGCTTCAAAAACGGATCAAAAACGACACACGCCCACTTTTTGCCGTCCAATCGGTGAGCGAGGGGCGAATTGGCCCCGCCCCCAGGGCGTTGGAGGGCGATCGATATATGCAAATTTATGGATCAAAAAGCATTCACGCCCACTTTTTCTCGGGCCAATGGGGAGCGAGGTGAAAGGTCGAAGGGAGGGGGTCAAAGATGAGAGGGCGAAGCCACGGGGCTGATATAAGCGGCCGTGTTCGTCAGTCCAGTAGAGTAGGAGAGTCGAGAGGGAACAGAGTCAAGACTTCGTGGGTGGTGGAGTTGGCAAGAAGGAGCTGGTCGTCGTGTGCGTTGGAGTCGGAGCGGAGGGGACGGAGCTGTGGAGAGGCGGCGAGGGCAGACGAGGGGTGCTCGCGTCGTGCTGGGAGCTGCACCCTAGGGAGGCCGACAGCGCGACCTGGCCGAGGTGGAGACGCTCGTCGCGGGACAATAAAAATCCTCTATACCCCGAGCATCAGCAACCCCCTCCTGTTTCCCCCCGCGCTGAGATAGTGCGACCAAGGGGGGCCCCTTTCCCACCCCCTACCAGACACTGCCCGCGAGGCCCGCGGAGTTGAGGCACCATCGCCGCTCCGCGTCTCATCACCAGACGGGTAGGCCCGACCCGGTCTCGGCCTCAGGCCCGCCTCATTCTTGAGGGTATTCTTTCCTTGGTTTTGGGTATGTGTTGTCGGCGCCGTCTGTGAAGTAAAATTGTATAAGTGTTGCCGTGTGCTCGCGTAATCGGTAGTAGATCTGCATTGTCGCCTTTGCTTTTTGTGTAAATTGAATTGTGTTTTTCTTTTCTGTGTGCTTTTGGTGGAATTGAATATGTGTGCTTCCCGTGTGCCGCGAATAAATGTGCTTTGTGTTGAACTGTTTCCCGCTTCGCTTCGTCATTTCTTTCTTTGAATCCTCATCTTGCTTCACGTAAAGGGTTGGTAGTGGGCTGAATACGCCCGATAATTAATCGAACCGTCGAGGTCGACGAATAACACCGCTCGGTTATCCCGATAGTACGGAACGGGTCGCCTAAGTGGCCCGTGTCCGAAGTCGACCTGCGGCGAGGTGCGATCGCCCGGTCTACCCTCCGTGTGGGTACTTAGGTAGGTCGAATTTGGCGAGCAACCCTATCCCACGCGGGGGCTGATTGGCTCGATCGCGGTGAGACCGAAAGGTCCACCCGTGACTGGTTCCCGGCGTTAGTCCGAGAGGGTCACGACTGGATTGTCCGTCCGGTGGGCGACGTGCCGCGATTCGAGTTACGTGGCCGTCAGCACGCCGGCGGGCGCGAATCAGCAACAATATATATATATATATATATATATATATATATATATATATATATATATATATATATATATATATATATATATATATATATATATATATCTTCTTCTTCTTCTCCTTTCGGCTGCTCCCATTAGGGGTCGCCACAGCGGATCATCCGATCCGCATAGTGATTTGGCACATGTTTTACGCCGGATGCCCTTCCAGACGCAACCCTGGTCGCCTCTTACGACACAGGGATATGGTACACCTATTTTAACCGGGGTATACACCGGCCCAGTATACTGGTACTCATTTCGCCGACCTAGGAAGGATGACAGGCTGAGTCAACCCCCTGGTGTATTAATTCAGTGGCCCAACGGGGCTTGAACTCAGGACCTTTTGGATCCCAAGCCGCTGCCCTAACCACTGCGCCAACACACCAGGCTAATATATATATATATATATATATATATATATATATATATATATATATATATATATATATATATATGTATATATATATATATATGTATATATATATGTATATATGTATATATATATGTATATATATATATATATGTATATATATATATATATATACATATATATATACATATATACATATATATATACATATATATATATATATATATATATATATATATATATATATATATATATATATATATATCTGAAGAGATCAAACTAAATACTGTTATAGTTTAAGGAGGTTACCTGTCAGAAATACCTGCAAAAAACATGTGCAAATTAAAGTTCACTGGTTGTAAAAGTATTCAGTCCCTTTGGTCAGTACTTGGTGGAAGCACCTTTTGTAGCAATGACTGCTATGAGTGTTTTTGGGTACGTCTCCACCGGCTTTGCACAGTGAGATGGTGAAATCTTTGCCCATTCTTCATGTGAAAATTTCTCTCGTTCTGCCAAGTTTGATGGGGATCGTCGATGGACTGCAATCTTCATGTCTCACCAGAAATGTTCAATTGGGTTCAAGTCAGGACTTTGACTGGGCCACTCAAAAACATTTGTTTTCTTCTTTTTCAGCCACTCCAGTGTGGCTTTAGCTTTGAGCTTCGAATCATTGTCTTGCTGAAATGTGACTCTCCGACCCAGTTTCAGATTCATGGCCGACTCGAGCAGGTTTTTATCAAGGATTCTCCATTGTCCCGTCAATCTTGGCAAGCTTGCCAGTCTCTGCTGATTGAAACACATCCCCATAACATGATACTGCCACCACCATTCTTGACAGTGGGGATGGTGTTGTGAGGGTGATATGCAGTGTTCGACTTGCGCCAGACATTACGCTTTGGATTTAAACATATAAGTTCAATTTTCGTCTCGTCTGACCACAAAACCTTTCTCCACACACCTGCAGTATTATTAAGATACTTTTTTGTAAATTCTATGACATTTTAGATGCATATTTTTCAGTTATGGCTTCTTTCTTGCCACCTGTCCATGGAGGACAGCTTTGTGAAGGCAACAGGATATTGTTGATCGGCCGGATCTGCAAGTTTCACTTCATGTTTTGTCACCTACTGATAGACCGGATTTGAATGTTGTCCACCAATTTTTGTTTGAGTTTGCCCATAACCTTTTGAGATATCGTGTTGTATATCATTTTTAATCACTCCATGGTGAAGAATTACTTTAAAAATTATTGGATTCCGGATCTTTACCAAAATCAAATCAATTCTTCCTTGTCACACACCCAGCCTGTCCACCAAATTTCGTCTGAACCCGTCCACAACCTTTTTAGACATCGTGCTCAGACAAACATAGACAAGGGTGAAAACGTATCCTCTGTCCACCTTTGTTTATGGAGTTAAAAATGTAACATTGGGTTCGATTGTGCATTTAATATACTGTACTTTTGTATAATTCAGCATATCTCTTCTTTTTTAATATCTCAGAGCAAATGCATGTATGTATATGTATATATGTATATATATATATATATATATATATATATATATGTATATGTATATGTATATATATATATGTATATGTATATATATATATATATATATATATATGTATATGTATATATATATATATGTATATGTATATATATATATATATATATATATATATATATATATATATATATATATATATATATATGGCTTATCTTGTGTAGGCCATCTCGGTTGCTTTATGCAGCTTTTTCGGCTCGAAGAGCATGAGATATATGTGTTTGTGTGTGTTTATACATAACCGGGCGTAGTGGCGTGCGCCTGTAATCCAGCTACTCGGAGGCTTGGGTTGGAGGATCGCTTGAGGACCGGTGCTCTGCGCTGGGCCGTGCTATGAGAGGGTGTAGGGCAGCCCGGAATCATGGTGAAACCCAATCCTTATCCCTGTGTCGTAAGAGGTGACCAGGGTTGCGTCAGGAAGAGCATCCGGTGTAAAAAAAAAAACCTGTGCCAAATCAGTATGCGGATCATAACGGATGATCCGCTGTGGTGACCCCTAACGGGAGCAGCCAGAAGAAAAAGAAGAAGAAGAAAATATATCTACATAATCACATAAACTTCAAAATTGATCACTTGGTGTTTTACATCACAATTTTTCAGTGCTGTCCAGCAAGGCCAAATATGGGTGTTCAAGAAGAAAGTATCAATTTGTGGAAATATCAACACTTTAAATTGATCACTGAAGGTGGGTCAAGATTGGCACACTCGCCCTGCAGGCTCTGGGCTGGAGTTCCAAAACTAGTATATACAATATTCTCAGTTGTGAAGATGTTTTTATCGATTAGGGGGTGGTTCATACTCAGAGGTTTGCTGTGTGAATGTGGTCACCTTTACGTAAAGTTTGTGAACTGCTAACTTATAGCAAGGGAGGTTATGCTGTCTGTAAGCTAAGGGTAGAGGTTTTGAAAGTGAGGTTTTATTGATGGATCGACTGACTGTTAAAGACACGGCTGAGGACTTTGTCCTTTGACCCTAGGCTCTGTACCCACTGTTTGGATAGTTTCTCGGCAGAAAGGGTCGAAACTTCAGGACAAAGCGCAGAGCTTAATCCAGTCTGGGAAAATAAAATCAGTTGATCAGTTACAAATTGCTCAAGTTCTTACTTTAGACTGACAACTATTTGGAAGTTTGCTTTTAAAAATACAAAAAAATTTGCATGTTCCTGCTGGCTTACGTTTCTGCTGTCCACCAAAGACTCTGCGAGCCAATAGAGTCGCTCGGCCTGAGCTCAAGTTTGAAATTTCGCCAAGATAAATGCAAAACAAGGTTTCTTTCATCTGTCGAGATTCAATTTTGAACGTCTGTGCATTAATGTTCCTCGGCTTTGAACAAAAGTGAGTGATCCACAGTACAAGCTGTGTTTGTAACTAGCAGCGGTGTGGCGCCAGATTGCAAGATCTAATTTCTGTGCGCGTGGCGCAAGATCTTTTGAGAAAAGATAAACTTGGAAATTATTTTCCACATGATGTCGATTTCTGCATTGGCTTCGAAATCTTATGAAATAACTCGCAGTGGCCTGCACCTGATTGCCATTTGTCATTTCGCCCCTCCTTCCATATTCGATTCCTGCCTGCGTACGAACCTGCGTTTGCGCATTCCGAAGCTACCATGCCGGAGGTGAACCACTTTTGGCAGGCTTCCCCCACCCAGGAACCAATTACTGCTCTGGGTATCGTGGCTTCACGTGCGGCTACCCCAGATGGTTACACTCTGGTACGTTCGTGCACAACCAGACTCTTGTTGCCCGTTCTGCTGATTATTTTGCTCTGTGTGAGAGTTGTTTAATGTTTGTTTGAAGGTTAATGCTTCCTTCTCTTTTTATTGTTCTCACCAACCCAAATCATCTCTTCTCTTCTCTTCACATCAGCTGATGTGCACACCTGATGGTGCCGATGCTGATCTGTGGAAGGGTGGCTTGTTCAAAGGAAAAAGTACCCGTTACCTGTGCTTCACACGCAACTACACCAACCACACCGTGAGTGGCACGTGTACGCGGCCTCCCACCTTGTGTTGTAACCAAAACAATGATTACCTGCAACCCATCCTCCCAGTGTGATGCTTTAACAGAAGATCATTGATGTCAAAACTGATCATAACATTAAGCATTTTAAATGTAATTCCTGTGTGCGTGGCGCAAGGTCTTTTGAGAAAAGATAAACTTGAAAATTATTTTCCACATTATGTCGATTTCTGTATTGGCTTCAAAACCTTATGAAATAAGGATTTTTATTTATTTATTTTATTTTTGCTATTGGCATTATTATTAAACGTCTCTTCTTCTACTGGGAGGAGGGGAGATTTTTTTTTCTCTTGTCCCATCACACACCATCCCTTCATTTCTGAGCCTTCTTCTTCTTCTTCTTCTCTCGGCTGCTCCCGTTAGGGGTCGCCACAGCGGATCATCCGTATGATCTGCATAGTGATTTGGCACATGTTTTACGCCGGATGCCCTTCCTGACGCAACCCTGGTCACCTCTTACGACACAGGGATATGGTACACCTATTTTAACCAGGGTATACACTGGCCCAGTACACTGGTACTCATTTCGCCGACCTCGGAAGGATGACAGGCTGAATCAACCCCCTGGTGTATTAATTCAGTGGCCCAACGGGGCTTGAACTCAGGACCTTTTGGATCCTAAGCCGCTGCCCTAACACTGCGCCAACACCAGGCCCTTCATTTCTGAGCCTAATGCTTCAAATTTGGCATGGCGGTGTCTCGGTCCAATATACCCAGACCCCAAATAAACATTGCGGTACCTTGGTCCAATATACCCAGACCACGAGTAGACATGGAATACAAATAGACGTGGTGGTACCTCAGTACAATCCACCCAAATGCCATATAGGCATGGCAGCACCTTAGTCCAATACACCCAGACCCCAAATAAGCATGGCGGTACCTCGGTCCAACATACCAGACCCCAAATGGGCATGGGGGTACCTCAGTCTAATACAAATAGAGATAGTGCTACCTCAGTACAATAAAAACCTCGATGCCAAATAGGCATGACAGTACTTTAGTCCAATACACTCAGACCCCAAATAGACATGGAGACATAGTCCAATGTATCCAGACAACAAATAGGCATGACGGTACCTGGGTTAAATACACCTAGATGCCAAATAGGCATGGTGGTACCTCGGTCCAATACACCCAGACCCCAAATACGCATGGCAGTGCCGTTGTTCAATATACACAAACCCCTTTTTCAACATTTAGGCCCATCCATACCTATTGTATGGGGTCAAAGGTGAAACACAAAAATTCCTTCTATTTGAGTCAATAGAGCTGAGATTTGGCACTAAGGTACTTTCTAAGAGCCCTGATTGGGATGCCTCGAAAAAATATTCAGGTCATTGTCTTGATTATATTATATGGGTAAAAGTTCAAAGTCTGTTTCAAAATTAAGATATTTGGCTTGTTCTATTTCAACCAGACCAGACAATACCTGGCACAACACATACTCTGCCATACACACAAAGTAGGCAGTTATCGGTCCGATGTCTTATTTTCAATGTCCAACTTGCTAATGAAGTTACGGTTTCTGGCTTGCCGAGTCTTTTTGTATTTAAACCAATCCAGAAGAAGACTTGGCACAAAAATACCTTGACATAGACCCTTAACACTAAAGTAGGGAAACATTGGTCTGTTGTCTTCCTTATGATGTTACAGGGGTCAAAGTGGATGGAGGAGAGTGGAGGTGACATTGCATTAGCTCAGCTTTTGAGTTTTCTTTTCATTCCTACAGTACTTTCATTCCTATTGCTATACTTACCACTCACACCTGAAATTTCCTTGGGGGGGTTTCTCGCTGGGCCCTTCCTCTATTCACCACATCTTCAAACTGAGTCATCATATAAATTTGAAAATTCAACAATCGCATGTATGTTATTAAAAATAATAATAATAATTGTGAATGAATGGACATCATTAAATAATGTAGATGTTTTTGCAAAAACAGTGTTGATACCTCATCGGAGACATTCCACACTTCGAGCATTTGCACAATGAGTTGCTCAACTAATCCGCGTTCTTCCAACCTTTGACCTTTTCGTCCACGCGTAGCCGCCAAGATTCCGAAAGACTTTGTAGCGTCAGCGTTTGTTGGCTTATATTTATTTTCATTGTTCAATCTTTCATCCTCCATCTTATTCTCAGAGCACTCGATTCAAAAACCTGAAGCTGAAGACTCGCGAGGAACCAATCAGCAAATGTGACCCTTTAGATTTGAGAACATCACTGCACTTTGCCTTCTCACGAGCCTGCTCGCTATCCGCTTGAGGAATCTTAGTTGGGATGTTAATGAGCTGACATGACTATTATTATAACATCGAGATGCAGATATTTGAATGTACCCAAAAGATGGCATTTCAAGTTCGATTTGTTTTTGTTTTTTTAAAAGTGATGTTGGTTAACCATCGTGAGTCGTTGTTCAACAGTGATTAAGCATTGTTGGTTTAACTTTGTACGTGCGTGTAAGCGATACGCCACACTTAGTCATCCCGTAGTGTGACTCCAACTGCATTTGTTTTCTTGGACGATGCCTTCAGGCAAACAGGTGTTTCATGCCTTGCTTCCAGGCTTTAGTGTTATCACTTCTGGGAATTCCTTAGCTCGGAAACTTGTGAGAAATGAGTCATTTTTCCTGTTTGTGGTGTTTCTTTTTTTCTTTTTTGAGGAGTAATACGATGGAATATCACATTTCTGAACGGACACTTTATTATTTTTTCCCCCTTTTCTCCTCCGTTTCATCTAGGGTGTGTCCACGGAAGTCATATCTGACATCAGACTCGTGGATGAGAAGGATACTGTTCCCATCGACTACATCGCGCTTCTGGAAACGCTAGACACGAGTGAGCAAGGCACTCGGCCTCGCATTTCGCTCTCGCTCTCGCTGCGAGTTTCACGTTTCACACAACACCACACACTCACCCTCTGCGTACAGCACTCGCAGGTCAAGGGGGGGGGAAAGGAACCCATCTTTTCGCTTCACGGAAGAGCCTGGCAAACGGATGAAAAGCTTGTCTTTGATGCTGGAAATAAGTCATACATATAATTACCGGAGACCTCAATGTATCACAAGGCATTGGCGGGGGGGGGGGGGAGAGTGGAGTGAATAGATTTGGGAAATGAAGTGGAAGAGAGAGGATAAGAGACGAGGTAGGAGGAGAACTATGAATGGAGGGGGTTGTATAACTTCCGCCATTTTTTGCTCACCCTACATGAACATGATCTCCCAGAGTGCATAGTTTTCGGAAACTACTTGCTGCACCCTTGTATCATCAAATTAATTTGTCCCTTCATTAATATTGCTTGGCGCAGGTAGCTGAGAGACGTCCATTGCGCATGCAATGAGGCACTCAGACATTCCGCTTGTGAAAACTCAATCCCAGATTGACGGGCCGTCGCGATAAACTTATAGCTCGGAAACGCGACCAAGGACATTCATCTGACGATCAGTTTGGAGCTCGTTTTAAATTTGATGGCGGGAGCATCATTTTACCTTGTGAACCCAAGTTGCCGTTTGTACGTGCACTTATTGTCTAGCGCCATTGCCTTCGTCGCGCTTACGTTTCTGGGGTAAGGGGACGGGGTGTAAAGGTATTCAATTGGGCCTATTTCAATGAGTTTAACCCTGTGAGTGAAGGGCTGGAATTATTTTTATTAAATTTTTTATTCAATTGGTCAAATTAATTTGTGCAGAGAAGGTATTAATTTGCTTTCGCAAAGACTTTCTTCTCTGTTTCCAACTGTAATGGTAAAACAATGATGAGCTTGTACATTGTTTACTCGTGTCCTTGTGATTCATGCAAGTTACACCGATGATCTCCCTACGTCCTTGTCCTGCATGTGATTTGTGTACAAGTTTCTCCATCGACCTTGGAGTCTGCTATTGCTACTACTCAAACGACTTCAACAGCCCCGATTATTCCTGCCTTCTTGGAAAGAGAGCGAGTCGGCAGGAGATAGTTTCCGACCTGTTGTTCACAGGAACCGATTGGCTCGACCAAAGGTGATAGAAATTTGTAATTTGTTCAGGACGCTGGCGATAACTTGCCTACACTTCCAAAAAGACAATTTGGGAAATTTTAACAATCACCAACTGATGCTGGCAGACGCGACACTTGACAACGTCCATCCAAGGAACGGCGTACTTTGTGATGCAACACCCTGCCTGTGAAACACCAAAAGGGTCGTTTATCGTCGGGTCAGGAATCGAACTCGGACGAGACTACACAGTTCAAAAGTAAGCATGTTCCCTCTGCACCACCCTGTCGGACGGACTCCATGAGCGTCGGACTCTGGAGAACTGTTTACAAGACGAAAAAAGGCATTGGAAATTCTCCTGGTCACTAAGAAGATAAATGTTCATCTTCCTTTGTATTCAATTACATTACAAGTCAATGTCTGGTTATCACTACACCATGTTCCTGTTGTGTTGACTTTATCCAGCAAAAGTTTATTAGGTAAACAATGAATAAAAATGTATATATTTATAGTTGCATGACTCACAGCCTAAGTAAGTTTGCAGAAGCATTGCCAGTTATCTTTCAAACATGCTCCAAATGCAATTTTATTAATTTATTTGTCCCTCCTCACACCCTCGTTCCCCTCCCAAACGTGTGGTGAATTGTTTATCATTCACAACTAAAACGGCACTCGGTAGAGCGCATACCTCCGCCACGCTGAACAGTTTACGTTTTGTATCCCACCCAGAGGCCGGATCTGGATCGGGACTTAAACCAAAATCGAATCGGCTTCTTCTTGTCACCGACCCAACTCTTCAACCTAGTTTTGTCATAACTCATCCACAACTTTTTGAGATATCCTGCTCAGACAAACAAACAAACAGAGAGGTGAAAACATAACCTCCATCTACTTTCGGTGGTGGAGGTAACTACACTGTAGGCGGGTACTGTTGTGTAAAATGATTTCACTGCATCTGTGCAGTTATTATGATGCATCCACACAATGGCACCACAATCCCACTGATGGTCTTGCCACCGTTTTGTGCTGCCACCCTTTTGTCTTGCCACCCTTTTGTCCTGCCACCCTTTTCTTGCCATCGTTTTGTCCTGCCACCGTTTTTGTCTTGCCACCGTTTTTGTCTTGCCACCCTTTTGTCTTGCCACCCTTTTGTCTTGCCAACGTTTTATCTTGCCACCCTTTGTTTTTCCAATGCTTTGTTTTGCCACCCTTTGTCTTGCCACATTCATTTTGAACCTCATGAGGAAAGGAGAGAGGTTTTGATGAAAGTGCTTCAAATTTTATCTGGACTTTTACTTCTACTCCGACGGGACAAGTGAGTCCGAGTTTTCGTGTACCTTTAGTGTGGAATAATTTGGGAGGTGCACTGTACAGGAGCAATGCAAGACATTATTCTTAATGGCATCATTTGGTCCAAACTTGTCATCCTCCCTCCACCACCCACCAAGGAGTTCCCAAATATGGATGGTCTTGACAGGCAATCATAACCACACGTTGTGGCCAATCCTCTGTAAATATCCACATGTTTAATAATTTTTTTTTTGGTCATAAATTTCATGATTATTCACTGTTCCACCCTCTTTATTACATCACTAGCTGTCATTTTGATTTTCAAAGCAGGGCACACATCATTAAGGGCCTTGGATACCATGACTAAACATCCTGAAAAATGATGAATCTCCACACATTTCTCAGCCTTTTACATAATACGACAGTCCATGTCGAACGTTAACTGCCCTCGTGTTAGGAATGTGAATAACGTTGAACCTGGCATGCAAGTAGCAGTATGGCCAATGTTAATGTTTCTCTTTCTCTCACTCGTTCTCTCTCTCTCTCTCTCTCTCTTTCTCTCACTCGTTCTTTTATCTCTATCTCTCTCTCTCTGCAGAAGAACCTGCCTTGCAGAAGAAATGGTTGTGCATACAGACCATCTCACGGCAGCAGACAGAAGCAGCTGTTGCAGACATCATGGTATCTGCAAAGACCAGACAGGCTCCATCCTCGTACAACTTTGTTGGGTGGGTATCAATAAGGGCCCAGGTATTATCTGTGCAAACATGCTTGTATTGTTTGTTCCAGTCGTTTGGTTAGTTTTTTTTTGTAAAATTTGAGAAAGATGTCACTTTAAATGTCGATGGTTGTGCTTCATTTGAGTTTGTTACCACGTTGTGATGTGTATGTGCCGGCCCGACATGTTTGCATGCTCGAGCATACAAATTGCCATCGGCACTCACACTTGCGGTACTTTGTGTGGAAGCAGTACCCTGAATGGCATCGGCATTTGGTATAAAATGGGAACTGTACCCAAGCCACGATCTCTACCTCCAACTCCACACCGAAGTCCGGCGGCATCCGCAATGCGTCGCCCACCCTCCCTGCTCCAGGAGTTGCTGCCGAAGCATGGGTACATCGAGGAGTTTTCATTTGAGTAGTACTGAGTATTTCTTGAATTGCTCCTGATTGGCTGATTGGCTCTCTAATTCCATTGTTTCTTCGCATCTTCTAAACTGTAACCTCATCACACACAGGGTCTTGCGCTCCAGTTGGCCTGACAGTCCACCAGCTGCGTGGGACCACAAGGGTGCTGCTGCAAGTCAGGCTCAGCTCAACGAGCAGGCGACAAACATTTACAGCATATCTGGTGACCTCATCTTTCTTTCAAACCAAATATGTTTTTTGTTTGAACATCTCAAGCACCTTTTGGTTAAATAATCTGTATATTTTATAAAAACGTTTTTTAGTTTTTGTTTGTTTATTGGAAAGCCCAATTGAATGTTCCTTGCTCAGTGTATACTGTACTACTTAATATATCATTAATATACACGAACTTCACAACAGAGAAAGAAAAAGCGCAACCAACTGGGTTTTGTCAAGATAAATGCTCGGTGCAAAGTTTCAGCCTCATAAGGTCCGTTTAAACTACAATTTACATCCAAATAGGACAAAGATGGTGGTGGGAATGGAGGATTTATACTTGTCCTACTTGTATGTTCAAGCTGCCCACTCAGCTCACCCAGAGGAGTCTGCTCAATTGCTTGACCGGGAGTGCTGAAGCAAAGCGTCATCACATTCTGAAGTTTCGATGCACGTTGCTAAGCAGCTTGTTTTTTTTTTTCACGTTAACAAAATGACGTATCACACAGGGTTGAGAGATGCGGTCCCATGTGGAAAGATGCTTGGGTCTTGGAGCGTGGTTCGATCTGCAAATTCCGTGGAATGCGAGATTCTCTCTCCTCCGGGAGCATGGTCTGCTTCGTAATCTCGATGGGTTTACTTAGCAGGTCACACTCCCGGATCGGTACCCTCGCCCGAGCAGACTACAGGTCTTCGGGGTCTTTCAAGTCGAGAAGTAAAGATGCTGATTAAAATATGAGCAGAGGAAAAATTACAATGCGAGTTAAGATAATTTTGACAGAACTGTCGTGGCAGATCTGGGAGAGGATGGGGCTATAGGGGGGTCTGGGCCTCCTTTTTCAGGGGAAAAATAATTTGGGGAGAGGAAAGGAGGCCTTCGTGGCACTTGTGCAGCTAGAAAGTGAACGCTTTATAGTTTCGTACATTCGTACTTTTTTATGCCATTGAAGTCTGAGTATCACCAAAGGAATCTTACCTGGTGGGTTTTTTTTTTTTTTTACTTTCTTGACATTGCCACTCCTTTGCTTTCTGGGGAGATTAACAACACCGTCTCCATGTCACGTCGCACAAAATCTGAAGCACGGGTTCCTGTTCAGCCGTTCCAGATGCATTTATCAAACTGCCAGAGTGGTTCCAGAATTCCAGTAATTCCACACTTTCGTGTGCCAGAAAAGCATACCAAAGTCCTAAAATCTCCTCTTCTTCTTCTTCTTCTTTCGGCTGCTCCCGTTAGGGGTCGCCACAGCGGATCATCCGTATGATCCGCATAGTGATTTGGCACGTTTTACGCCGGATGCCCTTCCTGACGCAACCCTGGTCGCCTCTTACGACACAGGGATATGGTACACCTATTTTAACCGGCGTATACACCGGCCCAGTATACTGGTACTCACTTCGCCGACCTCGGAAGGATGACAGGCTGAGTCAACCCCCTGGTTTATTAATTCAGTGGCCCAACGGGGCTTGAACTCAGGACCTTTTGGATCCCAAGCCGCTGCCCTAACCACTGCGCCAACACCAGGATTACCAAAGTCCTAAAATATACTTGCAATTTCTGTTTTTATTTTTTTTATTGTGAAGTTTATTTGAGACTAAATGATCGTTCGGTTTGATTCGATGGCAACTTCAACCAGAAATCGATTTGCACTGTGCTATGTGTAGAAAGAGCAGTTACATTAACACGTGACAACTTAATGGAGATGCCTGGTGTTGGCTTAATGGTTAGGGTGGTGGGCTTTGGATCCGAGGGTCCTGAGTTCAAATCCCACTCAGCTGTTGAATTAATACCAGGTGGGGTTAACTCGACCTGTCATCCTTCCGAGGTCGGCAAAAATGAGTGCCAGCAAGCTGGTATACTATCGGAGTGGCGACCCATCCAGGATTGTGTCCAATAGCCAAGGAGACTGCTTAAGCAGCACCAATGCTCTGCATAGAGTATGGTCCCAATCTCCTCCTCCTGGTTGTTGGCTTAATAGTTAGGGTGGTGGGTTTTGGGATCCGAAGGTTCTGAGTCAAATCCCGCTCGACCGTTGAATTAATACCAGTTGGGGCTGACTCAGCTTGTCATCCTTTCGAGGTCGACAAAATGAGTACCAGCTTGCTGGGATGATTGAGCTATTCGAGTTTCCTGCATCGGAGTGGCGACCCATCCAGGATTGTGCCCAATAACCCAGAAGACTGCTTCAGCAGCACCGATGCTCTGCACAGAGTATGGTCCCGATGGATGGAATTTAACGGATAGCTTAACGCATGACTCAAATCTGCATCAGTCACGTGATTAAATCCAATATAAAAGGTTAATCAGTAAATATAATATAGTTACTTCTGGAAGCCTGGATCAATTTCCATATTCCTGCCCTAACCTACAGGGGCACTGTTTCAGCATAACTGGAATTCAATAACCCACTGGAATCCACACGATGATGTGGTGATACCACAGCTCCCATCTTATATATTATTTCCGAGTTTGTGGTTTTGTGTCGCGCTATCTTCGACTTTGTTCTCCGCTCGAGTAACGTGATATTCGGCTTACATTATCTCAAAGACCATATGAGGTGCATGGTACAAAAAAAAGTAAATAAAATGGTTCTGAAACAGTGAAATCATATTCCACTTACTGCATTAAAGTAAAATTACTACTGATACTCTGCATCAGTTCCTTTCTCAAACACACCCACCCCAACATGTCACGCAGAGCGCGGGTTATGCTCGTGGAAAATTATTATCGACACTGTGAATATGACGTCATAATATTGGTAAACTGGGATGGCAGGATGGCCGAGAGGTACGCACACTTGCCTTTAAGCTATCTCGCCTGGGTTTGAATCCTGCCCCAGCTATAAACCGTCATCCCTGGTGTTTTACAGGCAGGGTGATTCATAAATAAATGTGTGTGCCGTCCCTTTGATGGAAGTTAAACGGGTATCCCGTCTGCAGGCCTTAATCGGTGGACGTTAAAGATCTCGCGGTGTCCTTTGCGAAGAGTGGGCGAGCTATCATCGGCACCATGAACAAATTACCAATTCGTACCCTAATCTATGGGGGACACTGCACCAGCGGTACAGCTGCACCCCCAGCAAATGTTACCCACAACCAGGTGCTGCGAACAAAATTAGATTGGAGAACTCGCATGGTGGCCGTTACCCTCCTCCTGCCCCCACATCTCCTTTCTAAACTTCTACATTTACCCAGGAATTCTGTAGTCCTTTTGTTATCTTGCCAAAACGAAGTTTTTGCAAGATATGTTAGTCAGCTTGTAAGTTTTTTTTTATTTTTATTTTTTGTCTGTAATCACGTATAAAAAATTCTGCAGAGCACAGACAGTTATCATTGGAAATTTTTGTAACTTCGCATATCAGAGGCCTATAGAGGTCCCTTTCAGTGCACAAAATTTTGAAGGTCAAGGTCAACGGTCAAGGTCACTTTGTCGCAAATCAGGGGAGTCGACGAAACCCTTATTTTTTTTGAGTAATTTTGATCGGATCGTCTTCAAACTTCATGGGAATATAGTTCATGGTCTGGCACTCAGCTGATTAATTTTTGGTGGCGATTGGCCTTGACCTTCATGGTTAACGCCTAAGGTCAAACATATTTGACCCCAAGGTCAAATTTTCAAGTTTTAGGAACCATATCGTGTAGTACCTCAAATTGAACACCTCGATGAGTGCTTTCTAGATATGTCAAGCTTGAGACATTATGACGTCATTTGGTGACGTTATGAGGCAAATGCATATTTTTCATGGTTACTCTGTAGAACGATTCTCATCGGAATCTCTCGTAGGCAGATATTCCTCAAGGAGTCGCTCCAGGTGGATAGTAGCCCTGTTCACCTCAGTGTGACCTTAAAGAAGTCACACGTGTTCACCTTTTGGCAAGATACGGGTCACCCTGCGGGTGACATTGGTTTATTTTGTTTGTTTGTTTGTTTGATTAAAGATTTTGAAAGAGTTGGCAATGCAAGGAATTAACAAAACATCCACACAATGTGGAGAAATTGAAGAAACCGCAGAAGGAATACAAAAACATGAAGGATCACAATTCGAGGAGCAGTTCCGACACTGCAAGAAACCCATTTATTTTTGTTCGGTGATGGGAGACTGGAGTCTATTACCTGAGCACTCATCAATGGAGTTTTTTTTTTTTTTTTTTTTTTTTTTTTTGCAGGTGAGGATCAGAGAATGTTTTGCTCTTTTTCATAAGAACATTTGTTTTCATTTGTAAATAGTGTTACCAGTACATCCTTTGTGTGTACCATGCAGCAAATTCTCATCAGGGTACTGCAATCTGAACCATGTGAGCTTTACTTGTTCAAATGAACACATATGATGCACTGGTAACAAAAGTAGAGACTTGGAAATTTTGCTCCAGGCCCATCCATTTTGATCTTTGCTTTAATCCGCTAAATATATAGCATGATGCTGAAAGTTGATTTCTCAATATGCATCATGTATGTATGCTGATGTACTTTATGTTCACATTTGGTTCGATCCTGAACAGATCGAGCAGGCCAACTCACCAGGTTCCGTCTTATTGAAATGTCCGGCATCATTATCACCCAGAACAGATCATTCTTCAAGATCGTCCAGAGGTGAACACTTCCTCCAGTGCAATTGCCTTATTAAATGTCGTTCCTGATTTCATACCACGACCATAATTTGCACACGAAGCAGTGGGCACCATCTATTATCCCTCGAGGACGTGCTCGGTGTCGTGGGTGGTGTGTTTGGCCTTCCTGAAACTCAGGATGAATGCAGTATTGTTGCATGCTTGCTCGTATCTACTGAGGCTGAAAGAGGAAAACGGCACTTGGAGAGTACGCGAGTTATCTCTGGGAACCTGATGAAAAATGCGTGGCAATGCTGCGTCAGTGGGAGGACAGAAGTTACCGACTGAAGGAGTGGGAGCTGCAGTATTTGAGATCGTTGATGCAATGGCGGCTCTCGTCGAATTTGTGATAAAATATTAATTTTCTTATTGGACTCTTAACCTTCGGACGATTAATAGGGTACAGATATACTTCAAATCACGTTTAAACCTCGATGTTTTTTCTCGACAGTCCTATGCAGGTTAACGTTGTATGTGGATGCGCTGGGTGGCTCACATTTAACCTGGACAAAAACCAGGGTGTTGTCAAGAACTGCCCATTTGTTTTGGTGCTGATTAGTTTAACCACCCAATTGTTCAACAATATTTCCAACATTGTCTTTTTGAAACTCACAACGTTGTTCCATCAAATATGTAATAGCAAGGGCACAGAGATAGGAATGTGCAATAAAATGTGTGTATATATATATATATATATATATATATATATATATATATATATATATATATATATATATATATTCTTGAAACTTGCAGTGTTTTTCTTCCATCAGGAATTGTATTGTATCAATCTTTAGTTAACCAGGTACCTTGTGCTGACCACTGTTTCAATGATCACTGGATTCTGCAAAAAACATTCTTGTGCAAACATTTTCTATTACCAAGCATTGGCTGCTGTATCAACTGCGGGGTCTGCGTCGGCTGCTGTATCAACTGTGGGGTCTTCGTCGGCCGCTGTATCGACTGCGGGGTCTGCGTCGGCCACCGTATCGACTGCGGGGTCTGCGCCGGCCGCCGTATTGACTGTGGGGTCTGCATCGGCCGCCGTAGTGACTGCGGGGTGTGCACCGGCCGCCATCGCAACTGCGGGGTCTGCGCCTGCCGCCGTAGCAACTATGGGATCTACACCGGCCGCCGTTGCAACTGCCGGGTCTGTGCCTGCCGCCGTAGCAACTGCGGGGTCTACACCAGCCGCCGTAGCAACTGCGGGGTTTGCGCCTGCCACTGTAGCAACTGTGGGGTCTACACCGGCCGCCATAGCAACTGCGGGGTCTACGGCTGCCACCGTAGCAACTGCAGGGTCTACACCAGCCGCTGTTGCACCTGTGGGGTTACATACCATTAAATGTAGACTTTTCATGAGCTTTGATGCAAAAAAAAAAAGTCTGAATGGACCTTGTGAAGCTGAAATGTAAAATAAGAGTTGTGGGAGGGTGTTTGACCATCTTTTATTCATTTCAAAACCTTTACCGTTAATTTGCCCAATAACGAGCAACACATGGAACTTTAAATTTGTATAAATAAATGTCATGGTTTATAAATATACTGGTAATGTGCCCAATCACTCCTCCCCCCACCTCCCTTCCCCAACTTTAAAAGTTACAGAAGAGCAAACCCCACAATATTTGAATGGCACGTCCCAAGGGAGGAAGATGGGCCGGAGGGCTAAAACGGGGAGAGTTTGTTGATCGAGATTGTGAACTGTTGCAGGTTGTAGCTCATGGGGAAAGTAGAAGGCGGTAGATTTCAGAGTTTGATGGTGTGAGAAAAGTGTGTGCACATTTATTCGCTCTGCATGTCTGAAAGGACACACATAAAGGTTGATAAGTTGAAGCCAACTGAGTTGATTGATAATTCCTCATGGGTAGGGGAACTGCAGCTTATTGATCTATGGAACAATGGTAAAACTGGTCCAAGAGAGAGAGGAAGAAACAGAGTGTAGTGAGATGGGCTGAGGGTTATCAGTACCCGAACCTGCACCCACAAGTCCAACAAGCTCGTTGGGGCAAGTTACGGAGGGGTTGGGGAAGCAAGGGGAGTGGAGGTCAATGGTAATTACGCGAGTGGGTAAATAATGATACGATGTTTAACTTTATGATAACTAAGAATGATTTCCTCTGGGCTTTTCACCTGGTAAATGAGCATTCCGTGAAACAAATGAACTGTCGGGCCTTCAAACTGCTTTACCCCAATGTTGTTTGATTTTTTGACAGGTGCAAGCTGGTAAGGAATGTGGAGGCCTTTGCTCTAACATCCTTGTAACTATTCCTGTTTTTCCAGCTTTGGATGGCGTGCCTTTTGTGCTGAGTGAAAAGTACGACGATCCAAGAAAGAAGGTGAGACTCGGCCTTTTCTGTTAATTTGTTTTTCTTTCATTTTCCATCAAGTTATCCACATCCTCACTGCACTAGTTTTTGGGCTAACAAGAAAGCTTAGAGGTATGTGCACTTACCTTTAAGCCTGGGTTTGAATCCCGACCAAGCTATAAATTAATCCCGGTGTTTCACGTGGAGGGTGAGGTATCGATTTGTGTAAGCTGTCCCTCCGAAGGACGCTCACCTGAAGGACCCACTGTGGCTCTAACGTTTGACGTTAACGAGACGTTGGCGTACGTCAAAGATCCAAATGTCTTTCGTGACGAATCGGCGAGTTATCACCGGCACCCTGAACAAGTTACAAATTGTGGTCACCTTCAGTCGAATGTCAGGCCTGACGAGCCTGTTCGTGAAAGGCCTGGGTCAAAATGGTCTCTGGTCGACCCCACAAGGTGGGAATAATTGCAGTAGTAATAGTAGTCGATGGTAGTGTGCCGGTTTGATTGTGGGTGTACACTTGCATGGTGGGGGCATTGGGACAAAGCAATGGTTGCTCTGATTAATTGATGAGGATGGTTGCTCTGATTAGCGGTACGTTTGGATGCAGAGATTGCAAAACCATTGTGATCAATTTGAAGTTCTTGTTCGGTTGTTTTCTAACAAATGTTTGACTTCTTTTCACACCTTCAGTTTCACATTCCTGAAAAGCAGATGCCACCATTGAAATCCCTGACAGAACTCAATCAGGAGGTAGGTCAGCACCCGATGTTCACCGACGTCAAACCTGTCGATGTCCAATTTTCTGGGAAACGAAATTCAAATTTCAAAAACTGCAAATCACGAGATCTGATCATTATCGAACCTTTTCTCCATATGGAGTGGTTTTTTTTAGGTTTTTTTTTTAAACATCGAAGCAGGAAATGCAACTTCAGTTGAATTTCTGGATTGGCGCGGTGGCCACGACAGCTTACCTTTGGAGGTCTTTGATTAGCTGCGATATATTTTCGATAATCGACGTCTTGCAAACTTGTGGGGCATTTCACAAAGAGTATGCCTGTGAAACGGTCCATTGGGGGAATTCCCTGAATGGATCAAGGATATTGTGAAAACCTTTGCCATGTTCGTCTCCTGGTCTGTAATCTCTTGTGATTTCCGCTCCCGCTCCCCTGATGGGATAACAGAACGGGTGAATTGACTTCGTATTATGTGTCAACACTGGTGGTTAGAGTATGGGTAGTACAGGCTCATATTTTGACTTGCTTGTGTGTATTAAAATTTTTAAAGTGCAAGTTAACTTGATATCAATACTGGAGTTCGTAGAACACCTCACCCCACGCAGTCTTGAGAAACGAAGACAGGGTGGGGTCTACGAGCGGTAAATTTAAATCGTCGAGATGATGTAAAACGCCGTAATATTTTATGCAAGTCCTGTGAGACGGAAGGGTTTTGAAAATGCCGAGGAGGCGATTTGTGTTCTGCAGTATTCAAGAATATAATTCAATTCAAATTGTAGAAAGTAAAATTCATGTTTACCGACGTTGATGCGGCGTCTTTTGCACCACTTTTTAACAAGTACTCCAGTTCTTCGTGCCTGTTGTTTGTGTCCTTTATGACGTCCTTAAAAACATGAAGTTTTCTGTTTGAAATCATTTTCAATTTTGTTTGACTACCAGACATGCAGACAGAGGAATATATATATATATATATATATATATATATATATATATATATATATATATATATATATATATCTATCACTCCTCTCTGCGCTTGCATGATCGGGACAAATTCAGAGCCAAAGTACTGTCAAACTACAGGTTCGTTTTCTGAATCATTTTTAAAATGTAACATTGAATTGGAATAAAGTTGTTCCTCGATCATAAACTGACGTTTGCAGCCAGAAAGGTATACAACTGCTTAACGAATCCCTTAACTCCGCTCTTCGCTTCGTGTGACAGGGTAATAAATGTTTCTCATGTGCTTAATGTAAATAATTTCACTCAATGTGGCACAAGCATTATATTTGTTTTATACTTCTATATGCTTGTCAGTCAACCCAGTGGTTTCTACCTTGAATATGTTCAGGTGTTATACAGATCGAATAGGTATCCAGGTAGCTGTCACAAGATGCAATGCTATGTTTTTGAAGGGAAGTGATAAACGGTGACATCATTGGCTCAGGGAGGAGCTTTAACACGTTCCTTTGTTTTGTGATGTCATTGGTGAGTGGAGGAGCACGTACAATGCACTTTTGCAGCATCATTGGCTTGGGTTGGTGCTCATATGTTTTTTTTCTTCAAGTCCGAGTCTTCAGGTCCTTGGTGCTTCCAGTCTTTATCTACGGATGTGAGACTTGGACTCTGACTAGGGATCTGAGATGGAGACTTGATTCCTTTGGTACCAGATCTCTTCGGAGAATCCTTGGCTGTCGCTGGTCAGACTGTGTCCAACGAGCGGTTGCTGAGACTCAAATGAGATTTGTTACGTGCATCGTCCGTGAGCATCAGCTGCGGCTGTATGGACATGTGGCTCGTTTTCCTGAGGCTGATCCTGTTCACCAGATTCTCTCAGTGAGGGATCCTCATGAGTGGAGGAGGCCAATGGGCCGATCACGTGCCTCATGGTTACAGCAGGTTGATCAGCATTTCAAGGAGATGGGGATGGGCCAGGCATCTGCCTGGGGGATGGCCAGATGGAGGCCTCTGGAGTACTGGCAGAAAGTGGATGCAGTGACGCACTGCTCCGGCGCATCCTCCCGTACCTGACCTGACCTGATCAAAATGCCTAAACATAGCATACATTTAAAACATGGGAATTCTTCCAGGTCCTTTGTAGTTAATTAGCCTAATCAACTCAGGATATCATGACTATCATTTTGGTGTTTCACAATCCACATCAGAAAGCTCCAGGAGAACTCAACAAAAAACATGTCTGACACACACACCTCATCCATTTTGAGTCGAGAAGCAACTGAGTAATTTCCCAAACGCACAGATCACCTGGGCACTGTTCTTCCTCGAGGTTTCAATCCTTTCAGCCCAGAACCTCTCCAAACGGCGTATCTACAACCTTGGTCATCGATCCACATCAGTAGATTATCTACATTCGTAGATCCACAGCCTCAGTTGTGTCCAGGCAGTCAGTCAACCCATCAATGTAACATCACTAATCAGACTTTACTTGCTCGAGGATTTAATGTATTATCACAGTTACAGTAGCCTGGTGTTGGCTTCGTGGTTAGGGTGGTGGCTTGGGATCCTTGGGTTCTGAGTTCGAGCCCAGTGTGCCACTGAATTAACACCAGGGGGTTGACTCAGCCTGCCATCCTTCCGAGGTCGGCAAAATGAGCACCAGTGTGTACTGGTAATAGGGGCACTGCATCAGTGGCATAGCTGCGCCCTTAACCAGTGATGCAACCAGCAGCTAAAAAGGCAGCACATGATAGGAAGGAACATAGTTACAACTCCCATTACATATTCCATTGTTTGATAATATATTAAATCATGCTTATGAACCTGGCTCTTACCTTAAGGCCTAGTCACACCTTGACGTTTTAGCCAGGAATGGCAACGTATAAAAATGCACGTAAAACGTTGGCGTACGCTGAAGTTTTGAGGTTTTTTTAAAAAGTTTTGGTCGTATTCATAACGTGTTGGTCGTATGCATAACGTATTAGTAACGGGCACAGAACGTTTCGTTGTGTTAAAGATAACTTATACCAACGAATGCTTAGCCTGTTGTCGGCATTCACAACCTATGCCCAACGATAGTTTAACTTACTCATAGCGCGCTGCACGTATCGCCGACGAACTCGTGGGGTTCTCTGTTAAAAACCTGCCGCACGCAGATTTAAATCATAACCGCCTGAAAATTGGAAGTGTCAACATCGCAGTCACACCTTGACGATTTAGCCGGCGTATGCCGACCTATGAAAAATGTGTCTAAAACGCTGGGACACGTCGAATACGGTATGGGTAAGTTGTGTATACGTTAGGAGCACGATGAAAAACAATAAAGTACGCTGGCATATTACGTGGTACGTCTAGTACGTCGTGAAATTTCAAGCATGCTGAAAATTTTACAACGTACTCGACGTATGGCTCACAAGTTCCGCATACGCTGGCATAAGTTCTCGGCACGCTCCGCAATCGTTTACACACGTCGGCCACACGTTACTTGTAAGTTACTCATAAGTCGAAACACGTCGAGGTAATGTTTAGCATACCCGAAACTTAATTTTTAACCTACGGGTAACGTGCTTTGAACCTATGAGTAGCGTGCTTTGAACCTATGTATAACGTATCTCAAACGCACATTGACGTATGTAGACGAATTTGATTGACGTCTTCCGGATGACCACAGAACTTACTGAACTTGTTTCTAACTTACAGCTACCGTATAATGGCGTATCGGCAGCGTTTAGGGGAATTGGTATATACAAATGGGCTTCACAAGAGGAACCCGTCAGTGTTCCAGACTCCATGTTGAGTAGATGTCAATGTCAGTCGCAGTGGTAGTCGGAGTAGTTCGAGAGAATTTAGTGATGTCGATGTTATTAGTCGTAGTTCGAGAGAATTTAGTGATGTCCATGTTGGTAGTAGTAGTAGTAGTAGTAGTTCGAGAGAATTTAGTGTTGTCAATGTTAGTAGTAGTAGTATTAGTAGTTGCAGTAGTCGTAGTAGTAGTAGTAGTTCGAGAGAATTTAGTGATGTCGATGTTATTAGTAGTAGTAGTAGTTCGAGAGAATTTAGTGATGTCAATGTTATTAGTAGTAGTATTTCGAGAGAATTTAGTTTTGTCGATGTTGGTAGTAGTAGTAGTAGTAGTACTTTCAAGTAACGTGTTGCAAAGTGTGAACAACGTTCGTGTAGCGTGCTTACAAAACGTTACTCATAGGTTAGAAATAAGTTTCGGGTACGCTAACATTACCTCGACGTGTTTCGACTTATGAGTAACTTACAAGTAACGTGTTTCAACGTGTGTCAACGATCGCATAACGTGCCTACAACTTATGGTCAGCATAGCGGAATGTGCGAGTCATACGCCGGCATACGTCGTAAAATTTCAAGCATGAAAAAATTCGAGGAAAACCCAAAAGTTCAACGTTTAAAGCCAGCGTACTACCACTTATGGCAGTGTTTTTCAGCGTGGTCTTAACGTATACAAAACGTACCCATAACGTATTCGACGTGTACCAGCGTTTTACACATCAATTTTCCAAAAATCGGCATAAGCTGGCTAAAACGTCAAGGTATGACTGGGCCTTTAAATATAACATGTCCACCAACCAGCACACACAACTCATCCATTTATAGTAGATACAGAGTTGAGATTCATAGAGGAGCTAGAACATAGAACGGATCAGGATGTAACAGAACAAAACCGTAGAGAGGGGTGAGGGGAACATACAAATGGAAGGGTTGAGGGACAAAAGAGAGGGAGTCTTGGAGGGAAACGGGACACAGGGAAGAATAAGAGCAAGGGGAGAACACAGGGGGTGAACAAGATTGGTACAACCGCAAATGCTCACTCAGATGTGGAAGGGAAAACTGGAGACCCTGAAAGAGGTGGGTGGGTGGGATGGGTTTAATTGAAGAAGAACAGATCATGGGTTTGGATAGAGGATGACCTGAGAAGCCCTGGAGGGGTAAAATGAGATTGGATCGACTCAGGGAGGAGATCATACACAGGAACTAGCAAGTTGTCCGTGCCCACATGGGATTCAAAACGGGGTCGGGATGGAGGAAGCAAAAATGCAAATGGCATCTTCTCTGTTATCAACAATTCGCATTTATCGTCACATCTGATGCAATGTAAATGTTCTAATGGCAGCGTGGTGCTCCATTTCAAAGTATTTGTTCGATATATGGAGCTTTGATGCCTTGGGCCCGTAATAAAAAAATTGTATTGGTGTCAAAGCCAGTGACCAATTGCAAATTGATAGTAGGGAGTAAAAATACCAGGTAATGTAATTACAAGTGGTTGAAATGTCAGAATGGAACACTAAAGACGCAGCTCATTATTATGGAATATGTTCCATCTCTACTCAGTTAACAAATGCACATCATCAAATTTGAGATGAAAACGTTTTCCCTATTTTGTTCCAAGGTTTATGATAATTATCGAGAGTTCATGGATAACACTTTAGTATGTATACCTGTTGGTTGATTTATTTATTTTCTTTCTTTTCAGTATGAATACAGCTTCGTAACCGAGAGGAATGCAATTGTCGGTGCTCCTTCAATATACGACCAGCCAAACGACTAGGCCGCTATTTACAGATCTCAACAAGGATGTGACTTGGCAGGGTCAAAGTTCATCTTCAGCATGACGCTAGCGTTTTTAATTTTCACCTCGAAATCATCGAACGTTCGAGGCAGGCCGTTCGCAACCAAGGGAAGTACGAACTGCAGGTGCGGAACATGTCGAATTGCTCGTCGAGAATTGCTCCACCTGCAGGCCGGTTCTCATACGAACAAGCCATCGAAGGAGAATAATTTTGAAAATGCACCATCCCATTTCATGTCACCATTTTAAACTTTAAAAAATAGTTATAAATATCATGGCAAACTGGAATCGCAACATGCTTTCAGGTCACGTGACTCCCGCACGAAGACGTGCTGAATTTCTTGTTTCCCCTTCAGCTCAGGTGTGAAAACGAGGAACTTTACCGTGAGCAAGGATGACTGTGAACCTGGAATATTTAAGCATCCCAAGCGATGTGCTTGTAACTTGGAGGAGCCACCATTCGATCCGTGATCGAGGGATGTAAACGTGCGATGATCGGTGTAGAATTTTCATTTTAGTGTTTCTCGTTCAGTTTTGCTTCCCTAACAATCATTACAAGCTGAAGGCCTACTAGGCTCCACCAGCAAATCCATTTGAAGAAAATGTGCAGATAAGACACCATATTTTCAAACTGTGTAATATAATCAGATTCAAAGGTTACACAATTTATATTTAATCGCCAAGTTATCTTTCAGGACCTTTTGTTCTTCGATACTTGGCTTGGTAATTTATGCATGAGCTGTTTTGTTCATTTTTACAAATTTCCTGCACTGTGACCCTTGCACTTTTGAATAAGAGTTTGTAATAAACTGTTCAATGTGGGGTTTTTTTGTAGACATTGTCAAGGTTCATATAACAGCAAAAATGTTACCTGAATGGGGAATACAGTGGTTTGTACGAACCGTTAAACCATGAAAGCCGTGGTTTTGATAAACATCTTGTCGCCTGATTCGATTTATCACATAAAATGCATTTCCTATTAAATTACCAATCAACTGCTCGATCTGAAAGTTGGAAAATCAGGATGGGGTGAGTAAATCGGAGTAGATACAAGGGATTTTGGGCTGCACTGCATTTTCATGGGTACCATTTTGATGTCCATCACAAGTGGGCCTGAGGGGAAGTCAACCAGTCTGTGGACCTACCACATGCAAAGTAGATGATGTGCATCATAAACCACCTTTTCATCAGATCATTAATCTTATAAAATGGTAATTCCAACCTGAGTTTCGAGAAGCTCAAAATCCAAATGGTTGATGCTGCTTTCGAACCACATTTGAACCTGCAACCTTGGTGATGCCAGGCCTATGTCCTCACCACAATGCAAGCACATTGTGGAGGTAAGCACCAGTGGGAAGTTGGCAGTCATTGATGAAGGCTTCCTGAGATTGGTCATAATCAAGTTTTTCAAAAGGTTCATAAGGAAAGCAACAAGGATCATGGTGGGAAGATGCAGGAAGAGTATGGCAGCTCAATGGATGTGCATCCGCCTGACTGTTCTAACACACGACTCGACGGTTGGCCAATTTGTACAAATTGGTTATACTCGTCAGAATTAAACGAGCCCACGGACTGTGCCTCGTATCATCTCATGAACTAGAACAGTACTCTCATCATGTCAACAGATATACCTCCACCCACATTACTACATACCTGGAGCAAGATTCAAAATATTCAAATTCTGGCTGCCAGACGATACATTTGATCAGGTTGAGATTTAAAACATATTCTCCATGATTCTTCGATCATAATTGTGAAGTTTCACGTCAATTGATAAAGTGGTTCAAGAGAAAAATGTAAGATTTATATAGAAAATGGAAAGTTATAGATCTATAGAATTTTTTTTTAACATAAAGTGGTTCATTTAATCCAATATGGCCATCAGACAATGTGACCAAATTATTAATGAACACCCTGGTATCCTCAAAGCTTGGGAAACATGTGGGTGAAGTTTCCCCTCGATCTGTTCAACCATTTTGGAGAAAGTTTTATTTATTTATTTATTTTAAACATCAAAAAAAAAATGGCTGCCGAACCACATGACCGAGCAGACATTTTTTCTTCCACCCCCCCCCCCCACCCACACAATTTAACCAGAGATGACCCTCAAACGTTCATTCTGATCAGATAGGGTTCGACGTATGCAATTATGATGGCATAACGAACCCACCTATGACGTCAAAAGAAAAAAGAAAATCAAACTTGCACCCCCTGTGAAGTACTTGCCATGTGCCAAGTTTCAATTTTTTCCCCATAGAGTGGTTTCAGAGATGCAGAGGTTCATACTTCCTTTTTTCACATGGCTGCCATACTCCCTGACATATGACATAATTATCATGCAAACATTACACAAGAGTCAGGTCAGGTATGGGAGCATGCGCCAGAGCAGCATGTTGCTGCATCCACTTTCCACCGGAACTCCAAGGGCCTCAGTCTGGCCATCCCCATCTCCTTGAGATGCTGATCAACCTGCTGCAACTACGAGGCACGTGGTCGGCCCATTGGTCTCCTCCACTCACGAGGCTCCCTCGCTGAGAGAATCTGGTGAGCAGGATCAGCATCAGGAAAACGAGCCACATGTACGTACAGCCGCAGCTGATGCTCACGGACTATGCAGGTACCAAATCTCATTTGAATCTCTCTCAGCAACCGCTCATTGAACACAAAGTCCAACCAGCGATAGCCAAGGATTCTCCAGAGACCTGGTACCAAAGGAATTAAGTCTCTGTCTCAGATCCCTGGTCAGAGTTCAAGTCTCACATACATAGAGCAAGACTGGAAGCACCCAACAGGATTAAAAACAAAACCTGTCAAAGGGTGGAGGAGCTCTTTGTGAGCCAACGGCCATCGATGTCTCGTGTCCAACTTTGTCTGCAGACGTCCTCCTGAGGTTGGGTTACTTTTTTTTTTTTAGGAGGTTGGTGGCAGGACTTGCACTCCAGCCACCGTAAAACATTTCATTCCGCAAAACCCACACATGAGTAGTCGCACCTACACTACCGGTCAAAAGTTTTAGAATACCCCCATTTTTCAGTTTTTACTGAAATTTAAGCAGTTCAAGTCCAGTGAATAACCTGAAATGGTACAAAGCTAAGCGGTAAACTGCCAGAGGTTAAAAAAAGTTGAGGTTACCAAAAACTGAAAAATAATGTAAATTTCAAACAAGTCATGGGTTAGCAACTGCAGCTGTTCTGCAGCAATGGAAGTAAAGTAAGCCATGAAAGTTGATACAAACAATTCGAACAGGTGTCCCAACTTTCAATTTAGTTGCAAACACTGTCTGAATAAAAGCAGTGTTGGAACAGACTGTGTTGCTACACCCCCTGAAGCAGTATTTGGAAAATACTGCACTGCAGGAAGTAGTATATTACTATCGTAATGGCGAGAAGACAATTAACAAAGGAAGACAGGCAGACCATTATAACCCTTAAAAGTGTAGGTCTTTCCTTTGGAGAAATTGCAAAGAAGCCAAGGTGTCAGTGAGTACAGTTTGCTGCACCATCAAAAGACACTTGGAAACTGGAGGAAACTCTGATAGGAAGAGGTCTGGCAAACCCAAAGCCACAACACAATCAGAAGACAAGTTTCTGAGAGTCAACAGCTTGCGTGATAGGTGGCTCACAGGACAGCAGCTTCAAGCACAGCTTAACACTGGTCGAAGTAAGGAAGTCTCAGTTTCAACTGTGAAGAGAAGACTTCGAGCTGTAGGTTTGACAGGTCGAATGGCAGTTAGAAAACCATTGCTAAGATGGCAAAATAAGAAAAAGAGGCTTGCCTGGGCCATGAAGCACCACCAGTGGACTACTGAAAACTGGAAGAAGGTCTTATGGACTGATGAATCAAAATTTGAAATCTCCGGTTCATCACGGAACGTTGTTGTACGTCGTCGAGTAGGTGAAATGATGGTTCCTCAGTGTGTGACACCAACTGTCAAACATGGAGGAGGAAGCATGATCTGGGGCTCTTTTGCTGGATCCAGAGTCAGCGACTTGCAGAGTGACTGGCACCCTGATCTAAAAGGGCTACCACAGCATTTTGCAGTGCCATGCAATACCCTCTGGTCTATGCCTAGTTGGTCAGGGGTTCATCCCACAGCAAGATAACGACCTAAAACATACCTCCAGGCTATGTCAGAACCAAGTTAGAAGAAAAGAACAAGATGGTAGGCTTCAAATCATGGAATGACCAGCACAGTCTCCAGACTGAAACTCCATCGAGCTGGTTTGGGATGAACTGGACAGAGGGTGAAAGCAAAGCAACATACAAGTGCAACACATTTGTGGGAACTTCTGCAACAGTGTTGGGAAGAACTTTCCAAACAATAATTTGATTTCCATTGAAGAAAGAATGCCACGAGAATGTTCGGCTGTTACATCTGCAAAACGTGGCTACTTTGATGAGTCAAAAATTTAGATTCTATTTTGTTCTCCAAAACGATTCCATGATTTCTTTTTTATCTGCAATTGTTTGTTTGTTCTATGCTTTAATTTCAGGAGTACATTGAAACATGAAACTGCTTAAATTTCAGTAAAAACGGGCGTGTTCTAAAACTTTTGACCGGTAGTGTATAGTGAAAATTGTGTGTCAATCAGACAAGCAGTTGCAGAGAAAACAGAAAATTAGCATGGACGTATGTACGTACGGACAGACAGACAAGCCGAAAACATAATGCCCTCTGGCGACTTCGTAAGTGGAGGCATCAAAATACTGTTGGAGCCTAAAATTTAAATTAGTTACAACATCCTCCCATACCAATTCCACGACTGTCAAAGTTGCGTCTTGAATAGCATCGTAATACTTTATTCGTGTGCGATTCCAACAGAGCTCTAACCCTTCTCAAAGTTTATATCAGTTTGCTGGTATTCTTTTAATCTGCATAAGTTTTAATTCTCAAATTTCTTTTTTTATGGAATGCTGAGAAATATATATATATATATATATATATATATATATATATATATATATATATATATATATATATATATATATATATATATATATATATATATATATATATATATATATATATATATATATTGTTACGGATTTCAGAATCCGGTCTGATGAATACATCCACACATCCAGGTCCTCAGTTATTTCCTTAAATGCATGTTCAGATTAGCTTAGCCCCATCCCCATTTCTAATGGGATCTTAAATGTGATGCGTTGAGAAGGGTAAAGGGTACATTCCCTCTCTTATGGGAAGCTTTTTTTTTTCTTTACGACAGACACGTTTACACACATTTCTTTCAGGAACTCTGAAGCACGCCCTCATTCTTCCTCAGCTACAATATTTCGTGAGCTCCGACGCCTGCCTTTTTTGAGAGCACACGGGTCGTCATGGTAACTGTGCACCAGTGGGGTGGGGTGAGCTTCGGGCGGCACCCTGCGGAGACGGACCGGAGATATAAAAACGAGTGAGGTACGTTCTGAGAGAAAAAGTGGGAAGAGAAAAACGTGAGGAGAAAAGCAAAGGGCGAGAGAAGCGAGCAAGAAGAGGGTGTATGACCAGCGCCGACGAAACGATTCGTCCTTCCCAGTACTTGGGCAAGCGAGCATGTGGTGCACGTGTGGGTGTAAGCAGCGCCGCCAAGTGAGGCACGGGTCGGTCAACACCACCAGGGTCTAAACCCGCGACGGACGATCTCTGTGCCCTCCAGACTTCGACAGGCGTTCAAGGCTGCCCCGCGAGAGGATGCACGGCAAAGCTGTGTGCTGGCGACGGACGTGACACGCACGCACACATTTCAGGACGTTTTCGCTTCACGGACGACTTTCTAGTGAGTGAGACAATTTCCCGCCCCCTCTCCCCCCCCGCCCCCGATTGATCTGCTGGGTACCCTTGTCTGTGTTTAGCTGTAAGTCAACCTCCAATAAGCATCTGCTCTTTGTCTCTTTCCTGGCATTTTTATTGCTTTTGCTTTGAAATTCATTATTTACTTCAACAAATAAAAAGTTGTTTTGATTTATTTATTTTATTATTAATAAATTATTTGTCGATTTCCAACCTGTCTGTGTTTGTCCTTTCTTTCGATTGGTCTAGCATTGTTCGAACCGAGATAGACTGGGAGGTAATTACCACAGATTTGACCAAAAATCGTTGGCACGCACCAGCGGTTAAAACACTCAGCCGCCTCAATTAAAATCTAATGGCGATAACGTTGGTGCTTTGCCGAGGGTGCGCTCCCGGCTCAGGTAACCACATGACCTCGAGTTAAACGGAATAATTAGATGGTGGACACTGGAACTCATGGTTGACTGGGTGGCGTTCGTGGTTTTAAAACAACCCACCGTACCACAACGTTAATTGTGAGCGGTGACCCCAGGTCCGGCTCTACAGAGGACAACCGGGGATTGATCCCCCTGAGTGACAAGCTGGTGTCTCGGTACCCTTGGCTGCAACAATATATATATATATATATATATATATATATATATATATATATATATATATATATATATATATATTAATATTTCGACACGCCCCTTTTTTTGTTCCACCATCAGATTTTTGTTACTGCATGAAATGAAACAAGCTTTGACATATATAGTAATGATATTATTGTCTTCCTTAAGAGGCCCCTCAAAATTCGTTTTGATGATTATGGTAGTTAAACAGTTCATGTTCTCCATTTGCAAAATGGGAGGAATTATTGCACAAAAAAGAAATAAAAATGTTTCCCATTTTTTTTAGAGGACCACTAAGATGAGTTCGTAAAACCTTTTGTAGAGTATGTTATTATTAATCACTATATGCCAAAGTAAATTGCTCATGTTATTGAGCTGTCAATAAGCTATCAATCATAGACATATCATAAACTCACTTGAGTATTCATATCTCTATTTCAATGCATAAGATCAAGCGGTACCTTCATGATGACCTAATAAAACCGGTCTCGATGTCCGTCCGTCCGTATATCTGTTCACAATCAAACCGATCGTGATGCATTTTAAGGCTTTCCGAGAGCTTTGGAGAGATTACCTACACTCCCGCACGGTGCTGTTTTTATTATTCCTACTGCACTTCATTAGAACATAGATCGTGGATGGATGTGCAGATCCCAGGAGAACAACTAGAGCTGTACAGAACAATTCATATTATCGATGGATAAAAATGATATTTAATTGATATTATAATAAATTGTTTATTTAAAATATCTTCAAATTTTGTGAGTTTTTAGTTTGTTGTGAAATATTAGGTCCTCGGGTCTCCGCATAGTGGCGTACAGGCTTAAGTCATACTTCTGTTTACTACCGTAGAAAATCACCGAACCATCCGATCGACATGCTGTTAACAGTTTCAGAATCAGCTAAAATCTACAAGATATGAATATGTACACGAAACTGATCCGGCCTTTTGGTCACTTTAAAGTGGGGTGCCCTGTAATTTTAATGCGCTCTATGGATCCTCCGGAACTCACGAATGGTACACTTTGTGGAGTCACTAAACTCAGTGGTAATGTCATCGAAGTGGAGCGACTGCGGGACAGTCGAAGGGGAAAACCTAAATGATAATCAATGGATAAAAATGATATAATATATTGTTTAAAATACATTCATGTCTTTTACCATATGTTGCCAGTGACGCCTGTCCAAGACGGGCACCTGACTAGTATATATACATTTCAAAACATCCCTGATACAAACCACATCTTGTTTATGCCCAAGATCCAGTGGAAATGCCCCCCTCAAAATAGATCCAGCTTTATTTGCCCTCTCGAATGCCCCAAGATCTATAATTTAACTTTTTTGGGGGGGGGGGGGGGGGAGACAAAGACAAAATGACATTTGCTTCAAAAAGAAAGTGCCATGAAATGACTTTTAATGTCCAATCCAAATAACATTCCCTGCCAATTGCATCACAGCCTCAAGTTTCAGGACCAGCACCAGATTACAACTTGCACTCCCATATCCTTTCCTTGTACTACCTTTACAAAAAAAAAAAAAAAACTGGCCACCTGAAAGTCCTGGCCTTGTTGTGCAGCACAAGGTATGGATCCAGTCTTGTGGTGGTGTACCAACCGTATCGATGCAGAGTATGCAGGACTTCGCCATCAGAAGTTTTTCCTAACAACCCAGACAAGGATATCTCTACAGAGCCGTCAGGAATTGCTACCCAATGTAACGAAGAGAGATACCTTCAAACTGATGCCTGATTCTGACATTGAAGTGGGGAAGGGGTGGGAGGAGGAGGGCAATTTCAGAGCCTTCAAGCAGCAAAGGCAGAAACCCTCACCCACGGTGTCTACAGAATCAAAGCAACATTGGGATGACACTTCAATTCACACCATTCAGCTTATGATTCGAGTCTCAGCTTTCCTTGGCCTAGGACGGCTTGGAGAAAGCGATCAGCTACCAAGGCTGCAACACCATCGGCAGCAAGAACACACAGGATGGTCTGCTTTAACTGAGGAGGAGAAGGAGGAGGAAGCCCACACAGCAAAGATTAGTGTTCAGCAAAGACGATTTATGTGCAAATACAATAAAACGAACTATCCGACAGCATCATAACCCATGTTAAAACTTCCAAGTTTGGACCATTGAACCAGTTTAAAACGCTCAATTCAAATTCCATCCAAAAAGGTAATCCTTCAGCAAAGGAGGAAAGCCCCAAGTAAAACTTCAGGGAAATTCACAAAGAGCAAATGTGCTTCGTATGACAAAAACAAAGCAAAAGGAGTCAAATTTAGAGAAAGTTACCCAATCTGTTTCAACTTTTAACTTGATATCCTCGTACAAAAAATAAATAAAATATACCACGAGGCAGTAAAGGCAATCTCAGTGAATGTCCCAGCAGTTTCATTGGAGATGACCACGGCTCGTCCTCGAGTGACGTCGTCCATGTTTACATGTCACGCATACGCTCGCGGGTCCACGATTGGACATCAAGTACCTCGTACGTTTTAGCAAATGAGAATGCATCTAGTGATCATCTGTTTTTACATCCGCATCAAAGCAAAGACCGAGCGCAAACATAAAACTGGCCAACAATCCGATGGCGGCACGGACAAGACCTCATAGATCGGCGATTCACCTCGGTAGGAAAGGAGACTATCTGGAAGTATGCAGAAAGTTCCGGCGCAGCACCAACCACCAGCGTTAGAATTGCAGTGGTGGTGACCAGCAGGCTGCCAAGAAGCGCTCGGTTTTCACGCATGCTTGCCATGAACGGGTGACCCTGAAAGTGTCAGGAGCAAGGACGAGTGTTGGATTAGGCTCAGGCCCATTGAGGATGAATGGACATCTCCAATGATCTCTCCACGCGAGGGACTGCATTTATCAACATGTACCTCTATTGAATCGGTTCACAGTTTCTCTTTGGGACCGATGCAACGAATCGCATCACATCATGCGTTTCAAAATATTTATCTTGGTGAAGGAATCCCATATTAATGCATAAGTTTGGGTGCACTGGGACGATGCTAGTTCACAGTCACAGCACCATGTTGGAAAAGTCACCTTGTAGTTGATTGCGAAGGTCGCAGTCTGCATTGCGAGACTCATTATGTACACCGTGCTGTTCACGAGATCCGGTGCAAACTCCTTGTTCAGATCAACAAATACTTCTGTCCTGTATGAAAATAAAAAGAAGAAGGTGCCGGGGGTGAACACACAGCGGGGCTGTACGGTAGTTTTTTGTGCTTAAAGGTCCCATGACACTCAAAACTTTCTGGTTATTTATATATTAACTTGACCTTCCGAGTGAAGAAATCACCCATGTTTCTTTTTTAAAATCAAAAATTACCCCGTGTGGGGGTGACGGTCATCTCTATAATGTTTTTTACAATCATAATCGATGAACCGTTGCCAGATATCTCCTAAAATGACAGACTGGATAGGTTTTGAAAATGGCGACTTTCACAACTTTCGTGACCTTGAATCCGGGAAAAAATATGTCGTTGGGTATCACTCATCGACCTCTAACCACATACCAAATTTCATCAAGATCGGAAGTAAAACGTTTTCTTTGTACCGGGAGGTGTTTTTGACCATCTTCCAGGTTACGTGGCGGCCAAACGGGACGGAAATTCAAAAATCTGTCCGGTTAAATACAAGATAATATTTTTTACTATCATAATCAATAAACAGTTGCCGAATATCTTGTAGAATGGCAGAGTAGATAGGTTTTGAAAATGGCGATTTTTATAACTTACGTGACCTCGTGACCTTGACCCTGACCTTGAACCCGGACAAAAGTTATATCGTTGTGCAACACTCATCGACCTCTACCCACATACTAAGTTTCATCAAGATCGGAAAGAAAAATTGTTGATGGACGGACGGATGGACATTTGGTCTGGTTTTATTAGGTCATCTCGGTAGAGATGCCCTAAAAATGGGATAATTAGAACAATATTTCGAACATTTCTAGTGCTTTTCACAACTTGCTATCCCCACCCCTCAAAAAAATTGACTTCAGCGAACCGCAGGTCACGTGACCGTTCACGTCATCTCCAGAACGCGACTCGCACAGAGTGGATTGATTAGACGTCGCACGCCGTATAAAGTACGTACAAATGCATTGCGCACATGTGTTTGCTATCTCACTGATCGTCTTAATTCCTGTGATTGTTTCGCAGAAAAGAAATTCTGCTTCTGAGCCGTGTATGCACAACAATCACGAGGCAATTATTTATCCCTTTACTACCTTGTCGTAGTCGTGTACAAATCCAATACATGAATGCACAATAAAGGGCTATACCATGTCCACAAAATATTAAATGTAACTGTTGAACCTTTCCATTAAAAAAGAAACTTACAAGGACATACAAGTAAAATACCAAAGATTAATATTGCATCATTTCAAGGCGCAAGGAGATAATTTTAAAATCAAACAATGTGAAAAACCTGCACCCACATTTTGCAGCTTATTGAATTGTTCGTTGAAACCAGCCTGCTGGGACAGGTACAATTCCACGTACATGCAAGCCAGGTATGGCTGCACTTGACATACATGGGTTTATTCTAAAGTGAAGGTACTGCTTCCATTGGCTTGCTATTCATCAACATTTAGCCAAAATGCTGTAATAAATGGACAGGGAAAAATATGTTGGCACAACTATGAAAGACAAATTTATCTGTCCTATTACACGGCCTCATGGCCTCGGGACTCTTACGCATTGACTTATACATTGTGTGCATGTTAATACAAGTTACTTGTCAACTCTAGAGTCTAGACTAGTCCGATAAATCCGTCGTCCTCCCGACTAGTCCGATAAATCTGACGTGCTGTAGCTTTCTTTTATTATTCTCTTTTCTTCATTGTTTTCTACTGGCGCTACATGTTGACAGTAGGAATAAAATAAATAAAAATGCAACAGAACGTCAGATTTATCGGACTACTCCAGACAATTGTGTCGCAAGGTGTGTTCTGCACAAAAGTTTTCATCGTATCCGGACAGCGAGATTGCTTCGTTTTATGCGCAGAGAGATACGGCCCATGACATGGGATGGCCTTGCTTACGATTCATTCGCCGTGGTGCAACATGTCCGCTGCGCTGGTCACGTCACCTCACTAAAATATTTCTGATATCGAGCAGTATGCAAGTCGAATTTACATTATTGAATTACGAATAGGATTTTGTCTAACCAGTTGTTATTGCCAAGTCTTCCTTCGATGTACTCCTGATCATCATGAACGCCGGGAATTTCAGCCATTTTCCTCCATTTCATCGCCATTCTTTACTTGTAAACCCCCCCAAAAAACATTGCTTTGAACTCAATTTTTTGCTGATTATTTACAAGCCTGAAAGCACAACTAACGATTATTATTTTTAAAAAGGTGTGAAGACATTTTATCAATGGGAAAAAAATTAATAAATAATAAAGACTGACATTCACAAATCTTGTGCAGTGTGTGGTCAAAACAACTTCAACGGACCTGTTGTGCGTCAAAAAGACAAACAACCATGCAAGCCAAGACGAGGTGTTAAGCAATGGATGGGATGGGTAGTGCCAACTCGTAATGCCTCAGGGTCTCCAACAACCCTGGGAATTAAAGTTCTTCTTTTTCACATTCAACATGATCACTGAGGCAATTTTAGAAAAGCACAGGATGGTGATCCATTGGATTAAAGACCCGACGATGACCAATCGGTCAGCGTGGATCGTACCTCGGTGGAAGCAACGCCAGTGCCTGGTGGTACAGGTACACGAGGCTGGAGAAGTGCACGGAGAACTGAAGCAAAACCGTGAGGATTGTATAAACGTTGAAGATGTTTGGCAGAGGCCTCTCCGTGGAGAGAACTTTCAGAGGCTGCGGAAAGAGGAAGGTGCAGGCAACAACAGTGTCAGTAGAACAAACGCAACAGTAATTGTCACTACTTTATTGACGATGTTATTAGCAGGAAATACCTCATTAATAATACCGTCTCCTCGAATAGACACAATTCCACTCTTGCACCGATGGCAGACGCAAGATGGCAGCTCAACGCAGTCTCCTATTTCCGTCCCCATGAACCCTCTCCTTACACCCATCCATCTTACCTGGAAGGTTACCATCTTCCTTTTTCTTTACCTATCCCTTTATACACCTGCTTGTCTGAGACAGTTTCTCCTCTGATCACACAACCTTCAGAATGTCACAATTCTATCCTCCACCACTTTGCTTTTCCATGAGCCTACATTTTGCATACTTTTTTCTTCTTCTTCGAAATTTTAATCACATGACAGAATTTAAATAAATAAATAAAAGGTTAACTCAATCAACTAAATGCAACTCCTATGACCTATATGATGGAGAAAGCAGTTGAAGCACCATACTGATCAAACAAAGGGACATGTTCCAGATCATTGACAATACAACTTCGAAAGTAAAACAAAACACCCAATAAGAGGAGGAGCTTCCAGTCACGTCATTTTTGAGGATCAGGACATGAACAGATCTACTTCAATGTTTACTCAGAGAAGAATTCATGAACAAGTTAGAAACTTTTTAAAATGTCAGAGAAATCAATCAAAAAAGCAAATGATGAATACACATATTTAATAGGCCAATTGCTGTCAGTTTGCCCCACCCTGAAACAAGGAAATGCTCCTCGGGGGGGGGGGGGGATTGAGTAAATGCTGCTTTAAATGAATCCAAACCAACGGGAATTGTTTTGTTCAATCAGGCAGAAAACTGAAACCGGGTAGTGTATAGGCAATAGACTGCTGCTGCGTTCGCTCCCAAAAAATTATTATTATTATTATTATTATTGTTTATTTTTTTTCCTTTGTTGTGAGGAAATATACACCTTTCAATTTTTGAGGTCCATAAACCATGCAAGAACAAAAGGCATCCTTTTTTTTCTCTCTTTTCTATGTCATGATATTTTTACCAAGGGATTCTGCTAATATTACATAAAGATTATGAGAGCACCAAAGTAAGAGTAACTAGAAGGGCACTCTTCGAAGTCACCAGATATGTCTCTGCCTACATTATGACATCATTATACATACTTGTTCCAAGTTTGATTTAAATCCCTGAACCCAGATTGAAAATATTAAATAATTCTTGCTGCCAGACCGTGCGTCTGATCTGATTGAAATTTAAAAGGTATATTCCCCATGACTACCAGATCATAAATGTGAAGTTCCAGATTGATTGATAAAGCAGATCAAGAGAAATATTTTTAAAAAAACATTTATGTTGAATCCAATATGGCTGCCAGACCATGTGACCTCTTAATCATTTGTGAACACCATGGTATCCTCAAGGCTTGGCGAACATGTGTGGGAAATTTCCCCTTGATCTGTCAAGCCATTCTGGAGAATATTATTTCAAAATGTTTATTCTTCAAAAAAAAAATAAAATAAAATAAAAAATAAAAATAAAAAACTTTACATATATCTGCCAAACCATATGACCTATGACATCATAGGTGGAGAACATTTTGTTCCTTACGGATAGGCGATTATAGCTGTAAAATTTCGCCTCGATCTGTTAAGCCATTTGAGAGGAAGATTTTTGAAGGCTATGTTTAACAAAACAAAAAAAATGTCTGCTGTAGCACGTGACCGATGACGTCATCAACCCCCCCCCCCCCACATACAATTTAGCCATAGATGACCCTCAAATATTTTCATATTGATCGAATAAAGTGTTCAATGTATGCAATCATAATGTCCTAACGAAGCTACTGATGACATCATCAAAAAAAATAAAAACATCAAACTTGTCTCCCATGGGAGTACTTGACATGTACCAAGTTTCAATTTTTTCCATGGAGCAGTTTCAGATCGAGGTCCAAAGTTTTTCCTTTTTTCCAACATGGCTGCCACATGACCTATGATGTCATAATTATCACTAAACCATTTTACATGAGTACTCACACCTATGGTGAAAAATTGTGTGAATCGGATAAGCAGTTGCAGAGAAAACGGAGAAAATTAGCACGGACGGATGGACGGACAGACAACCCGAAAAGAAAATGCTTCCGGCAACATTGAAAGTCAAATCAAGAATGAAACAACAAACACATCTCGGATGCCAAGACAGGCAACTGACTTTCGATCGTGAGATGAAGAAGAAGCAACCAGCAAGGAGAAGGCCTTGGAGTGTGGCCTGAGCATCACTGAACTTGATCCCTTGTAGGTAGAGTACGCTCTGACCGTACGCAAGGATGAGAGCGTTCAGTGCCAGGATCTTGAACATCTGGAGTGTTGTCACCAGAGTGCAACGACCCTGCTTGATGACCTGACAGACTAGACACCACAAAGAAGAGATCAGCACAAATAACTATCCGTGCCATGAACAACTCGTAACACCGTACATTGTTTCTCATCAATATGGCATGCTCAACGGCTCCAGATGTTCCTGATGTGGGCATGTGGGTTCACACAAATGTGCAAATCGAAATTTCGGATTTCCCATTCGCAGATGGAAATTACTCGACACTCGACCTTGAAGAATCCTACCCCACCCCCCCCCCCCCTCCTTTAATGGTGAGGATGGCAGGCTTTGGATCCTAGGGTCCTGAGTTCGAATCCCGCTCAGCTGTTGAATCAATACCAGGAGGAGTTAACGCGGCCTGTCATCCTTCCGAGGTCGGCAAAATGAGTGCCAACATGCTGGTATAGTGTCGGAGTGGTGACCCATCCAGGATTGTGCCCAATAGCCAAGGAGACTGCTGAAACAGCACTAACACTGCACAGAGTGTGGTCCCAATCTCCTCCTCCTCCTCCTCCTCCTCCTCCTCCTCCTCCTCAGGATGGAAGAAGCAACGCCTTGTGACCGTACGCCAAGGTAAAAGCTGCACAACCACCCCCACCCAGCTGAAACCACACGCTACATGGCCATAGGCTCCAAGAGGTCGGAAGGGGAACCAATGAGCGCACGGTCATGAGGTAAGAAAAGCCAAGAGGCCTGGGACAGTTGTCACAGTTCGGTACCAAGCAAGTAGCGGGGAGTGAGAGAGTGGAGAGCAGTGACATCCGAGGGACGGCACAAACATTAAATGAATGTGAAACACTAGGATGACAGCTTATAGCAAGACATGAGAATCAAACCTATGCCAGACGACAGCTTCGAGGAGAGCGTGTTGTTGCACCACCAAGTGAGCTGCTAGAAGGCTTGGATTGTGTTGTGACAGCCAGTGTGACTCAAGGACTTACTGCACTCGATAGAGGAAAGTTTGGAGGTGAACGGAGCTGCGATGCTAGCATCACCAAGTTTCACGAGTGGCATTTGCTCTTCATCCATTTCTCGCAACATCTGGTTCAACTTCTCCTGCACAAATGTACAAGAATAACCCGCACGTGTTGGCAAAAATAATTAAGGTATTACAAAGACAAACCTTGATGCAAAACAATGATCTACAATTCCATCATTCAAGTTCAAAACAAGACCAAAGAGAAGAGCATTCTCCCACAATGCAATTTTGAGCCACCACAAATTCAAAATTCAAAATTTAACGGCACTCTACCCTCCCTCTGCCTGGTGTTGGCTTAATGGTTAGAGTGGTGGGCTTGGGATCCGAGGATGCCGAGTTCAAATCCCGCTCAGTTGTTGAATTAAGACCAGGTGGAGTTAAACTCAGCCTGTCATCCTTCCAAGGTCAGCAAAATGAGTGTCAGCATGCTGGTATACTGTGTCGGAGTGGCGACTCGTCCAGGATTGTGCCCGATAGCCAAGGAGACTGCTGAAGCAGCACCAACACTCTGCTCAGAGTATGGTCTCAATCTCCTCCACTCTACCCTCCCTATCTACTCCTGTTCAATCGGAGCTGCACCTTCTGTGCGGCAAGTTGCTCCTCTCTCCGCGAAAGAATGCGCTGACGGGCAGCACGTGATCCAGGCCGAGGCATTGCGTGGTTCGAAGCTGCAGAGAAGGTTGGGGCCTTGCCCTCCAAACACCCGTCAGACTCCTTTCCAACCTTCCGTGACCGTTTTTCCGGCATTTTTGCTGGGGCATTTGCAAGCAAGGCTACGCCTGCATTTCGTGAGGAAAAAAAACAAACAAAAAAAAACAATCAGGTAATGACCTTCATGAGATCATGAAGCCAAACAACGGCTTGCAGGACCAGGCCCGATTGGACGCTCGAGGATACAAGATGGTGTGTGTGTGTGTGTGTGTGTGTGTGTGTGTGTGTGTGTGTGTGTGTGTGTGTGTGTGTGTGTGTGTGTGTGTGTGTGTGTGTGTGTGTGTGTGTGTGTGTGTGTGTGTGTGTGTGTGTGTGTGTGTGTGTGTGTGTGTGTGTGTGTGTGTGTGTGTGTGTGTGTGTGAAACGAGCATTCGTGGCCTCGCCAGAAAAATGAGCAAATGACTAACCTTGCTGAAGACAGTACATTGAGCACTTATCACTCAATACAGAATGACCAACCAAAACCCCAAAAGCAAAATATACCATGATCAAGGAAACCAAAGAACACAACTCTTCATGTGAAATGTATTGAAGATGTTTCATGGCAAAACTAAAGTTTCTTTTGAAAAATTCAAAATTAATAGATCTGATCATTGCCGAGTTTTTAATACTTTAAATGTAGGGCAACGACGACAAACTGCAAGCTCAGAAAAATATCATTTGGCTCATCATTCTTGTGTCAAATCCCAATGTAAGCTTCCCCTATAATTTGACTCTCTGCGACAAACCAATATTCACAACCCTTTCCCCTTTATGAAACAACACGTTGCATTTCACCTCAAGGCAAGCGATTTAAACGAGAATGCCAGGCACAGAATGACCCTCTCTTTTATTTTTCAATGCAATGGGATCTTCCACTCTGACAGACGAAATGTAGACAGAACAACAGGCTTCACATTCCAATTGGAAGCTGCGAGATGCAGTACCCTCAGTCGACAGCACTCGGCCGTCACCGGAGTTCATCTAAGTACGGACCGCGAACCAAGCTTCCGAGACTTGACAGGATTGGGGGCATTCGGCCTGATAAATGGACTTTGCATCTTTATCCGAAAAATGCCCCATTAAGCCGCAAATGCAGCATTGGCAAATGTCCTTGCAATTTATGTGGAGGCAGCAGTCCTTTCCAAGGTGCAAGCACTACAACATGCCGTGTTCCTCGCATAGTTACTGTCTGCACGACGTCGTTTTATCCAAATGTGGCATAATTGTTGCTCACAAAATATACAGCCCACTTATACCCACTGCAAAAGAGATGCGTAGAAAAGAAAAGAAAAATAAACAAGCAAGAAAGATGTCATGCACAGCACAATACTTGCAAAATCCATGAAACAAATTTGACTTCAAAAATAATTCAATGAAGCAAATATGCAACTCTTCTTTAAATCCCAAGTCAATCGGATGAAAATTGACAATGTTAGAAATTTGGCCCATGTTGACCTCAAAACCAATTGTAGTGGGGCAACTTAGCTAAATATAGCATAACAATTGTGCATTTTGTGAGGAAAGCACCAAATTTGGCACACTCGTAGCCTATCATATTATGAACAGATTTGGATATTGGGCCATCTCAAAATTTTTGATGGGAGTGGAAAATGGCTGCCACAGCCATCAGTGGCTGAATTTGAGATGGCCCAATATCCAAATCTGTTCCTAATATTGTTACGAATTTACCGCCCGCCTAGCATGCGAACAGCCGCTTTAGCCAATGGCGGCCGTCTCGCCCACCGGACGGACAATTCAGTCACGACTTTCCGGAACAACGCCGAAAACCAGTCACGCGTGTGCTCCAAACGCACACCATGGCCAAGTCAACACTCTACCCGCGCGCGACAGGGTCAATTGCCGAATTAGATATACCTAAGTATTCACGCGGGCAGACTACTGAGTGAGCCTCGGTGGACCCTCTCAAGCTCCTCACCGATTGCGGGGACTCCAGGCTTGAACGTGGCTGCCCACAACTCCACACTTCCGAGACCTCCAGCGACTCGCTGCTCCACCCAGACAGAGACCTCCACCGACCCGACCAACAACCAACCCATCGACCAAGACAGCTCGACAGACCCCTTCGCTCTTCCAGCGCGGGCTTTTATCCCCCCTGGTTTCCCACCCCACCCTCCTTCCAGATCCTGGGGAAACTTCCAGAAGGGGGGGCGTTTTCCTCGAGGGTCAGGGTTTTCGTAGCAGTCATTTCTGGTCGCTCTTCTTTATTCTCCCTCCACTCGCCCCTCCCCCTTCGCGAAGCGCGGGAAAGTAAGAGGAAAAATCCGTGCGTTATCAGAACGCCTTCTTCTTTCTCCATGTCAGAGACAGTTTTTGATGCGGAGAGGGTTGTAGCGTGGTTGTGGAGATGGTGATTGGTGGTGTGGTTGGTGGTTGAGGTGATCGTGGTTGTTGTAATGGTGGTGTGGTTGGGCACTTGTGGAAAAGGTGGTTGGTGGTGTGGTTGATGTAATGGTGGCGTGGTTGGTGTTGTGTGGTGGTCGTGAGGGTGGTGTGGTTGGGCGCTTGTGGAAAAGGTGGTTGGTGGTGTGGTTGGTCCAAAATAACGATAGCGAAAGAAAAAACGGCTAACTCAACGATCACAGACCTGTCCACACGAATAATTCCCATTAAACAACGGTGGGGAAATATATCTGAACACACACTTAGCGATATAACTGATCTTGGGGATATCCTTTATGGTGCTCTGCGAATTTCCACAACCGTAACAATATGTTAGGCTACCAGTGTGCCAAATTTGGTGCTTTCCTCACAAAATGCACAGTTGTTATGCTAAGTTGCCCCAATATTGGTGGTTTAATCCAGTGACCTGAAATATATATCTTCTTCAAATTTAAATTCAATTGGATGAAAATTGAGGATTTTAGAAAGACCACCTTATAGTTGTTGACCTTTGGGGCCAATGCTGACCTCAAAGTAATTGTAGGTTGAATTCAGTAAGCCTGTATGAAAATCCTGTTCAGCCTTCAAGTAAATCAGATGAAAAATGATGATTTTAGAAACTTGACCTCAAAACCAATAGGCTTCTCAGTTGAGACCACCTCCACAACTTGGTAAAGTTTCATGACGATCGGTTTGGAATTGTGACTTGCAGTTGATTGACAAACAAAACAACAAAATGGGACTGCTGACCAATATACTTGAAAAATCTTCGATTTTGCAAGGAATAAGTAACGTGCACACTCACCGACATGTGCATGCTTCAAAGCGCCGACATCATTCGTTCCATCTCCACACATAAGAGTCACAAAACCAAGGCCTTTGAAACTAGTTATAACAAACTCCTGCAAAAGATAATCAAATTATATATATATATATATATATATATATATATATATATATATATATATATATATATATATATATATATATATATATATATATATATATATATATATATATATATATATATAACACATACATACATTTGACAATCATGAGATATAAGCAAGAGTACTTTCAAACATTACAGTGACACAATGAAAAGACCAAATTCATAATTTAAAAAAATTACTGCCATTTGTATTTCATGACAATTCATTGACCTAAAGGGTAATGAAGCACTCTTAAATTTCCCCGAGCCCTGCCTTTTGCAAGTAAAGTGCTTTGTCCGGCTAATGATTGCTACTGGTCGAGCAATTTGATTAGCACCCTGATAAAGGTACACATCATGGAGGAAAACGTTAAGTTGGCCATCACGTCAATGACCATTCAACTTTGTGGACAATTTTTTTTTTTTTAAAGGCTCCGGGGTATCATTTAAAAGAAGATTTGCTCAGCAGTCTGTCAATGGGCTCAAAGGAAGATGTCCGAACGAACGAGGCAGGAATGGGTTTGGGCTACCGATTATGTATGACTCAGAAATGACTCCCAAAAGCAAACGCAAGTCGGCACCATGCATTGGCCTCATGACGTCATTCTACAGGATGTGTGACATTCTTATATCCGTGCATTTAGTGGTGTTGCAACACAGCGCTGAACATGCTCATGGAAGATGGACTATTGGAGATGTGATACCAAATAGATAAATATTGGGGTTTTTATGGAGTAAACGCGAGGGGCCGAGTTGGGTTGAGGGTGGAATCCGAAAAAGGTAAATTCATAGAAAATGACAAAATTACAATTGACTAAAATAAGAGCAATTTTGGACAATGTATTTCAATTAATGATTTGCATAATGTTTCGTTGATAGTACAGGGCCAATGTTTTTTTGGAAATTTCACAAGTGAACAAGAATGTCTGCAAGTATTATTTTGTCAATTTACACATATACGAAGAACTCGGGTAGGTTTGACATCAAGATATAAAATAAAGAGATAAGAAGAAAAATAATTTGTGGTCGTAATCGTTGATGTTGTTGGTGGTGTTGAAACCCTTGTCGTGCCTTCTGTTTGGGTGCAACGCGAGCGAAGATGCGAACGTGAGGCAGTAATAACAACAGGAAGACTCCATGGTTCGCACGTAGAAAAGAGAGTCCAGCACCACTCAGGCACAGGTCGTGTTCCCGCGTGATGTCACAGAGCACACTTGGGATCGCAGGTAAATGCACCGACTTATCGACGGACTCCCAACACCACTCTGCACCAAGGGTACACAGGTAAAGTGCGGGGTCTCCACAATTGCTCCTCACTCCATTGATGTAGTAAAATTATTATTATTGTTATTATTATTAATAATACATTCGTTTGTGTGCAGCACTCGGCTGCTGATTGCATCATTTCCAGAAGTGCGGCCATGCCACCAACAGGCTGCCACCTGCAGGTTAAGGCAGCATTTGGCAATTCAGTGTGCCGGCGAGAACTCGCATACTCTTCATCAAAAGACACCGTGAGATATTTAACGTCCACCAGCAAATGCTTGCAGGTGGAATGCCCGGCTTTACGTTTTGCAAATAGCTTGGGTGCTAGGAAGTTTATGGATGAGTGAGTAGAAGGTACATTTAAATTGATAGTATATATATATATATATATATATATATATATATATATATGTATATATATATATATATATATATATATATATATATATATATATATATATATATATATATCTGTAATGACTTCCCTGCCTTCACTATAAGAGGAAGTAAAATAAGAATGAAAGCGTGGCAAGTAATCAGAAGTTGCACAAATCCAAAATAGAGCGAAGTCGATGGCACGCCATCGCAAATCCCCATGCTTCCCACCTAAAGCAAAGTTGAAAGATGGCAAAATGTTCCACTAAGATTGACCCATTATCAAATGTTGAGTTAAATAATTTTTCCCATTTTGACCCCTAAGTCCTCACCTCCCTGGGGTATGGAACCAGTGGTCAACTGGAGCCAAAAACCAGAGACACTGACAGACGCCAATTACAATATCCCCTCGTTCATTTGTCAAAGAGCGTGGAGATAAACCTGGAAAGTGTCAACAAAGAACCACATTTCCTTTTGGGGCAATCTAGACAGGTAGTGGGGCAACCAGTGCTTCACAGGCCAAATGCAGCTCCTTTGGGGTAAACGGGTGGCCCTCCATAATAATCCGAAAATACTCGGTTGTCGATTTATCATGGCAACGTGAAAAGACCTCGCAGGGAGAAGTTGCAGCTGCACTGTGCAGACCATCCCGTCAACAATGCTTTTGGATACATTTTGTGGGTACAGCAACAAGCATCACAAGTACATCCCCAAACCTCCCCCAAAACCTTCACCCTCTTTTTTCCCTATCCATATTGGGAGGGGAAGCAAAAGACATGGGTAACGACAACAATCACAACCACACTCCATTGTACCCTCAGATTTGCCTTGCTGCGTCAGGATAAGCACGTGGGGCTTTTGCACAAAGTTGAGCTCACGGGCTACGTGGCACGCTGTTAACGGGCTATCCCCAGTTATCATCACCACCTGGATGGGGAAGGGGAACGGGTGGGGGGAGGAAGGGCGAGCAAAAAGGACAAAACAAAATACAATCTAAATTTTGCATTATTCAGCAGACAAATCAGGAATTGGAAACAAGATAGCAGTAACTGACCCAGGATTAATATTGGAATACAGAAGCAAACTAAACTTTCCCCAATAACTTGCATCAATGCAGCAGAGTTCTAGTTCCACCAAAATGTCAACAATTATAATTCAAATGTCCAAAAAGGTATAACACCTCTCACTTAAAAACAGAGATTTAAAAATGGGCTTCAATAGAGTACAAGGAAAGAGGAATGAGTTAAGTTTCATTTACAGCCTGATGAACAGTACCAAGTACTGTTCAGAAGGGGAAGACTTGGTTTCTTTGTTTGTATGTAGCACAAGGCTGCCGGGTAACATCAATGTCTGAGGGTGTGGCTGTGCCGCTGATGCAATGCCCTCTGCTGGTTAGGACAGGAATTTTGAATTTGATCATGGTGCCGGTTCTCTGTTCTTGCTTATGGCAGCTTGGCTGCCGGGTGTATCTTTTTTTGAGCGTGACTGTGCTGCTGATGCTGTTCCTGTTCCCCTCAACCAGTACACCGCTACTCATTTCACCGACCTAGGGAGGATGACAGGCTGAGTCGACCTCACCTGGTGTTAATTCAGCAGCCAACGGGGCTCGAACTCAGGACCTGAGGATCCCAAGCCAGCCACCCGAACCACAAAGCCAACACCAGGCTATGGTGCCGGTAATAGCTCACCGACTCTTCACAAAGGACACAATGGGATCTCTAATGTCCATTAACGAATGCTGGCAGACAGGACAATAAGCTTAATGTCCATCAGAAGGATGGCACACACATTGATGAATCACCCTGCTTGTGAAACACCAGAATGACAGTTTATAGCTGGGTCGGGATTCCAACCCAGGCTAGACAGCTTAGAGGCGAGTGTGTGTGCCTCTAAAGCCGTCCTGTCAGGTAGACTTAGTGGGAAAGGGGATCAACAGACAAAATGTATAAAAATTAACCGCCACTTCTAAAATATTAGATCCACACGGACAATGTGACCGTCTACATAATCCATACAAGACAACTTGCTCATTTGCCTTGAGCATAATAAAATGCTTGTTTTTAGACACTTGTCTGAGAAGAGTAAGAAACTTAGAGCAAAAGGAAACAAGTTTTGTTTGGTTTTTACGAAACACAAATTAAGGAATGAAATTTCAGTCCCACAGTTGTTTTTGCAACATCAAGTCACCCCGATAAAGGTGTTCACTTGTTCCCGGATAAGACCAAGCGCCAGAAGGAAAAACGCGTACCCGGTGTGAAGCCTGCCTGATCTCGTCGATCACTGCACGGGAGTCCATCTTGAGCGGGCACGACACGACAGCAAACCCAGCAAAGGAAAGGTCTCTCTCAACCTTGTCGCGGTTCATATCATGCACCTATGAAGTGAATGGGTGAGAACACACAATTGGAGTTTTGATCACCAACTTGAATCTTTTACAAAGCTCAAGCTTTACATGTAGGCGACTTGGAACAACACAAGCAAAATCACGTCCTACTCGAGAACCAAAATGGTCCCTCACCGAGCAGAGAGGAAACTTACCTGATGGTGAGAGAGCGGTCCGAGCTCACGGTAACCGAGCGCCAGGACACGTGCACCTTGTTGAGACATTGCCTCATGCACGCGGTCATAATGTAGCGGTAGCTTGGCAAACTAGGTTGGAATGAGGTCAGGCAGACAAGTAAACAAAATTTCAAAATCAAGAAAACAAACTCTGTGAATAAAATTTGATTTCATTTGTGCAAGAATAGAAATGGGATTGGCCAGCTGAGCCAGGAGCACGTGACCTTGCCCAGCCCAACCGACTGTAAAGTGTTGCTTCTGCAGGTAGGAAAATAACCAAATAAATTTACGTGTCCATTTCAAAAAAAATTAGTAATAATAAAATGTGTTCAGAGCAGTGGGATGCTCACAAAGTCATGCGAGTTGCTGGCTAAGACAATCCTGGACAGGTCACCACCCCATCACTGCAAAAGAAAATGCGAAAATCTCAACTCACCATTGGGCGAAGGGTTTCGGGTGCACCCTTGACGGTGGCGAGATGCGTAATGTGGGTGGTACCGGGCACCTCATAAGAGGAGATCACCGACATGCGCTGCAGAGCACTCGCAAAATGGAAACGGCTGTGTATGCGCAGCGGCGGGGTGCGGAGGGCACGTGGAATGGCTACGTCACCTGGTATACATGCACACAACAGATAATGAATGTGAAAAAGACCGAAAAATGAACCGAGCTGGTCCATCATTTGGCAAGTTCAATATGCTGGACAGGTTACCATGGAACTAAGAAAAATAAGTAGGAACACTGAATTTATGGACAAAGCCTCAGCTCGGGCATTTCAAAATTTTATCCTTTTTTATTATCTATTCAATTCAAACACCTCCATAGGGAGGTCCGATTGACTTCAGTGAGAATGAGACATGGAGAAAGCAATAAATGAATAAAAAAATAATATATATAAAAAAATATATCAATCTATTGGGACCAAACTCTCTGCAGAACATTGGTGCCTGCCTATACAGTCTCCTGGGCTATTGGGCACAATACTGGACAGGTCACCACTCCGACACAGGATGCCAGCAAGCTGGCACTCATTTTGCCGACCTCGGAAGGATGACAGGCAGAGTCAACCCCAACTGGTATTAATTCAACAGCTGAGCGGGATTTGAGTTCAGGATCCTAGCCTACCACCCTAACCATTAAATCAACACCAGGCATGAACTATAATGGAGGGAAAGTATGTTGTATACATGCAGGTTGTATGTTTCATCTACTCACACATGATTTGACTGAGGAAGCTGAAACTTTCAAGGATTCTTAAGGGCGCCCTGAAGTTGTGCCTGTGCAAGTTTCGTCTGATTCTATCAAGTTATGGAATATATATTACTAAAACTCTCATCATGTAAGTACGTTCCCAAAATACAGCCAAAACGGTACACAATAGCACAAAAAATTTAGTGCCACCTTACTCACCATTCTCCTGCGGTGTGCAATATCAAGTTTTGTTCAAATCGGGCAATGAAAAAAATTATTTTAAAAATAAATTCCCGATTCAGTCAAGTACTCTTCAGGAATATTCGATCAATGCAAACAACCTCGGCAGTATAGTACGCTGGAGCTATCTCTTCCCCCCCCCCTTAAATGATTTATTTAAAAATCTCAAACATTTAGTCGAGACAAAGAACGATTTATTTTTAAGCATAAAACAAATCGCCATTTTGATCTAATATTTCCGTGTTCATTAATAAATAAAATTGTGTTTAGAAGATTACTCACAATAATCTTTTCGACTTTTTTTCATTTTTTTTTTTCACATTGACACGCAATATCAAGTTTCGTTCAAATCAGGCAACGAAAAAAAAAACATTAAAACAATCAATTCCCGATTCAGTCAAGTACTCTTCGGGATTATTTGATCAACTGCTCTCACAACGGGAACCCAACGGGTTCACGGGTAATATATATACATACATATATGTATGTATATGCTGAAACGCAAAAGAAACTTACCACTTGTTTGAAATGTAATAAAATTGTAACAGTTCAAAATAAAACAAACCAACAATTGCTAATTGAAACATTGGCATTTTATTCATGACATGTCAAGTTTTTGACCAAGATAAACCATCTCATAAGTTTGTTCTACAGTACAGAACAGCACAGGGTGCAATGTCAGTCCCCTTTCAATAGCGTGTGTGGCCACCATTGTTTTGGATACAGGCAGTGCATCGTCGGCGCATACTGCCTACCAGTCTTTGGATGGATTGCTGCTGGATTCTATCCCACTCAGTCCTCAATGTCTGAAGCCATCTGACTTAGGACCATCTACCTGTCCTGCCTTGCAGTGGTGACTCTTGGCCTCCCTGATCGATGTCTGTCATCTGCAGAGTTGTGGAGGGTGTCTCTGTCCACCAGGGCCAATATCATTTGGTGTTAACAGCCAAGGCAACGTGCCACCTCACGGTAGCTCAATCCGCCTTGCAGTATGCCCAAGGCACACTGCCGTTGATCCCTTGACAATCGTGGCATGTTGATTGAAATGCCCATTTTGCACTGGCCTTTTTAAAGCCAATATCAAGACATCACGTGCAGCTCATTAAAATCATCCCGTACCCCTTGGCTAATCACTGACAGTCAAAACGGCTGTTCAACAGCTGTGCTATGAAGTGACCATTGAAGGTTCAAGTGACCATCCGTGACCGTTTTGTCTGACAGTGAGGACACTATTGTCCACAAATAAGTTCACACATTTACTACACGCAGTGTTATTGTTGATATTTGAAGGTTTAAAATTGGTAAGTTTCTTTTGCGTTTCAGTATATATATGTATATCATGTATATATATATATATATATATATATATATATATACATATATATATATACATATATATATGTATATATATATATATACGCCTCCCCAAATCATGTATATATATATATATATACATATATATATATATATATACATATATATATATATATATATATATATATATATATATATATATATATATATATATATATATATATATATATATATATATATATATATATATACAGTATAGACATTTCAGTCCATCCGAGCATTTTCTTTTTTTGGGGCAAAGAGGGGGTGCAATTGGAATTATCCAAACAATCTAACCACAATGTGTCATGTATGCAGTACGCACATTTTTGCTTCATTTACGTAACACAGGTTATTTTTATTTTCAGAAGCTTTCGAGGCAGCGGACTGTTGCCGACACACCACCCAAATAGATCGACCTCTCGTAAGAACATTGCACACAAGGAACAAGATCACCCAGAGGGCAGGTACTCCGTGAGTGGATAAATGACCACCAACTCGAGGTAAGCCAAATAGAAGGAAAAAAAAACTATGAGAAATCCGTCAATTTGCGGAAGTATTGCGCATGTGCATGAAAAAAAGTCATCCTCCCACCACCAGAATAAAGTGTAAAAAATAAATAAATAAATAAAAATAAAAACTGGTGCACAAATAGTGTGCTGAGGATTTTGTGCGCAGCTCAAGCTAAGTTCCTGAATGAACACAAACAGATGAGTGAAAACTCTCCGGTGCTTTAAGAAAAAGGATGAGAGAAGTGCAAAGGAAGTTAGGCTATCGTCTGAAGCGCACTCGGTATCGCACATGCCTCCGCCAGGCTAAACAGTTTACGTTTTGTAGCCCACTGATGGGCCTGATCTGCATCCGCCAGACCTTAACCAAAATCGAATTGGCTCGTTCTTGTCGCCTCCCCAAATCATCCACCAAGTTTTGTCACAACCTGGTGACAATTTTTGAAATATCTTGCGAAACATCATTTTTGGCTCTATCTCTCAATGGTGAAGAATTGCTTGAAAAAAAATTATCGGATCCGGATCTTCACCAAAATCCAATCAATTCATCCTGATCACAAACCCAACCCGTCCACTAAGTTTCGTCCGAATCTGTCCACAACTGTTTGAGTTATCCTGCTCACAGACACAGACAGACAAGGCTGAAAACATCACCTCCATCCACCTTCCATGGCAGAGATTCAATATATTTAAATAAAATTTGTCTGTCTGTACGGTTGCATTTTTTTTGCAAAGACCACTGGGTCTAGCAATCAGATACAGCATGTTGTCAAGTTTTACAGCTTCGTTGCCCTGGATGAGATTAGCATGCAAGCTACTCCATGAGGCCGAGATCACTGTTGAAAAGGCAAAATGAAAACAGCAATGGAGTGGCATTCCACCAGATGGCTGAAAACTTGATTCTACACCTTCAACTCCTAACAGGTTCAGCAGCAAAATCCACATCAGATGGAAGATCAACAAACCGCGTGTTAGATTCCAATCAGCAGTTGCTAGCAGGGCCTTTTCCAGGGGATCACCGACCAGCGTTCCATCGTCGAGCTGTGCCAAGGAGTGGCAGGTCGCCAGAACCCAATGTGTCTGCAGAGGACTAGACGATAAGGGTGTCAACTCTTCATTGTCCCTAAGGACACGGATGGGAAGAGAAGAGAAATGGATTGATGGGCATAGTCAGCTGTGTAATATGGTAGGTAAGCAGAATAAAACTCATATTCCAGGCCAAACAACTTACAAGCAATTTGACTTGTCATCTTAACCTTTTTGTTCTAAGCAGACAATGGCTACCTTAACAAGTCTGTGATATCAAGTTTGTGATATTGGCGTTGGTGAGCCTTACGTCAGGCCAGCGATGCCACGAACAACAAGGCTGTCGCTGGTAAGGGTTCCCGTCTTGTCAAAACAGCACATTTCAACCTTGCCGGCAAACGGTATGCGGAATGGCTCGGTGCAGGTGATCACTGAATGGAGTGAAGTGGGGTTGGAGACGTGTGCAAGGGCAATTAATTATTAATCCTGATATCGCTTACTTTGACATCAAACCTCATTTCATCATATTACAACTTAAACAAAAGTGGAATTCCCTTTTCATAAAATGTCCGATAACCAGGGCCAGTGGCAATTTTTCAGGGAACACAATCAGATCACAAGGCCATTGTTAAATAAAGATGGCCCTACTGAGCTTGGCAAGAGAGATGAGTGAAGTATTGACAGCGATGGAAAGCTCGATCGGCAGTTCAGGAGGAATCACAGATGTGAGGATGAGTGCACACTCTAAAAAGAGCTTGTAGCGGTTCCGACTGAGGTCTTTCGTACCTGAGCCCAAAGACAAAATGGGGGATTTGTTTTTCCTCCAGCATAGCATGAATCAGCAATGAAACGTTCAAAAGAACAAGCTGATAAACTGATCCAAAATGGTTATCATATTGATAAGCAATATAATCAGGAAATAACCAGAACCTGTCCCCAACAACATTTCCTTCGCACCGTATCTGACCTTCAACCCAGACGTAAACAGCCGCAGCAACAGCAAAGACAAGGAGGAAAAGGATGAAGATGAAAGTTTCCAAATTATTCGCCGTCACGCGCTTCACGCCAAACAGAATGGTCCGCAGAAGTTTTCCCTTCGCGCAGCATCAACAGAGATTGAAAAGAAAAGTTGAACCAAGACACGAGGGAACAAACGCTCCCACACTATAGATGGGTTGACATTGAAAAAGCAGGATGGCTCCTGGCTGAGGCTAGTTTGCTTGAGTGTGATGAACAATAACAAAACTATTATTCCAAAAATGCTCTACAATTGATAAGCTATCACGGATCTTCACAAACCTGAGATGTATTGAAGCCAGTCCGCAACACGTATGCCACACACCCACCGTCTGAGGCTGAAAACAGAATTTGTGAATTGGGGGGGGGGGGGATGTGGAGAGAGGGAGCAAACACTTATTTAGATAAACAAAAGATACCATTGGGCAGAGCAACACTGTCTGACAGTTTACTGCTGAAAGTAGGTTTACTGCAATTAAATTAAATTACTCGCAATCTGATACACTTAAGCGTTTGAATGAGTGAAATGTTCAGTCTGGTTGCTTACAACAGTTCAGATGACGTGCATTCAACCAACAAAGGGGGGGGGGGGTTAAACCAATCCAGAAGTGCGCCGATACAAAGGTGCAGTCTTACAATCAAAATCAACTTCTTTGCAGTAACAACCATATAATGATAGCTATTTTTAAACTACAGCACAATATTACGACAGAATGTTGAAAAGTGATGCCTTGTATTCTTTTTCTCCAAGATAAGTAAAGATATTCGGATAAAGCAAGGACAGATACTGACATCAATCCTTATTCTACCTTGGTGCATATTTATTTGTCAACATCACCACCGCCCCTGTGGTCCACACATTTCTGCCAACGCTCATATAGTTCCGCTTTGCCGTCACGATCGAACTGTGTGTCCTGCTCACTTAACAGCGGCCTTGACGTCACCGTCGGAAGAAAAACGTTCTCCAGGAAGGTGGTATTTGAGTTTGGGGAAGAGATGAAAATCTGACAGCCAAGTAAGGGCTGGTGATCCTTCGTGGTGGTACTCTCAGGATCGTAATGGTGCAGCCAACTCTCATCTCATCTCCAGTACTTCACAGCACTGATGTCATCATGCTGCCCTCTTGACCGACGTAGCACTGAAACATCGAGTGTCAAAATCACGAAACTTCACCGCACCCAGTGGCGGAAAGAACTAATGTGCGGACTGCACTTTGTTTCATTTGAATATCTTTACCTGTTTTGGAGAACAATAGGAGGCATTACTTTTCAACACACCCCCACACCTAAAACACCTGATGAACAGGGTCAAAGTGCACCATTCAGTCAGATCTATTTTACACCTTTCAGAAGCGAATTTGGATGAATGTACAAACTGCTCAGGTCACCGTTTCATTACTTTGGAAAAAATCTCACAGGAACCAAAGGCAATCTCTATTTTATGTACTCCATATAACAAAGCCTGGTGCACCCACTCGGCTCATTGTACCTATAAAACTGACTGTGGCTCCACTATTATTAAATTTCCTTCAAGCAGCCAAAGTTTGGAACAAAGTTTCCACACTCCCATGATATCTGCAGCACACACTCTCAGAAATCTACACAAAAACTAAGGCACATACAGGGCCAGCTTGGACCAACACAAATGAACATTTAACAATTGTGTGTGCTCCCACCCCCAAGAACAGGAGGGAGGCTGTGGCTTACACCTCCATGATTATCGATAAAAACTTCCCTAAGCCAGGTAGCCTTGCATTACAAGCAAAGAAAAAATATATATAGGACCACTGGACCTGTAGCTTATCTGTGCTCTGGCCTAATGTTTCAACCCAAATTTGGTAGCATTCGGACTGGACTGGTCTGCTGGGTCTGGAGAGGAAGGTTTTAAAGGAATTTATGAGATTTCCCCATAAATTTACGAAGTCCACCATTTTGACAATTCCGGTAAAGTGATCGGCATGGCCTCCACAATTTAACAACCCTACCCTGTCCGAATGTTGTAACCCAAATTTGATAGCATTCCAACAAGTGGGTCTGCAGAGGAAGATTTTTGAAGAAACTTACTAAGTTGGCCATTTTGACCGACTTGTAAAGTCACGTGACCAGAACGAGCTTTGCAGTCCTCGTTACCAGTCAATATCAGAATTTTGCTGCCAAATTTCAGCTGGATCGGCCTAGCGCTTTTACCTTTGAAGTCGAAATAGGAGACGGACGGATGGACAGACAGTGCACAATGACGATACCTTATCTGGAATTCCAATTCCAGAAAAGCTAAAAAATATGGGATGTGTTAAAAAACAGCACTGTCTCGCTCAGGTTCCTCTGTTAGCATCCTGTCATTTCCCATCCATGCATGATGATAACATTAATCACAAGAGTAGAGATTGGGGAAAGGATAACTGTGAAAACAACGCTGAAAATATTTGAAGAACACTGTGTGCGTGCATTAAAAAAAAATTACAATAAGCACAGAACAAACAGAATGTGGCATGAGAACATGGTTACACTACTCTTCCTCCAAAGTTACAGCCATACGTCGAAGACCCGTTGCGGTCTTGGAAGGCGGCGTGTGCTGCACCACTCTGGTACCACTGAAAACAACATGCAGACGTGAATCTGACTCGAGGTCCAAGCAATGGACTGCGGGGAGATCTTCTACAGGTTCCTGAGGCAGCAAAGCAGGGGTCAAGTGTACAAACATCACAGTCACCACTCATGGGGGACATCCAAAAAATAAAAATAAAATATGACAAGATCAAAAAGAAAATGGGATGACAACATTAACAAGGTAGTCAGGTTCACGGTGTACCTGAAACGTGGTCCTGTGGGAATTGTGTGCCAAAAGCGATTTTATTGTTTCAATGGCATCTATAGGGTCTTAGTAGACCGAAAAACTTGGGTGGCAATTTTACTTTTGGAAATTTGGGTTTGTGTGGGGGCTTAAACAGGGGTACCGTCATTTCGCAGTTTATCGCCCGAAATGAAAGCGTTATTATTGATATAACTATTTTTATCTCTTAAAATATTAATAGGAATATTATGAAAAAAAAAAAAATCAGGTCTCTTCCTCATATCGTCATTCATTTATGTACCAAATATTTAGTTGATATCTGAAATAATTATTGATGTTTATGTATTGCCAGATATGCACTTATGAAGAAGTTCACCCGTTTTGAAGCAAAGCCTGTTGATATTCAAATATAACGGACGTGACTATGAACTCACTCACCTGCATCATTTGCGATCAAGGCAAGCGGAAGGGCTACACCTTTGTACAGAATGTTACATCAGATTCAAATTGGTAACATAAAGAACTTTGCCGAGAAGCGAACACAGTATGGAGAAATGCAGTATGCACCTCTGGCTGAAAATCTGTCAAAGTTGTCTGCATCTGATACGGAAAACATCCATTACCACAAAGAATGTTACAAACTCGTAGTGCACAAAGGTATACTGGAGAGAGCCGAAAAGAGATTTTGTGAAACATCATCTAGTGAATCACAAATGCGACCAGCTAAACTCGGACGTCCATCCTTGGTACATAATGAGGATTCCGTCAGATGTGTTCGCAGGTGTCGCCCAATCGAGCCAAAGACCAAGTCCTGTGCATTTCTCTGTGATAATCCGACAGATGGAGAGTTGCATCTTATCCTGACAGATACGATGGGGACCCGCTTTCTGGACATAAAAACAAAGACACGTGATGACAAAGTCCGAGCAAACCTGTCACTGTTGCTTGAAGTTGGTGATGCCGCTGCAAATTAAATGTGGTATCACAGAGATTGTTTACGAAATGTTGAACGCCAATGCTATTCTTTCAGATTTGATTGTACTGGGGTCGATGATAATATCACCAAGCATATGTGTGACATTGAAATTGTCAATGCAGTCAAATGTTCGCTCTCGTCTGGTGCTGTTCTAAGTATGAATGATGTTCAGGCCCAGTTACACCTTGATGTTTTAGCCAGCAATGGCAACGTATTAAAATGTATGTAAAACGCTGGCTTACGTTGAACTTGTGATGTTTTTTTTTAAAGATTCGGACGTATTCATAACGACTTGGTCTTATGCATAACGTATTAGTAACAGACACAGAACGTTTCGTTGTGTTATAGATAACTTATACCAACGAATGCTGAACCTGTTGTCGGCCTTCACAACCTATGCCCAACGATAGTCTAACTTATGCATAGCGCGCTGCACGCATCGCAGGTTATGAAAAGGATGCCGCACAACGATTCAAATCATAACCGCCAGAGAAATGGAAGTGTCAACATCGCAGTCACACCTTGGCGATCTTGCCAGCGTATGCCGACCTCTGAAAAATGTGTCTAAAACGCTGGCGCACGCCGAATACGGTATGGGTAAGTTTGGTATGCATGAATAGAAGGCTAAAGTACGCTATCATACGGCGTATTAAATGGAGTACGTCTTGTAATTTTAAACATGTTGAAAATTTTACGATGTACTTGCCGTATGACACGCTCCGCATGCGATGGGAATAAGTTGTACGCATGATATGCGATCGTTGACACACATCGACACACGTTACTTGAAAGGTACTCATAAGTTGAAACACGTCAAGGTAATGGTTCGCGTTAGTGTTCCAGACTCCCGGTTTTTTTTTTCTTCGGTATGACGGTGTTCAATGTACAGTGCGGTTATGATTTAAATCGTTGAGCGGCAGCCTATTAATTATATTATATTATAACCGCACGAGAAATTGAAGTGTCAAAACCACCATAATACCGAAGCAAGGAGGAAAAAAATAAAATAAAAGAAATAAAACCAGCGAGTCTGGAACACTGACGCTAACCATTACCTTGATGTGTTTCGACTTATGAGGACCTCACAAGTAACGTGTGTCACCGATCGCGTAACGCGAGTACAACACATTACTCATGGGTTAGAAATAAGTTTCGGGTACACTAAACATTACCTCGATGTGTTTCGACTTATGAGTAACTTACAAGTAACGTGTGTCAACGATCGCGTGACGTGACTACAACTTATGGCCAGCGTTATGCGGAACGTGCGAGTCATACACTGGCATACGTCTTAAAATTTCAAGCATGGAAAATTTGAGAACAACCGAAAAGTACAACGTTTAAAGCCAGCGTACAACGACGTATGGCAGTGTTTTTCAGCGTGCTCCCAATGTTATCAAAACTTACCCATAACGTATTCGACGTGTACCAGCGTTTTAGACAAATTTTCCAAAAATCGGCATAAGCTGGCTAAAACGTCAAGGTGTGACTGGGCCTTAAATTATGAGTATCTCTCAACTTTGACTGAACATGGTGTTAGTGTGGATAGCTCCGACTTCAAACGCCACCTAAAAAGTTTGATAACAGAAAATATCAGCACTGCTGAATTTGTCAGGCCCCATCGACTCAATGAAAGTGAGCATATCATCAATAGTAAAACCCTTTCAGTTGCTGTTGGTAAAGTAGTACCCCAAGATTCGGGGGAAACACTTAGCGACATTGATAGAGTTAATAAGTTGCTTCGTGATGAGTTGTTGAATTGCAAAGATAAGTGGCACTTCACTGGTAACATGTCGTTTGAAAATCCACCAATGGTAGCTTTCTTTCTGAAGCAGCTACTCTTTGGCACAAATGCACACTGTTTCTGGTAAGCGGGATGGAGCCATAAAGAACACCATCAGCATTGTATCACAACTACTTGTGCAAAATGCAAAGAGCGTCAAGCAAGTTCGCCATAAGCCAAAGTCAGATGTTGGATTTGTGTCACACACAGAGACACCGCTGAACATTGGCTTGGCACTCTCTGTACACAACAAAGTACGCAGCAAACAGCTTGTCAACTTCCTGTCAGACCTACATCTTGGAACCAGCTACAGCAGTGTCCTCAACATCGAGAAGAGAGTGGAGTGTGGAGTGGTCGAGAGAATGAAATCCACTGGTGGCTATTGCATATCGACATTTGTCAAGAAGGGCAAATCCGTCTTCTTTGCCATAGACAACATCGACTTCCTGGAAGACACGTGCGATGGACAGAATACATTGCACGGAACAGTGGTCGTCATGAATCAAGAAGACAGATGAAGGTGAAGTGGTGAGCCAGCCACTCATAATACCGGACAAAGTAACACCAGTAAGGCAGGATGTAGTGTACCTTGAAGACGCACGGATCATCCCCAAAGCTACCAAGTTTGATACCTACAAGGTCAACGCGAACTCTGGACTTCTGAAGAGATACGCCACAATGGACCGCTCTTGGATGCTTGCTTGGCATCTAGGCAACAACACTGTCCAATGTAACAGTGAAGATGTCACCATCAACACCAACACAAGCTTTGACGACCACACAGCAGGAGGTACTTTGACAGAAGACCTTGATCCGGTTGTGGAAGAAGACACCAATGAGGACACAACAATGCCAGCGACGAGTGACCACTAACAAGCACCTCGGCCGACCAGTAGACTGAACAAACATCCACCTCGGCAGTCTCTCATGCCTACTTGGTCTGCAACAAATTCCTTGCTTCTGCAACTCAAAGATTGCAAGTCAACAAAGACACACAGTGAAGTTGTTGCACCACTCTTTCGACAGGCTCCAACGGATTATATACTCGACAACGGAGCTCGACAGGCTCCAACACTATATACCGTCCTTTCACTGACACAGAATATATCTGCTGTTGTGATGGGTCCTGACAGAAAAACTGTTATCACTCTAGACCTTGATCTCTGAGAGAGCAGTGAAGATCCAAGAATCAGAGGGGAACACCAATTGGGTTGTACGTGCAGGGGAGCTCCACATATGTTTTGCAGCCCTGCATGCACGAGGAAAGTACATCGAAGGCAGCGGTCTTGACACGGTCACCATCGAAAAGGGCTTCTATTCTCCAACAACACTGCGTCACATCTATGGTGGGAAAGCATTCACGTGGGGTATCGAGTACCACACAGTAAATGCCTTGGCATGCTCCGTCATGAAGTACGAGCAGCTTGATGCTGATGACACCTCAGTCAATACAGAACAGTGCCAACAACTCCGAGAAGTTCTGCACAGATGAAAGAAAGAAAGCACCACAGTCTTTGACAACATATGTGCAAGCTACACTGAGACTATCGACGAGAATATGACATCAAATGATGGAGAAGTTGGTAAATTCCTCATGAATTATGTGCATCAAGTCGAGTGCCTACTACACTTAATCTGAGCGTGCAGACAAGGTGACTGGGAAGAATATTTGGCCGCCCTTGACAATCAGGTCAAGTATTTCTTTGCGCACGACCTGTACAAGTATTGTACCTTGACTGATGCCATTTCATTTGACTCAAAAGAATGCACTGAAGACAGAGGACCCTGACACATGGGATGCACCTAAAGATGGTGACTTCTGTGTCAAGAAAACAGGAACACCGTTCTGCAAGCTGTTTGTGGATCAAACGCTCGAACAAGAAATCCGAAGACTCAAGGTAGTGGGAGGGATCACAGGAATCACGTAAAATGTGTCTGCACCGACTCGCTTCCTGGTGACAGCACCAGAGTTGACCCGTATTGTCAGTGATTTCCGACACCACTACACTTTGACCACTGATGCAACTCAACAAGAACATTATCAACTATCAGGAACAATAGCCCAGCGGTTCGCTACAAATGTGGATAAAATGAAACGTGGCCTTGAAGAACATGTACAAATAATATATTTGTTAATACATCAAGAATTATTCAGGATATCAACGAAATATTTGGTATATAAATGAATGATAATATGAGGAAGACACCTGATTTTTTTCATAATTTTCCTATTAATATTTTAAAAGATAAAAATAGTTAAAACAATACTAGCGCTTTCATTTCGGGCGATAAACTGCGAAATGACGGTACCCCCGTTTAAGCCCCCACAAAAACCCAAATTCCCAAAAGTAAAATTGCCACCCAAGTTTTTCTGTTTATTAACACCCTATAGATGGCATTTAACCAATAAAATCGCTTTTGGCACGCAATTCCCACAGCATGACACGGTGAACCATACGAAGGCCAGTGCAAGACTTCGCGAAGCAATTGCTCCTCAGTTTTTCAAAGTATTCTGCCATGCAGGATAACACCGACAAACCTTCATTTGTGGAACTGACTCTCCGGTTAGCATCGCTTCATCGACGATGCACCGGCCACGGAGGAGGAGGACATCACATGGTACGAGATTTTCTTGGGGCGAGCGGCCTATCGATGAAAGAGATAGAGAGAGGGGAGTTTGTCAGGAGTGGTGAAATGTATGTCATGGTTTGCATACCAGGCCTATGGGCCATATTACATCGACGCTGAGTGGGGAAAAAATATATATATATACATTCCCAGATTTAAACATGAGTGAAATGCCTGAGCTTATATTTCTCAAACCACTTATCCAAGTTCCACAAAGGCGTTGATTATTCAGCGAAGTCTTTACCAATGGAAATGATATCGCCAGCAACCAGTTCAACACTGTCAAGTGGTCTCCATTTTCTGTTTCGGTAGACCTACAACACAGCACATGGATTAGTGATGTTTGCTTGTACAATTCACAGACATTCCATGTTTGATTGATACTTGGGGTATTTTTTTTTTTTTTTTGTATACCTTGGTCGAGGCTCGTATGAGAGCTAACACACAACTCACAGCAAGGAGGCATGAGACAAGAGGGGCGGGAGTGGAAGGGACAAAACAGTGGGGAACAGACACATTAGGTGAACTGTGGAAGGGAGAGGGATGGGGATGGGACGGGGAACATGGCGAAGAGAAGATGGACATTTCAGGGACTTTCAGGAAGGAGAGCAGGAGAAATGAAGGAAGAGGGCTTGGGTGGATTATCGGGGGTAGAAAAGATCGAGGATTTGGATGGGGGAAGATAAGAGGTGGTGGTGAACAGCTGTTTTGAAAGCCTGGAGGGAAGAATGGGAAAGAATAGAGTGAGGAAGTTTATTCCAAAGGCGAGAAAAAAGAGGAATGAAAGAGTGAAGATGAGCAGTGATTCGTGATTTTGGTAGTTTTACCAGAAGGGGGTTGTTGGCGGACCTTGAGCGCCCTGTGGAAATGTGGTGGGGACAAATCGCAGAGAGAGCAGGGGGGGCAAGGCTGGAGAGGAGTCGGTAGAAGACAAAGACCACCAACCAACCTGCGGTGATTGAGTGTGAGGCCCAAAGACTCAGCTTCATTGCGGGAGATGCCGATGATCTTAAATGCCCTGGTTTCGACAGCGTGAAGCCGAGAAAGGTGGGAGGCAGGAGCACCAGCCCAGAGGGGAGAGCAGTACTCCATCAGGCTACGGACAAAAGCTTTGTAAGTGGTCAGGAGCTCAAGAGGGCCGAGGAAGGACTTAGCACGACGGAGTATTCCCAGTCGGCAACTGGCTTTTGAGGCGAGGTTGGAAATGTGACTTTCCCAGGAAAGGTCATGGCAGATAGTGAGACCTAGAAGCTTGAAAGAAAAGACTTCTTCCAGAGGATTGTTGAGAAAGTGGATGGGGGGGTTTTGTAAACGGTCCTTTCGAAGAGACATAGTGAGAGTGTGAGATTTGTCTGGATTGAAAGACATGTTCCACGTGTTGGACCAGTTTGTGATTTTATCCAGATCTGCAGTGAGCGAAGAAGCTGCTGCTTGCCGGTCTGAGGGATGACAGATGGTACGGCAGAGGGTGGAGTCGTCGGCAAAGAGAAATAGAGGATTTTCCAGAGAGTCCGAGAGATCATTGATGAAAACCAGAAAAAGAACAGGGCCCAGAACGCTACCTTGAGGAACTCCAGCCTGCACAGGAAGAGGGGATGAAAGAACTCCATTTAGGGCCACACGTTGACTGCGACAGGAGAGGAAGTCTGCGAGCCATGAGTGTAGATGGCCTTGAATACCATGGGAAGAGAGTTTGGTGAGTAGTGCAGGGTGCCAGACTGTGTCAAAAGCACGTGATATGTCCAGGGATACGGCTCGGATTTCCTGTCTGGCATTGAGGACCTCCATCCATTGATGGGAGAGCAGAAGCAGCATATCCAGGGTAGAGTGACCTGGTCTGAAACCAAATTGATGATTGGAAATCAAGCCATTGGAGAAGAGGAAGGATTTCATATCTGAGGCGATGATGGATTCCATCACCTTGCTGATGATTGGGAGAAGGCTGATTGGTCTGTAGTTATAGGGATCTGTTTTTGCACCTTTTTATGCAGGGCAGTGATGTTAGCAGATTTCCAAGCAGATGGCAGATGACCTTGGGCAAATGAGAGGGTGAATAGAACAGAGAGAGGGTGAGCAAGAGCAGAAGAGCAGGCTTTGAGGACACGTGGGCTGATGCCGTCTGGACCAGTTGCAGAATCTGACTCGAGGTTTGAAAGCAAGCTCTCCACCTTGTCAGGAGAAAAGGATACAGAGTCCAGGGACAGTTGGGTGCGACTGGGTAAAGTGGGTAGAGATAGTGATGGGTTTAGGACACAAGATTTAGCTGCAAACACCGAGTTTAGACATTCAGCTTTATCACGTGTGGAATCAGCAGTGCGGCCATTTGAGGTAAGGGAGGGGATGGAGGGGGAACATACACCAGAAACAGATTTGATTAAACGCCACCAGGATTTTGAGGAGGGAGAGAGGTTTGAGAGTTCAGACTTGAGATGAGAAAGATGTTGTTTTCTGGCTCTCCTGAGGGTAGATACACACTTGTTCCGAGCTTTGTGGAAAGAACTGAGATTGCCCTCAGTTGGGTTTGCTTTCCATGAGGCAAAGGCAAGTTGTTTCAGGACAACTGCCTCGCCACAAGCTTCAGTAAACCAAGGGCGGGAGGAAGGGTAAGACAACTGAACACGAGAGGGGATAAATCTGTGCATGACGGAGAGCAAGTTTCTTTGAAAGAATTCCCAGGATGAGTTGATGTTTGAGAAAGTAGTGATAGGAGACCAGTCTGTCAGTTTGATGGCTGCTCGGAGACCCTGCCAGTCGGCTTGAGTGAAATGCCAGACTCGACGGCGGTGAGGTGGTTCTCTGATAACAGCCAGAGAGATGTCCACTTTGACAAGGACGTGGTCAGAAGAACCAATTGGAGCGAAGGAAGAGCAGCAGATATTGTCAGGGAAATTTGTCAAAATCAGATCCAGAAGAGATGGAGTGCCATTGGTTGAGATCCGGGTCGGAAAGTTGACCGATTGAGTCAGTCCCAATGAGTCGCAGAAAGCTTTTGCTGAGGTGCCATGGCAGGTGAGAGAGGTACCCACACCTAGCCAACTGGCGTGATGACAATTGAAGTCACCACATAAGAGGAAGAGAGAGTTTGGATGAGAAGATAGAAGATGGTCCATGTTTTCGGATAATGAGGTGTAGATGGAGTCATCACTGTTCGGTGGACGGTACAGTACACATATAAACATGAGGTGGGAGTGGAGGGGAAGCCGAAGCCAGAGGTATTCCTGGGGGTGTGGGGGAGTGAGAGCAGTGCATGGAGAGTGAGGAATAGAGTCTTTGATGAAGAGAGCAACACCTCCACCAGGACGAGGCTCAGGTCTGTCATACCGTAAGAGGGAGTAGCCAGGGAGAGATACTTGGGAGTCAGACACGTCTTGGGAGAGGAAAGTTTCTGTTAGGCAGATAATGTCTGGTTTGTCAGTGGCAACCTGTATGGAAAGATCTGAAAGGTTTGAGCGAAGGCCCCGGATATTTGAGGTCCACACTTTTAATGAAGAGGAAGGGGAGGAGGCTTTGGGTGCAGGAGGTGGAGGGGGAGGGTAGGACAAGGGACGAGGGGGCAGGTAAGGAGGGTTGCTGAAGGAGTGTGGGGTATTGCAGAACAGCGAGGGGAGGGGGCCGAATGAGGAGGAGAAAAGACTCTGTGGTGCTGGGGGAGAGGGGGGACAAGAGACAAGGAAGAAGGCAGTTGAGGATTTGAGGAGGCGGAGTGAAGAGATGGAGGTGAGAGGGCAGTGGAGGTAGGCAGGTTGGTGGATGAGAGGGGGGCAACTTTGAGAAGGAAGAGTGAGGGGGATGAAAGGTGGGAGAAAGGTGAGGGGGGATTTTTGAGAGAGGTGAGAGGGAGGCTTGGAGGGAGAAGAGTGGGATGGTTGCTTTGAGAGTGAGGGGTGAGGGGGGTGAGTTGGCACTGAAGTTGGAAAAAAAGAATGTTTGATGGAAAGCGAGCATCCATGGCAAACTGTGGTTTTTAAAAGTTTTAGGTCAGAGATGCGATTTAACATAATTCTTGATGGATGCAATGAAGGCGAATTCAGAGCATGGAGAGAAGAAGCGCTGTAATAGTTGGATTTTTTCGGCAAGGAATGAAGGAGAGGTCGAAATGAGAGCAGTCTGTTAAAATAGCAGAAGAGTAGTGCATTGTGAAACAGTAAAGAGTACCACATGTGTGAGAGAGGAAGATGAAGCATTACAAGATCGTTTTTGTAGTTAAAAATAATGTATGAGAGAGTTCAACAGATTAGGTCATGGGGTTGTGGGGTCTATTAATCAGTTAATATGCAAACTCGTGTTTTTTTGTTATATCTTCGTCTTGATGTTCCTGTTATATCCCGTCAAATATTTCATGTCAGATCGTACCTTGTTGCCTCATCCACTAAAAGGTGAACGGAGATTATATTTTCACCCTTGTCTGTCTGTTTCTCTGTTTGTGTCTGTCTGTGAGCAGGATAGCTCCAGTCGAAATTTGGTGGACAGGTTGGGAGTGCGACAAGGAAGAATTGATTAGATTTTGGTGAAGATCTGAATCCGGATATGAGAAATTTTAGAGTGATTCTTCAGCATTGAGAAATAGGGCCAGAAACAATAGTGTCGGACACCACTATTCGCAGGGGATACGTTCCCGAAAAATGCTGTGAATGTCGGGGCATTGATTTTTTTTTTTCTTTTGAAAACATGGTCGAGGCTCGTCGAAGATCGATTGGACAGAATAAATCAGGAGACAGCATAACAAAGGGAACATCAGGAGAAAGGGGAAAACAGCAACAGCACGGCAAAGGGAGAAAGTAGATAGACACAGACAAACGGGATGCAGGTAACAATGAGAGGCAAGGAAGAATACAAAGGGTGGACAATATGGATACATAAGCAAAATTGCATTTGATCAGTTTGTGATTTTGTTAAGGTCTGAAGAGAAAGAAGAGGCTGCAGTGTGTCTGTCAGAAGGATGAGAGATGTCATGGCAGAGTGGAGTTATCAGCAAAGAGATAAAGAGGATTTTACAGAAACTAAGCGAGATCGATGATGAAGATTAGGAATACGATGGGGCCGAGAACGCTGCCTTGGGGTACTTTAGCCTTGACAGGGAGAGGAGATGAAAAGGTTACGTTGAGAGCCGCACATTGGCTACGAGAGTGGAGGAAGTCAGTAATCCAAGAATTGAGTTGTCCTTTGATTCCATAGGCAGACAGTCTGGGGAGCAGCAGGATGGCAGACTGTATCAAAAGCTCGAGAAATGTCCAGAGAGACGGCCCTGATCTCAAGTCTGATATTGAGGTCTCCACCATGGTTGGGAGAGTAGAAGCAGCATGTCCAAGGTAGAGTGACCTGGTCTGAATCGGAATTGATGATCTGAGATGAGGCTGTTGGAGAAAAGGAATGATTTTATGTCAACTGTGATGATTGATTCTCCATGACCTTGCGGATGATTGGAAGTACATAAAACTAATTGGGCTGTAGTAAATGGGATCCATTATTGCACCTTTTTATGTAATGCTATGATGTTGGCCGATTTCCAATTTCCAAGGTGAATATAAGAGACCAGTCCTGAAATGTATTAAAAAAAATAGCGAGCAGAGTACCCGCCCTACGGGAAGTCTTGTTCCAAGCAAGCATCACATTCTTCTGACGCATACCTATATTTGGGTGGTGTATAGGCAAGTGATAACTCCATATAGGAAAAAATAAATAACATACCTACTGCTGAAAATTCAAAACACCTCTACACTGGAAAACGTAGGGAAAGGAATACTGTACTGTAAAATGGTGGCGACTTGTAATACCCTCAACCACATGGAAGCGGCTCCACACGATACACATTTACATGGAGAATTTACAGCCCCCCCTCAACCACCAAAACCACCGGCAAAGATAAAAACACCTCTATACATGAATTGGGGTGATGCTGATCCTCTGTAGCTAGTCTGGATGTAATTGGCCCAGAATTGAAGGAGGAGTAGAACAACATACAAACCCACAAACACAAATACCGGTTCGTAAATTATAGGACTTAAGGATAATAATTAATTGAATAATAATTACTTTAAATTAAAATTAAAAAAAATTTTAATTTTAAAAACACGCAAATCATAAATGTAGAAGTAGGTCACACTTTATGACCTGCAAATACGCAGTGTCCGCTAAAAGCAAATCCATGAATACCGGGTTCTGACAGTACAGCATATTTCAAAAAATTGTGGACGAGTTATGACAAAACTCGGTGGATGGGTTGGTTCGGTGACAAGAACAAGTAGATTCGATTTTTGGTTCAGGTCCGGATCCAGATCTGACCTGACAGTGGGATACAAAACGTAAACTGTTCCGCATGGCGGAGGAAAACGTATGTATATGTATATATGTATATATGTATATATGTATATATGTATATATATATATATATACTGCTCCTTGCTGATTGGGCAAAGAGGGACGCCATGCCCATGTTAGACTCCGCCCACGCACGCCCTCGCTCGCCGGCGAGCAAAGAGCGCAGACAATGCCAAAAGCAGAGAGTTGTAGTTGTGAAAGCGAAGGTGGGCGTTGTCGTCGTCATTGTAAGTGATGTAAAAGAAAACCCTGACTCAAAATAACTCCGCAGCACACGAACATTTAATTCCCATTAGACTAGGGACGGGACCCTAACTAGAAACACGTACTTACCGACATAACTGATCTATAGGACCTGGCTGTTGTGTGCACATGGCTGCCAGATTCGTAACAGTATATTGCAATCATAACGGCGAGAAAAAGACAATCAAGAAAGGAAGACAAACAGACCATTATAACCCTTAAAAGTGTAGGTCTTTCCTTTAGAGAAATTGCAAGTAAGCCAAGGTGTCAGTGAGTACAGTTTCCTACACCATCAAAAGGCACTTGGAAACTGGAGGAAACTCCCGACAAGATGAGGTCTGGCAGACCCAAAGCCACAACACAATCAGAAGACAAGTTTCTGAGAGTCAATAGCTTGCGTGATAGGCGCTCACAGGACAGCAGCTTCAAGCACAGCTTAACACTGGTCGAAGTAAGGAAGTCTGTTTCAACTGTGAAGAGAAGACTTCGAGCTGCAGGTTTGACAGGTCGACTGGCAGGAAGAAAACCATTGCTAAGATGGCAAAATAAGAAAAAGAGGCTTGCCTGGGCTATGAAGCACCGCCAGTGGACTACTGAAAACTGGAAGGTCTTATGGACCGATGAATCAAAATTTGAAATCTTCGGTTCATCATGCAGGGTTTTTGTACGCAGTTGAGTCGACGAAAGGATGGTTCCTCAGTGTGTGACACCAACTATCAAACATGGAGGAGGAAGCGTCATGATACGGGGCTCTTTTGCTGGTTCCAGAGTCGGCGACTTGCACAGAGTGACTGGCACCCTGAACCAAAAGGGCTACCACAGCATTTTGCAGCGCCATGCAATACCTTCTGGTCTCCGCCTAGCTGGTCAGGGGTTCATCCTACAGCAAGATAACGACCCAAAACATACCTCCAGGCTATGTCAGAACTACCTTAGAAGAAAAGAACAAGACGGTAGGCTTCAAATCATGGAATGACCAGCACAGTCTCCAGAGTCAAAAATTAAGATTAAATTTTGTTCAACAAAATGATTCCATGATTTATTTTTTATCTGCAAGTGTTTATTTGTTCTATGCTTTAATTTCAGAGTACATTGAAACATTAAACTGCTTAAATTACAGTAAAAACTGGAAAAATGAGGGTGTTCTAAAACTTTTGACCGGTAGTGTATATCGCAGACAAATGTAAAGAAACTGTTGTTTAGGAGAAATGTAATGCTTTATTTAACTTTATTTTCTGATCATGATCTTTTCTACCCTCACTAACTCAAACCCCCAAGCCCTGCTCCATCCCAATTTCTAGTTTTTCCTTCCTGAGTTTCCTCCTGTATCAATCCTGTCCACCCCATGCTTCCTTTCCTGTCCCCCTTTCCTCCCCACATCTAACCATCTATTTTGTCTGACAACTCAACTGTTAGTGTTTGTCTCAGAGACAGAGACTGTCTCTGACTCCCCTTTTCCTTTTGTCCTGTTGCATCCTGATCCATTCAAAGTTCTCGCTCTTCCACTAGCCTTGCCTCTGTGTACGAAAATCGACTCTTCGGCTGAACGGTCTTTGAGAAGTCTAATCACAAAAATGAAAAAAAAAAATTGGGGTAAATATCATAACTTTATCTCAAAGATTAGTCCTTTTAAAATGTTTCCTGAACCTACAAATGAATCGTTTTCAAGAAGTATACCCCCAAGGCATCTCTATCTGCTCACAGTCTTGCTGCACACTCAAAATAATGCAAAAACACGTACATGCACAGTATGCGGCTTGTTCCCCATGTTGCGGATCTCAGCCATATTCCTGAGCTGTTGTTGCACCAGCGATGCCTCAAATGCAGCAAGCATGAACAAAGTCACCAAACTGTAATACCAATACTCATCCAGGCACCAAAGGCCAACGCAAAACACCTGGTGGAAGATTCAAAATACGAGAAGAGGGGGGTGGGGGGGGAGAAGAAAACAAAAAGCCACCACAGAGAACATTGCACAAAATGTATTAACTATAATTATCATCAATAGTATCTGAAAGGAAAGTTTTTAATTATACACACATCTTGTTTAGATTTCAAAACTCACCCTTTTATCATTCATCAAAACCAAATGCACTTTTTAATTTGTTTTTCTATACAAAGCCGAGGCTCATGAAAGTGACAGCCGGAAAAAAGGGCAACAGGTGGACGCAATGAGTGAGGGAATGAACATAATGGGAGGAGAGAGAGAAGAAGAGCGAAGGAAGTGGTAACCTGCAAGAGTAATGGAGAAGTAGCTTGAATCGTAAAGGCTTGCGTCATTGTGCGCCGGTGGACAGGTAGAACAAGCAAGATATACTAACCATCGTGAGAAGCAAGGAGAAGCTACCGCTTCGGGTGTTAACCCTTCATCGGAGCAAATGGGCTGATGCGATGAAGGATGAACCCACAAAGCGTCAGACGCTCCTCACTTCCAACAGTGTTTAACATACCTCAATCAACATTATACTCATTCCCTCCATTGCTTGCAATTTCAACTTTATATTGTGTAGATGAGATAGTTTCAACTAAGGGAAAAGGTCCGGTTGCATAAAATTCCCTCATTAAGGAAAGATTTCCCTTCTTGTGCACTGTGATCCCTTGGTGAAGGATTTCTTCAGGGATGTTGCATAAACAACCCCAAGGAATCCTCAAGTAAGGATTTCCTTGAGGTTGAGGAAATCCTTTTGGAGCCATTGCTATGCGAGGCAACCAATCAGATTAGAGAGGGGAAGAGACATCCGAAAGCTAGATGGTGGCAAAGCGATCTACAAACTGGCTTCAGGAAGAAGCAGAAACACTAGTGGAGGTGTTCCTCAAGCACAAGAGAGACAGCACATTGTATAGTTGTATGATGTGTGTTGTTGAACTACTTTTATGTTTAATTACAACATTATAACTATAATCGTGAAAAATTGCTAAGAATCTCTCAATTTGGCTAAGACCTGGGTCTACAGGGTAAACTATACTCAAACGAGTCGAATGAAGCCATACACGTCTCTCTGCAACCCGTGATTGATGAGTTATAGAGCCAGTAACATGCCGTGGTCAATCTATCTATTACATAATCAGTTAACATTAATTTTTCCTGGGGTCACCATGGGTATCAATTGAATTGGAATCTAAATAACCTGAACACAAAGTAATAAATGTTCGCACCATGAAAGTACGGACCAACAACTCGTTCAGGTACACTTGCAGTACCTGCACCAGAGCACACCTTTCAATCACTGGGCACAGATATCACTGGTTAAACACTGTGGGACTGGCAATAAGATGGAGTTTATAAATTAATTATTTAAAACATATTGTTGTGGAAATGACTCATGGAGGATAAAAGATCCTTAGTATAATCTTCATTACCCTCTCCTTCGGCGAGGGTATTGCATTTGGGTCTGTTTGTTTGTTTGTTTGTTTGGCCGCACAGAGCTCGGTGTTTTTCTCTGCAACCGCTGATCGAGACGAAATTTTTACCATATGACGACTCATGTAGAATGTTTAAATGATAATTATGACGTCATACTTCAAATGAAGTGGCAGCCATGTTGAAAAAAAAATGAAAAACTTTGGACCTCTATCTTTGAAACCGTGCCAAGGAAAAAAATTAAACCTTGGCAGATGGCAAGTACTCCTCATGGGGAATGAGGGTAAAAAAATTTTTATGACATCATAGGTGCCTTCATTATGACGTCATAACTGCATATGCAGAATGCTACATCTGACCAGTGCGAAAATTTTTGAGGGTCATCTAGGGATAAAATGGCGCACAAAATTTTTTTTTAATGTCATTGGTCATGTCATTCGGCAGCTATCTTTTTTTTTGTTTTTTTTCTTAAACCTTCAAAAATCTTCTTGGAAGTGGCTGAGCAGATCGAAGCGAAGCTTTACATATATGACCGCCTATCCATGAGGAACAAAACAGAGTCACACATATGACGTCATCAGTAACATGGTTTGGCAGCCATATTGGATTGAAGAAAATATTAAATAATGTTTTCTCTGGAACTGCTTAATCAACATAAGTGAAACTTCACAATTATAATCCAGTACAGTGTTTCTCAAGGTGGGGCGTGGCAATATTTTGGTGGGGCA
>NC_140974.1:62155179-62167679 GCF_056783735.1 Eptatretus burgeri
CTTAACGCTGCCAATACGCCATTATACGGTAGATGTAAGTTAGAAACACGTTCAGTAAGTGCTGTGGTCGTCCGGAAGACGTCAGTCTAATTCGTCTACATACGACAATGTGCGTTTTAGATATGTTACAAATAGGTTCATAGCATGTTACTCAAACGTTAGAAGCACGTTATACTTAGGTTCAAATCATGCTACACATACAGTCTGGATAACAAGTATTTGATGCACTGCCGATTTTGCAGATTTTCCCACTTACCAAGCACGTAGTGGTCTGTAATTTTTATCATAGGTACACTTCAACTGTGAAAGACGGAATCTAAAACAAAAATCCTGAAAATCACATTGAATGATTTTTAAATAATTAATTTGCATTTTATTGCATGAAATAAGTATTTGATCACCTACCAACCAGTAAGAATTCTGGCTCTCACAGACCTGTTAGTTTTGTCTTTAAGAAGCCCTCCCATTCTCCACTCATTACCTGTATTAACTGCACCTGTTTGAACTCGTTATCTGCATAAAAGACAGCTGTCCACACTCAATCAATCAAACTCCAACCCCACCACAATGGGCAAGACCAGAGAGCTGTCTCAGGACATCAGGGACAAAATTGTAGACTTGCACAAGGCTGGGATGGGCTACAGGACAATAGGCAAGCAGCTTGGTGAGAAGGCAACAACTGTTGGTGCAATTATTAGAAAATGGAAGAAGTTCAAGATAACAGTCAATCTCCCTCGGTCTGAGGCTCCATGCAAGATCTCACCTCGTGGAGCCTCAATGATCATGAGAAAGGTGAGGGATCAGCCCAGAACTACACGGCAGGACCTGGTCAATGACCTGAAGAGAGCTGGGACCACAGTATCAAAGAAAACCAGAAGTAACACACTACGCCGTCATGGATTAAAATCCTGCAGCGCTCGCAAGGTCCCTCTGCTCAAGCCAGCGCATGTCCAGGCCCGTCTGAAGTTTGCCAATGACCATCTGGATGATCCAGAGGAGGAATGGGAGAAGGTCATGTGGTCTGATGAGACCAAAATAGTGCTTTTTGGTTTAAACTCCACTCACCGTGTTTGGAGGAAGAAGAAGGATGAGTACAACCCCAAGAACACCATCCCAACCGTGAAGCATGGAGGTGGAAACATCATTCTTTGGGGATGCTTTTCTGCAAAGGGGACAGGACGACTGCACCGCATTGAGGGGAGGATGGATGGGGCCATGTATCGCAAGATCTTGGCCAACAACCTCCTTCCCTCAACAAGAGCATTGAAGATGGGGCGTGGCTGGGTCTTCCAGCATGTCAACGACCCAAAACACACAGCCAGGGCAACTAAGGAGTGGCTCCGTAAGATGCATCTCAAGGTCCTGGAGTGGCCTAGCCAGTCTCCAGACCTGAACCCAATAGAAAATCTTTGGAGGGAGCTGAAAGTCTGTGTTGCCCAACGACAGCCCTGAAACCTGAAGGATATGGAGAAGATCTGCATGGAGGAGTTGGCCAAAATCCCTGCTGCATTCTGTGCAAACCTGGTTAAGAACTACAGGAAACGTCTGATCTCTGTAATTGCAAAGAAAGGTTTCTGTACCAAATATTAAGGTCTGTTTTTCTGATTTATCAAATACTTATTTGATGCAATAAAATGCAAATCAATTACTTAAAAATCATACAATGTGATTTTCAGGATTTTTGTTTTAGATTCCGTCTTTCACAGTTGAAGTGTACCTATGATAAAAAATTACAGACCTCTCGGTGCTTTGTAAAGGCCCAGTCACACCTTGACGTTTTAGCCAGCGATGGCAACGTATTAAAATTTATGTAAAACGCTGGCTTACATTGAACTTTTGATGTTTTTTTTTAAGATTCGGACGTATTCATAGCGACTTGGTCTTCTGTATAACGCATTAGTAACGGACACAGAACGTTTCGTTGTGTTATAGATAACTTATACCAACGAGTGCTGAACCAGTTGTCGGCCTACAAAACCTATGCCCAACGATAGTCTAACTTAGGCATAGCGCGTTGCACGCATCGCCGACGATGTCGTGACGTAGCCTATTAAAAGGCTGACGCACAACGATTCGGATCATAACTGCCGTAGAAATGGAAGTGTCAACATCGCAGTCACACCTTGGCGATCTTGCCAGCGTATGCCGACCTAAGAAAAATGTGTCTAAAACGTTGGGGCACGTCAAATACGGTATGAGTAAGTTTGGTATACGTGAGTAGAACGCTAAAGTACGCTATCATACGTCGTAGTAAGTAGAGTACGTCAAGAAATTTTAAACACGTTCAAAATTTTACGACGTACTCAGCGTATGACACACGTTCCGCATGCGATGGGGATAATATAAGTTGTACACACGATATGCAGACGCTTGCACACGTCCACAAAGGCTACTTATAAGCTACTCATAAGTCGAAACACGTCACGGTAATGTCTTTTTTACGCGAAACTTATTTCTAACTTATGTTTGACGTGCTTTGAACCAATTCTTTACGTAGTCCCAACACACATTGACGTATGTAGACGTATTCCAATGACGTCTTCCGGTTGACAAAAAAATAAATGAACGTGTTTCTAACTTACAACTGCCATATAAAGACGTGTTCCCAGCGATTTTGGGAATTGGTACATAAAAATGGTGTTCATAAAAGGGGAACCCAACAGTGTTTTCGAGTCGATGTCCATGTCAGCAGTAACAGTTTCAGTATCAGTATCAGTATCAGTATTAGTAGTAGTTTGTTCATGTTGGCAGTAGTAGGTGAGTGTGAGGGGGAGGGTGTGGGTTATGATGGATCCTCCTTGCGTCCGCGTGTCCACGGGTAGGAGACATCTTTGCACCATTTTTCGAAGTTCTTCGTGGCTAATTTTTTATGGGGCTTTTTCAACAATGAGCTATGGCTTGTTTTTACGATTTAGGTCCATTCATAACGGGTTGGACAAATGCACAATTAACTAATAATGTGCATAGAGCGCTTCGATAACTTATAGATACGGTATACCAATGAATAATTATCGTGTAGCCGGCGTTCACAAACTATGCCCAACGATAGCCTAACTTATCCATATCGTGCGGCAGTTTATCTTTGCCGTTGACGTGGGGTTTGCTATTCATAGGCTGCCACTCAACGATTTAAATGGCTGCATCTCCACTATTGAAAGTAGATGCTTGCGCTCAACAATTGGATTTTTTTTTTACACTCAACGACTTTTAAACGGTACCACTCAGCTATTTTCATTGTTTACAATGAACGATTTAAATTGCTGTCACTCGCCTTTGTTTTTTGACGCTGGCGCTCGGAAATTTTAATCGTTTCTATTGAACGTGCTAAATCGCTCAAACTCCACTATTGAAAGTAGATGCTTGCGCTCAACAATTGGATTTTTTTTTTTTTTTACACTCAACGACTTTTAAACGGTACCACTCAACTATTTTAATTGTTTACAATGAACGATTTAAATTGCTGTCACTCGCCTTTGTTTTTTGACGCTGGGGTTTGGAAATTTGAAGCGTTTCTTCTGAACGTTTTAAAACGCTCAAACTCGACTATTTTAAATAGACGCTGCCGATGGACAATTGGAATCATAGCCAAGCTAGACATCGAAGTGTGAACATCCTCGTCATGCCGAAGAAAAGTTTGAAGAATGCTGCAAATAAGTTTCCTGGCCGTGGCCGTGGACGCTGACGCAAGGACGATCCATTATACCAACGTCTTTCAGCCTATGAGTAACTTAAAAGTAACGTCTGTCGACGTGTGGCAACGATCGCGTAACGTTCCAACAACACGTTAATCATAGGTTAGAAATAAGTTTCAGGTACGCTAAACATTACCTCGGCGTGTCTCAACTTATGATTAACTTACAAGTAGCATGTGTTGACGTCTGTCAACGATCGCAGACCGTGCATACAACTTGTGGCCAGCGTAGCGGAACGTGTGAGTCATACGCCGATACGTCGTGAAATTTCAAGCATGCAAAAATTTGAGGACAACTGAAAAGTACAACGTTTAAAGCCAGCGTACAACGACGTATGGCAGTGTTTTTCAGCATGCTCTCGATGTTATCAAAACTTACCCATAACGTATTCAACGCGTGCCAGCGTTTTAGAAAAAAAAATTCAAAAATCGGCATACGTTGGCAAAAACGTCAAGGTGTGACTGGGCCTGAAGTGGGAAAACCTGCAAAATCGGCAGTGTATCAAATACTTGTTCTCCCCACTGTAGGTTAAACGCATGTTACTCATAGGTTCATAGCACGCTAGTCATTGGTTCAAGGCAAGTTACAAATAGGTTCAATGCACGTTACTCATAGGTTTCGAGCACGTTAAACATCGGCTCAGAGCACGCTACTCATAGGTTAAAAGGACATTACTCACTGATTGAAAATTAGGTTGCGGGTATGTTAAATATTACCTTGACGTGTTGCGACTTATGAGTAACCTACAAGTAACGTGTGTCCGTCGTGTGTAAACGATCGCGGAGCGTGCCAGGAACATATGACAACGCATGCGGAACGTGTTAGCCATACGCCGAGTACGTCGTAAAATTTTCAACATGCTTGAAATTTCATGATGTATTACACGTACCACGTAATATGACAACGTACTTCATTCTTTTCCAGCCTACTCTTAGGCTAACAACAGGCTAAGCATTCGTTGGTAAAAGTTATCAATAACACAACGAAACGTTCTGTGCCCGTTACTAATATGTTATGCATACGACCAACACGTTATGAATACGCCCAAAACTTTAAAAAAAAAAAAGATCAAAGTTTCAGCGTACGCCAACGTTTTACATACATTTTTATACATTGCCATTGCTGGCTAAAACGTCAAGGTGTGACAGGGCCCTTAAGCAGCTCGTTCTATTTGCGATTTGCCGAGCGGTGTATTATCGCGAGGCCCCGTTGGACCCGATTATCTTATCGGTATTAAAAACCAGCTATTTATTCCGAACGCAATTATGGCAGCTCAATGGAGGAAGAGATGCAACGAGCAAGTGAATATTCAAACAAGGACATTTATTCACACACATATGCAATCAATGAAGCAATGGGGGTAAGGGACAGGACAAAAAGACCCTACAGCCGTTGTCTATTTACTAATGTACAGGCACTCAACAGTTCTACTAATAGGACAAGGGCACCACAGCCTTTCATTCAAAAACCCCAGAAAAGAAAAGGAAAAGAACAGGGCCCGCAGGCCTTTAATGTTCCTCGGAGCTGGGATGACCACGAGGCTCTGAGAGACCGTGCAGGCTACCTTGTCGCCCTGGAGACAACTCGATGGGTTCTCGTACGGTGACCCTCGGTGTGTCCGACCACACCCGACCGGACTCCACCAGCTCCCGTTGCCTCTCGGCCTCCATTCCCTCTCGGCCTCCGTTCTCTGTCGGCCTGCAGCTTTCCAAACTGCCAACTCGGCCTGAACCTGACGTCCCCGTTTTTTTCCTCTCACTCGAGCGAACGCGCGGTTTTTTATCCCCGCCCTTCCCGGCACATGGGGGGGGCGACTTCTCTCTGGGGGACGCGCCCCAACCGTCCTTTCGGGGCGGGAGTTGAGTTCCAACCATCATTTTGGGGCGGGAGTTGAGTTGAGTTGTTTGAAATAAAAGATAGAACAGAATAACGGCTACCTCAGAGATACACAGCCCTGCACATGAATAGTTCCCTTTAGATATCGGTAGGGAAATCAAACCTGAACACGCACTTATCGACATAACTGACCTCTGGGGAACCTGTATGGTGTTCTGTGAATTTCCACAACCGTAACAATATTTTTACAGGGGGCTGCTAAAGTAGGTATGTATATATATATATATACATATATATATATATACATACATACATATACATACATACATACATACATACATATACATCTTCTTTCGGCTGCTCCCGTTAGGGGTCGCCACAGCGGATCATCCGTATGATCCGCACAGTGATTTGGCACATGTTTTACGCCGGATGCCCTTCCTGACGCAACCCTGGTTGCCTCTTACGACACAGGGATATGGTACACCTATTTTAACCGGGGTATACACCGGCTCAGTATACTGGTACTCATTTCGCCGACCTCGGAAGGATGACAGGCTGAGTCAACCCCCTGGTGTATTAATTCAGTGGCCAATGGGGCTTGAACTCAGCACCTTTTGGATCCCAAGCCGCTGCCCGAACCACTGCGCCAACACCAGGATATGGATATATATATATATATATATATATATATATATATATATATATATATATATATATATATATATATATATATATATATATAAATATATATATAGTTGCGGATTCGCGCCCGCCGGCGTGAGGACGGCCACGTAACTCGAATCGCGGCACGTCGCCCACCGGACGGACAATCCAGTCATGACCCTCTCGGACTAACGCCGGGAACTAGTCATGGGTGGACCTTTCGGTCTCACCACGATCGTGCCAATCGGCCCCCGCGTGGGATAGGGTTGCTCGCCAAATTCGACCGACCTAAGTACCCACACGGAGGGTAGACCGGGCGATCGCACCTCGCCGCAGGTCGACTTCGGACACGGGCCACTTTAAGCGACCCGTTCCGTACTATCGGGATAACCGAGCGGTGTTATTCGTCGGCCTCGACGGTTTGATTAATTATCGGGCGTTTTAGCCCATGACCAACCCTTTACGTGAAGCAAGATGGAGATTCAATGAAAGAAAAGACGAAGCGAAGCGGGAAAACAGTTCAACATAATTCACATTTATTTCGCGATGAACGGAAAGCACACATATACAATTCCACCAAAAGCACATGTAAAAGAAGAAGACAATGCAATATTACACAAAAAGCAAATGCAACAATGCAGATCTATCCGACTACCGAGCACACGGCAACACTTATACAATTTTACTTCACAGACGGCGCCGACAACACATGTACCCAAAACAAAAGAAAAAGAACCACCCTCAAGGATGAGGCGGGCCTGGGGCCGAGACCGGGTCGGGCCTACCCGTCTGATGACGAGACGCGAAGTGGCGGTGGTGCCTCAACTCCGCGGGCCTCGCGGACAGTGTCTGGTAGGGGGTGGGAAAGGGGCCCCCTTTGTCGCACTATCTCAGCGCGGGGGGAAACAGGAGGGGGTTGCTGATGCTCGGGGAAAGGAGGATATCACCCTGTCTCGGGTCCCGCGGCGAACGTCTCCTCCTCGACCTCGGTCGCGTTGCTGGCCTCTCCCTCTGCAGCTCCCGGCACCGACGCGAGCACCCCCTCGTCCGCCTTCGCCGCCGCCACCTCTCCACAGCTCCGTCTACTCGCCCTCTCCGTCTCCTCTCTTGGCTCGTCCCAACTCTTCACTCTTGACTTCTCCCACTTCTTTCCAGCTCCACCGACGACTCTCTTGAATGGTTCCGCACAACTGCCAACTGACTGCCTTGACTGACGAACGCAGCCGTTTATATAAGCCCCGTGGCTTCGCTCCTTTACCTTTGACCCTCTGCCTCCGACCCTTCACCTCTCAAACTGGCTCCCCATTGGACCGAGGAAAAGTGGGCGTGAATGCTTTTTGATCCATGAATTTGCATATGGCGTCCTCACTCCAACGCCCTGGAGGCGGGGCCAATTCGCCCCAGCTCGCCGATAGGACGGAACAGAAGTGGGCGTGAGTCGTTTTTGATCCGTTTTTCTCGGAAAGTCTGTGATGTTTCTGAACACGCTGCTCGGTGCGCGCCCTGCACGAGTCCAGTATCGGTGCCCACGAGTGGCGCGAGATGGTGTGGATGCGATGGTGGCGAGTTGTGACGGGAAAGGTCGTGGCGGTTATGGTGAAGCGGCGTTGTGGTTGGTGGTTGTTGTTGTGAAGCGGCGTTGTGGTTGGTGGTTGTTGTTGTGAAGCGGCGTTGTGGTTGGTGGTTGTTGTTGTGAAGCGGCGTTGTGGTTGGTGGTTGTTGTTGTGAAGCGGAGTTGTGGTTGGTGGTTGTTGTGAAGCGGCGTTGTGGTTGGTGGTTGTTGTTGTGAAGCGGCGTTGTGGTTGGTGGTTGTTGTTGTGAAGCGGAGTTGTGGTTGGTGGTTGGTGGTTGGCTGCTGGTCCAAAATAAAGATAGTAAAAGAAAAACGGCTATCCTGAAGAGTCGCAGCCCGAGTGAATGACATTTATTCCCTCTAGACAACGGGTTTGGGCCTAACGACACATATACTTACAGAGATATCTCACCTAAGGGACCTGAATGGTGGTTTGTGAATTTCGTCAACCACAACACTACCCCCTCCCCTTTTTACAGACTCGTCCCGAGTCGTCAAATTTTCGTGTGCCATCACGTGTAGTTTTCCCCTAGTACATTTTACCTACGGATCCCTGAGTGCGACATTCATGGTATTCGTGTCCCCAAAATAAATAACCTAAGGGCTGAGTAACTACCTAAACAAACTCACTCACACGGACGACTGAAATAAAATTGCCGGCGCGAAGACAAACATGCCGGGGGCGCACTCATCTTTACAGTACATCTTAACCTTAACTTACAAATTTTACACTAAACCATGGCCCAGGATCAATGAACTCTGCAAAAAGAAAGCAGTTAGCAGGGAGCCAGGCTGCTCGCATGCAGTCTCTGGCTCAAACAATGCAGGTGACAGGGAACGTGGCCGGCTGCTCACACGCAGTCCAAGGCCTTCCCTTTTGAACTGAACGCAGTGAACCACAACGGTGCATGGGCTGCACAAACACAGTCTCCGTGCCAGCTCAAGTGGCACACGCAATGAACACAACGAATGGATGGATGAATGGTTTGAACTGAACGCAGTCACGGTTCTCGCAGCTTGCAAACTGTTGCCTTGCAGATCCTGGCGCACATGGAAATGAACAGGGAGGGCAAAGCAAAAATTGAACGGGGCTGGTGAACAGGGGCAGTGGGCATGGCATGGCAAAGGCAGCAGGCAAACACAGCCTGCAGAAGAAGGCCGCTGCAGGCAAAAACAGCCGGCAGACGAACTGGCCGGCACAGGCCTTGCCGAAAACAGCTGCAGACGATCCGGCCGGCACAGGCCTTGCAGCACAGCAGCTGCAGATGAAGCTGGCCAGCCTTTGCCGTTCAGTGGAGGTTGGTGGAGGGAGTGCGGTGGTGCTGGCCACTCGGAAGGCGGGCTCGGACCTACCCTACGGTCTCCCTCCCAACCTATCGCCTTTGCCTGTCACTGTACATACCCACTCCCTTAATTTGTCAAACCCCAATTTAGCCCCAACTTATTTTTTTGTTGTTTTTATTTTTACTTCCCCACTATAAATCGTCCCCTAACCCCCTGTACTGTCCTTGTTCGGCTAACCTATCCTGTCACCTAGCCTACTCCCAACCCCTACGTTCCCTTCCCGGAGGGGAACAAGGGAGAGCTAGCGTCCTGTGTCGAGGCCCAACTCAAGCCTCAGAATGGCCTCCCCAGAGTTCGGCGATCTATAACCAAAGTGGGTCCAGCGGCCCACAACGACAGCGAGGGGATGGATGGTGCGGAGGGGTACATCTCCTAATCTACCCCAACCATTTAACTGTTAAACTACCCCGGGGCTTTCAACAAGCGCCTCTCGCTTAAACTATTGGTTCTAACAACCCAGATTCCCGTCGCCTGTGTTGGTGTCCTCACAATTTCGGGCCTCGCCCCCCAATTTTCTCTCCGTGCCCTCACACGGTCTCCTGGCTGGAACACGTGGCTCCCTTTGGCAGGCACGACCCTCTGCCGAATCTCCCGCTATGGCACCCCCGGGCACTACACTGCCTCCGAGCCTACCAGCTCCCTAACACCGGGGAGTGCCCCCCATGGCACCTCCCCTGAAACGCACACGTGGCAGGCTGGCTTCCGGGCCCCTTTCCGAGGGTCACCCGTGCCCACAACACTGCCCACGCGGCTAATGGCGCCCCGGGCCCCCGCACCAAGCAGGCGCACCCGTGCCCACTACGCTATCCCGGCCCCCCCATGGGCCCTTGGCCTACCACGGCCGACTAGCCTGGTGCCCGGGGTACCCACTCAGCGATACTTACTTTTCACAGCCACGCTCCCAGCCTGTCAACAGGGCTCCTGCACCCCTCCAAACGGGTTTCGAGCCTACATTCACACCAACAACAAAACGACCTCCATTTTTCAATTTGACTACCCCCCTAACTCAATCAACACTGACCCCGGGGTCCCTTGGGCGGGAGTCACTCCTCCCCCGAATCACTCATCGCACCATGCATTCCCCATTCGCTCCACACACACAGACCCGCTGGCCTCACTCACTCACCAAGCACATGCTTCCAATCCACTCACCAACAACTCTTCAACACACACACCACTGAACTCTGCCATCCTCCTAACTACATCCCCTAACTAACTCGTGCTCCCACGTCGTCCCTTAAACTATAGCACGTTCCTTTTAACACTACGTGGCTAAACTACGTCCCCTCTACACATTCACAAGTCTGTCACTGTCTCCAAATAATCCCATTAATCAATTTCCCAACCTAAATCTGGCTACAATCCCTCTAACTAATCCATTCCACGGACTCCATGAGGACTTACCCCTGCCCCATGAAGTCGGTCTAACTAAGCTAACCCTTCCCCCTAACTAGTTTCCATCCTGTGCCCAGGTCAAGGGGGTCTTCCCCCCCTTGCCCAGGAGTCCTGTGCACCCGAAAGTGAGGCTTGCTGTTTTTTTTTGTTTTTTGTTTTTTTTCATGCGCATCACCAGCGCGGCAACTCACAGCTCGCGCACTTTACACCTGCCCGTGACGTCATGCAGCTGCACGTGTACCTCGTCCCTCCTTGGACGGTACCATCCGGCAGGGATTCCCCTCCTGCCGGATTCCAACCCCACGTGCAGCCATGACGTCACCGTGCGCATAAAAAAAAAACACAAGCCCCACGTCTCGAGGGGTTCCCCACGCGAACACATGTGCTTTGCCCGTTGGAGCTTAACACACATGCCCGCGTGAAGAACCCATCCGGTCCAAATCCGTTTACCTGCCTAAACTTTGTCCGTCCGCGGGATCGGCAAATCCACCGCGTGCGTTTCCGGACCGGGACTTCACTCTCGCAAGCGAGCACGTGGGGGCCTCGTGCGTTGCACAGCAGGGACCTCGTGCTCACTGCTGGGTGAACCCGGCACGGTCCCCGAAACAGCTACAGCCGCTACTCGGCTTTCTTTCCTCTCATGTCCCCGTCGTCGCCATTCAACCCACGCACACCTGCGTGTTCCGACGCTCACACTCCATTCCATTACATTCACACCGGGAGACGCGGCTGCGTGCTCCCGCATGCCAACCGACATCTCCCTCACATACCGCTCTCTCACACACTCGGTCTCCCTTGCATAAACCATACCACTCACATGTGGTGCTCCATTCACTCGCGGCCTTCCACTCACTCGTGCCTCACTCATACACCGTGCCTCACACACACGCGGGGGCACTCAACCGCGGTGCCTTATCCACACTGGCCGTTTCATCCACACACACGGCCTCCTCCACACACGGTGCCTCATCCACACACGGCGTGCTGGGAAGCACGCACTCCGGCACCATCGCCACCACACCACTCACACACGGGGTCGCTTCCACACACGGGGACGCACTCGCACCTTGCATCACACACACAGGGACAACCACACTGGGGATTCGTGTCCCCACAAGGGTCTCCGGGGCCTCTGTACCCCCCAAGCTTTCCGTGCACCCGTTCGCAGCACTCCTCCTCTCAACCTCGCAAAGCACGACCGAACTCACCTGGTCGTGACTCGCTTCAAGGGGGCATACTCCCTCCCCTCGTTCCTGGAGGAGGCTATCCCGCTGCTCGCACCGGGCCTCCACCCAGTCCACCAGCTCACCGTCATTGTCCTCCACTACCTCCGTGTGTGTGTGTGCGTCACTTACCCCGTCTTCATAGTGCAGTCTTCCCTCTATCGTTCCCATCTCCCATGTCTCTGCCAACTCTTCACCCTTTACCTCCCTTGTCTCCACTATTTTTATTTCCTTTGTCGTCACCTCGTGTCTCGTCTCACACGTTTTGGTCTCCCCATTTAATTTTTCCCTTTTGGTCATCGTCACGACCCTCGACCAACACGCCCCCGAATTATTTTTTCACCCGCCTCCACCGCGGGCCCGACAGCCGTTGCACCCCCTTCCAGCTCGTTCGCTCCCACACGTGGAGTCGCCATTTTTATCTCCCTGGTCACGGCCTTCATGCCCGCCTGCAGGCATCGGCCCATGTTCTGCGTCTCACCCCGCAGCTTTTTCGTTTCTTCCTTCATTTGCTGTGTATTCGCATCGATCTTTTCGTTCATGCTTTTTATTTCGTTTATAAATTCAGTTGTATTTGTATCCATCTTTTTGTTCATGCCTTTCATTTCCGCATTCATTTGTGCCAGCATGGTGAATAGCTGGGCCATGTCGGGTGCGCTTGGGTGAGCCGTTTCGGCAGGGGTTGGGGAAGGGTTTTGGTGGAGAGGGGGAGGGGAGGTGTCATACACCGCGGCCGCTGCCGCACCCATTTCGGGCTCTGGGTTCAGTTGG